>NC_090176.1:19289792-19649792 GCF_024679245.1 Pseudorasbora parva | reverse complement strand
ATCCTGCTCAAGTCGTCCTTGCGATGGAGGTTTGTGCTGAACAACTAATTCTTCTAATGTTTCATCATCGGACTCGCACTCAGATTGATATGGTAAAATCAACGTCATCGTTGCTATCTTTACAGTTTACATCGCTGATGACTGAGAGCTAAAATTCAGTTGTGGTAATGGGCATTAGCTTCAGAAACACGTGCTGTCGCTGTAGACCAATCACAAAAAGACATGGCCATCTGGCCAATCCGAGCAGAGCAGGCTCGCAGAAAGGAGGGATTTAGAATGACTGACTCATCCAATGAGTCGTTTGAGAATACCTGAACAATCTGCTGATGTGCAATATATATTATGTTAAAATTAAAGGGTTTTTGAACCTTTGATGCGGTAGGAGACCACCATGACAAAATTAGGAAACTTTAAAATAGCATAACATGGGGCACTTTGAAAAAGTTAAAATGCAGAGTTTTCTGCTATGGGTAGGGTTAGGAGCTAGAAAATGTCATTAGCTCAGTATAAAAACCATTACGCCTATGGTATGTCCTCACAATGATAAGTGTACCAACATGTGTGTGTGTCCTTGTCAGCATTTAGGCTATGTGCATGTGCCCTAGTGAATATGTATATGTGTGTATGTCCTTGTGAGTGTGCGTGTGTTGAGAAGGGTCATCTGTAAAACACTGCAGAGCTTAGTCTCACCTGCAATGCACCAGCCCAGCGTAAGCCTACCTGTACATCACTACATCAACTCTACATCTCTCTCTCTCTCTCTCTCTCTCTCTCTCTCTCTCTCTCTCTCTCTCTCTCTCTCTCTCTCTCTCTCTCTCTCTCTCTCTCTCTCTCTCTCTCTCTCTCTCTCTCTCTCTCTCTCTCTCTCTCTCTCTCTCTCTCTCTCTCTCTCTCTCTCTCTCTCTCTCTCTCTCTCTCTCTCAAGCATTCACACACATATGATGTAGTTTTCTGCTCTCTCCTCTCCTGTAACAGCTGGGAGGTTTGCTCTCAATGGAATCGTCCTCTTGGCCAGCGAGCCCAGAGCTGCAGATATATCGATCATGTTCAGTCTTTACGCCCCCTGGGGGAGCGCGTGGGAGGGAAGAAGGGAGGGTGGTCTCTGTGAACGTGACCCGGGGTCTGTGACCATTCATGAAAAAGGCCCAAAAGAAATGCATTGACGTCTTTCAGTAAGAGGAAGCTTCCTGGCCATTTGAACAGCCCAGCAGGATGCAGGGTAAGGAAAGCTACAGTACATAGAGACAAGTTGAAGTTGAGTGACACTGTGCGGTTTTATATAGGATGTCCTGTGCTGAATCAGCTTCATGTGGTCCATAAATTATAATAGTAATTGACAGTTGAAGCAGTCTCTGATTGGACACATCAGAACATGGCACCCATCCGTTATCAACTAGTCATGTCTGACTTTGCTGTTTCTCATGAATTTGTATGAATAATTTAAAGGGTCTAGTTTGTCCTGTTTTAATTAACCTTCACTCTTCAACTTTGACCTTGTAGCTATTAACATACCAGAGGTCCTTGCATGCTTTACAAGGGCCCAAAACAAGCCACCATCTGACCTGTCCTCCAGCATTGACTATATAGGACATCATTTTTTGCGTCCAAATCATAGTCCATTGAAAACAGTTGTGCATCCAGTGGATTTAAAGTATGGCTACTGTATGTTTGGAATGCATTGTGGGATACTGTATTTCACACATTTCAAGGTTTTATATTTGGTTATTTTTTAATTTTTTTACAATAGTATAATAGTACAAATCAATGGCAAATGTGCATTAACTCCATGTTGGAATTGTCATAATTACGAGATTCCTAGTAGAACTCACTACATTTTCTGAAAGCTCCGACTTGCATGACTTAGCTGATGCTAAAACGTCATTGAAACAGCTTCACCTGTTAAATTTAGTTAATAAGTTATTTCATACTATTTACAGTATGTTGAATTATTCCTAGAATCGACTACAGTTATTGCATTAATAATGCAAAAATAATCTGAAAATAAATTATATACAAAACAGTTTAATGTAGCTAGCACACATTGTTTAATATCCTTCTAAATATATATATATTTAATTTTTTTTAAGCTTTTCCTAATGACCATGTAATTATGTATTGTGGCTTTGTCTATTGATTACACAAATTACGGCAGATTATTTTTTGCCGTGAATAGTGTTGCCATAGAAATGCACAATTCTCAGGACATGAATAGCTCCAAGTAGTTACAGTCCCAGTAGTATTAATTGCGGTAATTATGACATAGTATGAACGTGGCATAAAAAATACTATTATATTCTATTGTGAGCATGGCCTATGTGTTCTTGCATGATTTTTGGCTAATATAGGTTGTTTGCATGTGATGTCACTGCTGAGGTGCAAAATGCAGATGGAGGGCAGGAGGCGATTTTCTACATAGAAATCACGATAGGAACCACTAACACAAACTCAACATGCCTATGTTTTGTGTGGTTTATTGTTGCTCAAATCGATCAAACCAAGAAACCACAAAGAGCTTTTATCGTTTACGTATTTGGTTCACAATGTTGATCTGGTTACCGTGAAAACAGTGTCGCACGCTGGGCACTCGCTGCCGCTTCAGCCATATGATGGTAGAAATAAAAATTGGTTCAACAAGCTGACAGAAGTCGATTTATTTCTTTGTTGAAATGTGTAAATGTAACTGAACATTTAGTTCAGTTTACTTTCCCATATGGCCACGCAGGAGAATAGGAGATGGTTACATTCAGCGGACAGATGCTGACACTGTATTCTTTTTCAGATATATATATTTCAACAAATTTCAACCAAAATAATGGAAGATATTGGCATGAGAATCATACTCGCAACTGTAATGTTAATTAAACCCAAAAAAAATAAAGAACTTTCAAAAGCGATGTTATTTTACGTTGTGAGTTGATATGGCAATTCTCAATGCAGCATAAATGACATACAATGGTGACTTTTTTTGCAATTTCGAGTCGACAGAAGATCGTCTCGGTTACGTATGTAACCCTCGTTCCCTGAGGAGGGAACGGAGACGTAACGTCAGTGACTGACTGGGTTTCGCTCATTCGTCAGTCACTGACGTTACGTCGGAGTGACTGAACGAAAGGGAACGAAACAACCTAATCTCACTAGCAGAAAGGCAGCGCGATATAAACAAACCAGACCAGAACTCAACACAGTGTAACGGCAGCTTCATATTCTCTATTTAAACCGTCTAGATGGCAGGCAAGTCTTCCAATTCAGTCGAAAAATCGGTCCTCTTTAGAACATAAGGATCACTTCCAACATATGTTGTGATTTTCTGTTTATAGCTTTCTAAACCAGGGCCCGGTTCCCCAAAATGTTCTTATCGCTAAATAGTTCTTAAACTATTCCTTAACCTCTCTCTTATTTGGCACGATTCCCGAAACGTTCGTACGCTAAGTATATCTAATGTAAGTCACACTTTCGTAAGGTTGATCTGGACCATTCGTAGCGCTCTTTTAGCGTTGTTTAAGCTCAAGACGCTAGTCGCCGCCACTGTGCAGCAGTCTTTAGAAATCAGCGCAGTACAGTACAAGATAAAAACAATGATTTTATGTTATGGACCTTTTAAGACTAATAATAAAATATGTTTGCGATGGATACAGGCCTATTTATGAAGTTGACTTTATTTGGTATCAGAACTAATATGGTGGTAATTAGGCTATTTCGTAATGTCATTAAAGTGTTTAAATTGGCAAACACTTTAGATAATTAACATCTGGCAAACAACTTGGCTCTAAATGGCTAAGATCTATAAATGGGTAAGCATGGTGGTGTCCAGTAAGCAACCAACTATGGCAGTGATACAACGTATCCTATTATTAAATCAAAGACGACGCCGGCCACGGAGACATTTAGTCCATGTCAATGTCTTTATTCGACAAAACTTAAGCCCTTTTGACATTTTGGCTGACATGGCTATATTAAAAAAAATTCGCCTCCCAAGTGTTATTTCCATTTCATTTATTTGAACTCAAAATCAACGCAAAATAACACACAATGTGTTAAAATGACACATAATGTGTTAAGTATTTTAACACAATATATTGTGTTAGAATTAACTTCCATTAATATAAAAGTGTATTACATTATTTTAAAAGACTTTAAACCCATGTGAAGAACAACGGGATAAGGAGGGTGGATGATTAGTAAGGGATACCCGTCTACCCTTCACAACATATCGTGTGAACGTATTACTGACAATTTTATAGCTTTAATATTCTATATTTTACGGATAACTTAAACTATGTTGAAATAAATGTTACTGTAATAATTTGAGGAATGTTTCATTTGCATAGAACGTGTTGTCTTTCTTAAAGCTATAATGCACCTTCGCGTGAAGTGGAAAATCGATCTCTGAGCAATCGATTCAGCACCTTCACTTGGCACAGCGCCTTTGTTAAGTCATTCTTAGAGGCAGCGTGTTAAGAAGCTTCCTAAGAGACACTTCGGGGAACATACTTAGGAACATAAACAACTTTGGTAAGATATATCTTTTCGGGTCTTCTTAGCAGGCTAAGAGTAAGCGTTATCGGGAAACCGGGCCCAGCACTTTACAGATTTTCCTCCATCTCGTCCATTCTATTTTTCACTTCCTGCCCTTCATCTCAATTGTAGAAAAAGTCATGAAGCTAAACTGCTAAATCTGTTTTAGCTAGCTGCTACAAGCAAAAATCCTAAATTGTGTTCTAAATGTACTTTAGCTTACAAGCGAACACATAATACTCGACAAAGAGCTCTGTGAAATCCAGACATGATTGTTTGATGTCCTAGTTTACCCAATACTCAAGTACAGTATGTACTTTCCCGTTTAGTAGCGTTGGTGTTTCATAAGGATTTTTTTATTTATTTTTTCAAATTTTTCAGGTCTCATATGTTTTTCTGTTTCCTAATCATGAAATAAACATAGGCGTAATTGCCTTGCTAATACCTGCAGAAAAACATAGCCTAGCACACTCCAAAAATGTGAGTGAGCAGGTTAACTGCATATCTTCAGTGGGATTTCGAGGGTCGATCTATGCATGTAAGTCTTTAAATTAGGCTGAACTGAACAAGCAAGCACAAACAAGAACAAATGATGACAAATGACAGGGGACTGCTGACAATGGCTGCTGGGATATAACCTCTGTCTATTGGCTGACCAACGGCAGACTGAATGGAGATGGAAATCCCTTGTCTGATAAAGTATTGATCATTTTTACAGGTGGATCTGTTTTGCAGAAATAAATGACATCTTCAGCTTTTTCCCGTGTGTCTTCATTTCAAGTCAGGCACACTGCAATATACAGTATAGCAAATCTCAACTTATTTATGGTGTATATCGTCACATAATTTAAACTACATATATATTCTCAGCCAGTCATTTTAAAGCGAGTAACGGAGGGTTCATCCATTGGTAGCAGTGTATAGCCTAATGCTGTTATTAGAGAGAGAGAGAGAGAGAGAGAGAGAGAGAGAGAGAGAGAGAGAGAGAGAGAGAGAGAGAGAGAGAGAGAGAGAGAGAGAGAGAGAGAGAGAGAGAGAGAGAGAATTCTGTGGCAAAAAACATTAATTATTTGTCTTTTTTATCTTGAGCTATTGTTTGAAACATTTATTCGCTTGGTCAGTGTTGTTGTGATTCCCTGAAAATAACTGCACACTTTAAAAACGTTTGTCAAGCAATCGGATTCAAGCATTAAACAGCCCCCATAGAATAAGAATAAATACTAACTGTAACTAATCTATGTGTGAACTTTTACCTAATGATATTAATTAGCAAACAAAGATTTATGCAGTGAAGGCCTAATTAGGAAAGGTGTTTACTATGCCTCCGTTCACAGTCACTTTTTTGGGGTTTACAGCAGCAACTGCTTAACTGATTAAGTGTGAATCCTGAAATTCTTTGTTCATTCATTAAAGTAAAGAGTAAAGAGATTAAAGTAGCTGCTTGAATATGTTCATTCAGCTTTAAGAGCAAACACCTGAAGTCACAACCACATTCTAATTATTCATAACTAATTAACTAACTAACTAACTAACTAACTGACAAACTAACTAACTAACTAAGGCCTAGTCCACACATACACGGGTATTTTTATTACAAAACAATCGCGTCCACACGAGCACGGTTTAAAAAAAAAAAATCTGTCCACATGAGAACGCAAAACTACGCTATGATTGGCTGCCTGATTTCCACATGGGTCCCATCCATGGCACCGATGCACATTGCACTGACTGAGGGATGCCATGGGCTCAAGTGAAACCCTTCTACAAGTTCCTTTACTTTGGACTCAGTGACAGGTAACTGTATATACACAGGTGCAGGGCCGAAGAGGACTGTAATAACTTCACACACCTTCCTTTACTATTTTGTATTATTGCATTCTGGCGCCTTTGTTCTGCAATACAATGAAATAACTGAACATGTATCTGTAGGCTATACATGAGATAATCGCTGTTAATAGAGTCCACCGCATAGACTCGACTCACGTAAATCAAAAGGAGATAACGTGGAAAATCTGACGTCAAACAAAGGAGAGAACGGCGCGCACTTCAACTTAAAAAGCCGAAATCTCCGGTTTCACCCTCTACATGACAACGCTGTAACCGGAGTTTCTAAAAATCTTCACCCTGTCCGGATTTTTCAAAAATGTTCGGTTTCAGTAACCGGGTACAGCGCTTGCGTGTGGACGAACAGCCAAACCGTGTAGAAAAAGCTGCAAGTTGAAAATACCCGTGTCCGTTTGGACAGGGCCTGACTATAGCAGTAATAGCGACAGTATCAGACATGCCAGTGTCCAAGACCGTAACCATGTTTTGAACATTGGGGGGACCAATTTATTTTTATTTTTATAAAAATAGTGAGTTCATCCATTCGATATTTTAAAGGGTTACTTCAGCGATTTAGTATATGGCTTTGTATCAGTAGAAACCCGGGGTATATTTGAATGATCGCGCTCCCTACCCCACCCCTCACCCCTCATATCCCGAGACAAGAGATTTATGTATTCTATTTCTGGAAAAAAAATCCTCCAATGACGCAAATATCGTCATTTTGCATCATTGGACGATTGTTTGGCCAGAGGATAAAGACTACCGCCAGTAGCAGGAGCTATTTTCGCATGTTTTCAACCTGTCCATGGGGGGTGGGATCGCACTCACAGCGCTCGGCTCGGGCAGCTGCAGGCATTCATGTAAACGGAGCGGTGCGGAGCAGAGTGAGTGTATCAACTTTTCAAATTAATTCCTATGAAAGTTAAGCTTCCAAAGGCATGAATTGAAAACACGCCAGACTGAACACGTGCAGTGAATGTATGCCGCGTCAGCGCTTACCTCAGCTCTCGTGATGAATTTAATCTGACTCCTGCTGCGTTTGTGCCGAGACTCTCGTTTGGCTAACTCACATTATATTGAACAGACACATTAAGTTTTGAATTGTAGTGTCTGTTCTCTAACTGAACTAAATGATTTTATGAAAATGAACACAACGGTAGGGGCGTTGCCGCGGTGGGCAAGTGATCCAGTAATCCAGCGGCGGCTTTGGGAGTGGCCTCGTAGGACACAGAAGCAAGTGCATTCTGGGAGTTGTAAATTTTTTGTCTTTTCTCAGTCTAGTAGGCACCAAATTCAAACATAATTTCCCATTTCTACTACATTGATGACCCAGTTTAAATACAATGCTTAATGGTAAATCACTGAAGTAACACTTTGAATAACCAAAAACAGCATTAAATGATTTGTAACTGGTTGCAAGGTGTATGTTTGAGAGGTGCGTCTCCTCCCACCTATGGCAGCTTGTAAAAAAAACAAACAGAAAATGCAGCCATATTAAGGACAAAATGTGAGACTAACAACCATATTCTATTGCTGTGTAAAACTTCACTGCAATAATCCAAATACTTGCACTGCCGTCTTGTCATTTTGAGGCAAGAGAGCCCCGGGATGTTTTCTTTTCAGATGCTCTTGCATAGAAGTTGTGCTGCTGTGGTGTGCCATTTCAGTTTTTTACAGAGTAAGCAGAGCACCCTTTTATTCAGTTTCTGTTTAAAAATGTTCCACACTTTAGATCAGGCTCAATATTTGTGTAATAACAGCTGATTTTCAGCATACCCGGCCGGGAGCCGCCATCATTGGGAAACATAAACTTTGATGAATTGACGCATTCCATGCACATCGACTAATCTACGATCACATCGACTTGTTGTTCCAGCCCTAAACCACACAAGAGTTTGGAAATGGAGCGGGGTGCACCTTTTCAGGGCACTTGGTTTGTGTGCACCAGTGTTTATATGGCAGCATTAACACTTAATCAACTGAACCGCACTAATAGAACCAGAGTTCACACCTGAAACAACCTATATCAGTTTATAACCAACAAAAACATTTTTCCATGGATTAAATCAGGTAAACATAGCAAAGAAATTGCAGATAACCACTTTTTCTAGTGTATATACTGAAGCAAATATAGCCACTGCTTGATTGCAAACTCAACGTATCGCTCAGATATTAAGAAGTTCTAAGAATTAACATCATGATTTTCTGTAAAGCTGATTTGAAACAACTAGTATTGTGAAAAGTGTTATACAAATACTGGATATTACACAATGAGAGAGGAATTGAGACATTAAGATAATCGTGTAGTCTTTGGGTCCAGTTGAGATACTGTGCACGTGTTGTTTCTCTTTGACTTACGTGTATAATCATGCGTAGGTATGCTGTAAAAGCAATCCCTTCCAAATACATGTACATTCCCTCTGTTTTGAAAGGGATAATTGTTCTTTTCTGACATGCTGTTTGCACGCTTTATTAATTATGGCTTGATTTAGGATGCGGTGAATGGTGTAATCATACTGAAATATGGCGTTTGAGTTATTGTAATTGAGCTGTCGGCTTCCTCATGCTACATGTCATTCTCAAACAGGAAAACTGTGTTTAAAGTGCAGCAACAGTAGAATCACTGACATTGTGGCTTAGGGGTTTATTTATGGGGCATATTTAGCTCTGATGTATGAGTGCGCCTTAGCCCATCTCCCCTAGGGCATGTTAGAGGCAATTGAGTGGGGGAAAAAAGCGCAGAAATTACTTGTTTAGTGCTGAAAAGCAGAACGAGAAAAACAGAAGGGCACCAGCATACTGCATGACTGTAATATCAGCGTGGCGATGATGACGGTTGACTGCTTTCATTTATGAGGACAGGAGCGTTCATAAAGAAAAAGTGGCTAAGAAAATCAAATAGAAAGGGCACAAATTAATACTAAGCAATAGTGTTTGTGTTCAGATTGGCCGCTTCCTTTAGGTATTGCTAGTGATGTTTAAAAGAAGACATATCATGCAAATTTCAAAGTAGAATTAATCTATAATATAACTTTCAGAACTTCCTACCCAGTCCAAAAAGATAATATGCATATTTCCATGTGTTTTCAAACCTGTATGGCTTTCATTGATGAGCAAGCTCAGCAAGCTCAAAAATGACCAAAAAGCACCAAAAAGTATGTAAGTAAAAGGGATATAAGTATATAAGTGGTCATTGGTATTTGTGTGCTAAATTTCAAGTTCTCTAAAATTATTTAACCAACTGATGTCACTTTTCACTGAAAACTTCTCCTTCATTGAGCTGTTGTGACAGATCATTAATTCTCTGAGTTGAACTCACAAAGCACATCAGACCAATTTCAGTCCAGAACTGGAATGATGGATTCATAAAAAAAAAAAGATCTGATTCAAAAGAGCGATTCACTAAAGAATCAGACATTGACAATTCTCATGAGCTTTAAGCATAGCGGGATTGACAAGATTTTCAGTCAACTTTCTGATGGCTTTCGGAATTTTTCATATGTCATATGGAGCACTTTTGAATTCACAGTTCCCATTAAAGCTGCACTATGTAACTTTTCCATCCGCTAGAGGGCACCTATGCAAAACAAAGGTGTAGTTTGATGACGCCAAGTTTGAGCTCAGAATCTCATAACGTGGTCTTCACCTTACATCCGGTGGGAAAGAATTTTTGGATAGGACTCGGGCAGAAATCAAGTTCATGGATGCAGTTATTAATGTTACTGTAGTTTGAAGCAGAGCAGGACCGAGATTTGGGGAGCTGAGCAAGGCCGCTGGAGCGATTGTTACACAACACGGCTCGCGATAACGGGACACAGTCGTGGCACCATTTCCACTTTTCCGGTCATGAGTATGAGGTAACGCAGCTCTGTTCATCATATTAGATACATTTAAGTGTGTTTAAAATGATGTTATGACGTTACTCTGTGCATTCACTCAGAGGCTGCTGTGACACTTGTTCGCACTGCTAAGAGTAAAGCGCTTCTGCCAAATAAAACCAGAAACTGAGGGTAACACAGATATGATGCAAATGACAGGCGACTCCCTCAGACGTCCCGGGTCCTTGGTTAAAATACAATTTTCTCACCATTTACAAATAGTTGGAAACATTTGGGATATTGAAAGAACTCAAATTACTAAAATATGTAACACTGGCCTGGTGATTTTAATCACTTTAGTCATTTATATGGAATTCTTACGCATTTTGTTCGTCATGATATGAAACACAACTTTGATAAATTTTGAACCCTAAATACAATCACCAGAATTAAAAGTATTAGATGTAGGTGGCACATCCACCAGCTCCCTAAGTCCATTGCTACCCTTTAAGGAACTACATTTTCTATAAAACTTTACCTGGACTCATCATGTGCTGATTACTCCACCTGTTTGTCATTAGCTCCTTTGTGTTTGCCTATTTATGCGCTGTGTGTTAATTCATTATTTGCAAAGTCTTGTAAATGTCACGTTTTAATTCTGAGCATTCGCCTGGATTTGGGCTTCAATTCGCTGCCTCAATGAATACTGCATTTGGATCTTCACTCAAGTCTCAGAGCAGTATGTGACAGCAGGCTATAAACTAACTATACTATGATCACATGACCTCAACATTCAAAGAGTTATAAGAGTTGCAAGAGTGTGATTATAAACAATGAGGCTGTGAAAATGGACTAGTGAGTAGATGAGTTTGCCAGTTTTGCTTGTGATGCTGAAGATCCCCGAACAGCTCTGTAGTGCCAATAAAGCCACTTGCTTTAAATAAAACAAGAGGATATTACTGATGTATTTTGTCGTTGAATAAAACAAATATAGTTAGCTTGTGTTGACCACAGACTTTATTCCAAACATTTAACCAAAAATCAATTGACTCAAGGACAATGGAACCATCCTGAATTTCTAACTTGTTTCTGGGTTTTGGCCTACGAAAATGCATCAACCCTGGGGCACTGCAGAGGAACTCATAAAAAAAAAAAAAAAAAAAAAAAAAAAATATATATATATATATATATATATATATATATATATATATATATATATATATATATATATATATATATATATATATATATATATATATATATATATATATATATATATATATGACATATATGATATTGATACATGATTCAATATGACAACATGGCGGATATAATAGGATTTCATTCATACATGGAAAAATTTGTTTTTGTGATAGAAGGAATTTTAACACTAGGCTATATATATATATATATATATATATATATATATATATATATATATATATATATATATATATATATATATATATATATATATATATATATATATATATATATAAATTACAAATATATATGTGTTAAAATTCCTTCTATCACAAAAACAAATTTTTCCATGTATGAATGAAATCCTATTATATCCGCCATGTTGTCATATTGTATCATGTGACCTACACGGCCATTCATGACTCTCTCGTGGCCTCATTGGTTAGTAAACTGTCCATTTCAATGCACAATTCAGAACATCCACAGTAGTAATAGATTATCTGAGTACTTGTCACTTACTGTTTTAAGAAACAATTGGCCACACTTTATATTAGGTGGCCTTAAAGGAACACTCCACTTTTTTGGAAAATAGGCTTATTTTCCAAATCCCGTACAGTTAAACAGTTGAGTTTTACCGTTTTATAATCCTTTCAGCCGATCTCTGTGTCTGGTGGTAGCATTTTTAGCATAGCTTAGCATTCATCATTGAATCTGATTAGACCATAAGCATCGCACTCAAAAAATTACTAAAGACTTTCAATAGTTTTCCTATTTAAAACTTGACTCTTCTATCGTGTACTAAGACCAACAGAAAATGAAAAGTTGCGCTGTAATATCATCGCACCCATGGGACGGCAGCAAATTTCCATGATTATTACACAGGAACGAGATAATAGTCCCTAACCATAACGGTCTAAAAAATTAAAAAAATAATTTTTCCGTGTGGTCTTAGTACAAAATGTAACTACAGAAGGGTCAAGTTTTAAATAGGAAAAATATTAAAATATTAAATATATATAAGTCTTGGGTCATTTTTGAGCACGATGCTAATGGTCTAATCAGATTCAATGATGTATGCTAAGCTATGCTAAAAATGGAACCTGCCAGATACAGAGATCGGCTGAATGGATTCAAAAAGGGTAAAACTCAACTGTTTACATCTAAGGGACTTGGAAAATGAGCCTATTTTCAAAAAAAGTGGAGTGTTCCTTTTAAGTACCATGTACTTACATCAAAAAAATAAGTACAATGTACTTACTGTGTTCAAATTGTATTGCCAAACACCTTTGCTGATATTGAGGTGGGATACGGGTAGAGTTAGGGACAGGTGTGGTGGTGTGTGTGAGTTTAAGTGTAGGGTTAGGTGTAAGGGAAGTGACAGCTGTGTAATTACAGAAATTAATTACAGACGTAATTACATGCAGGTATTTTAAAAAATGTAAGTACAATGTAAAAACATGTATGCACACAATAAGAGCATTGTATCAAATGATTAATTAAAATGTTACTACATAGTAGTTAAGGCCACCTAATATAAAGTGGGTCCAAATAATTTGTACTTGTTTGCTTACTTTATAGTAAGGAAGAATGCATATTCGGAAAGCATATTCAACTGTGTTTTATTCTTAGTCGTCTGTTCATATTAAAGATACTTTATCTGCTTATTTGCACAAATGCCACAGCTCATGCCACAGGACTACAATCCTCATTTACTCATTTTAAATGCAAAGAGTGTGTTTATAGTGGAGTCTTAAAGGCACTGCTGGAAAAATGGCCTGTTTGATTTAAAGGATCAAGAGCAAGTGGAACCATTGTGTATATGATTGTATTTAAGGTCAATTGTGTACAGACAGTTATTGGTTTAGTTAAGTGAAATAGAGTGTTGTGGTTTCATTGTGACCATTTGTTATCTGCTGCGGTTACAGTTTTGCTGTACGGGAGGGTTTTATGAGAGAATTACATGACCCACATCTTCATCTGCTCTAGAAGCAGCTTCTCTTCATAAATGGTAATGTATGTAGAAATGATGAAGTGCACTGTTAATGAATGCAGACAGTGAAATGTAAACTCTTCACAGCTCTCATCAGACGGCTTCATTGTGTGTGAATTTCATTGTGATGAGTGTGTTTGTTTGAAGCACAGTGAATTGTAGGAGGACACCTGCAGGTGAATGCAATCAGTGAAAACCAATAAAGTGGAAGCAGATGCCAGTGAGTCAGGTTTGAAATTGCAGCTATAGGACAGCGTTTACATGATCTGTAGTGTATCCCTGGACCGATAGACTCCCATCAATCATAATAGACCTACATCAGACAAGCTGAGCATGCTGTGCTCATCGCAAAACCTAATTTCACCAAGTGCAACATGTTCCTGGATCAGCATCTTTGTTGAACAGATTTGAGGGACAAGTTTACAGTTTGTGTCAAGTTTAGTCTTACAACCAGGGTTAGGTGCTTCTACATCAGAGTTATCCACATAATTTCCCTCTGATTTTAGTAGGTAGTGTTAGGTTTAGGGGTATGGTTAGGACTACGTTTTCTGACAGGAATCATCTAACGCTGCAAACTCAGGACTTGCATCATACATAGCTACGCCATGACATCCTGAGCTGTAAAGTATGTGCAGGTTCATGCTCTCAGTCTTATTATACACACACTCACACACGTACACACAAAATCCTTCCAGCTTGCTGCCTGGCCTGTTTAATCATGCTGTTCAGCACTCCAAAGAGCCGTTGACATTCCCACCTCACCCTCTGCTCCATTGTGCATTCAGAGAGAGAGAGAAAGAGAGAGCTCCCATCTCTTCCTCATCCTTCTTATCCCTGACCACGATTAGGATGGAGAAGACAATGCTGCGTACAATACAGTAACACAGTATGACTAAAACACATGGCCTTTATGGGATCTGTGAAGTTACAAAACTCACAGTCTCCCACAAAGGGGTGTATTCTATATAACATGTAACACTGTTTTAGACCTTCGATCAAAGTCTTGATATTGCGAAAGTAAACATCAATGTCCAGACATCTATGTCCGAAGTCCAGATATTTTGTAACCATCTAGGTACATCACAATGTGAAATATTAGCATAATGCCCACCCAAAGGTATATACAAAGAAGTGGCTTCAGTCGATTGTAGCGTTGTCGCCATGTGGTGGAGATGCTGTTTCAGTGGGGAAAAAAGACCCCAAAAATCGTATGTATTTGACGAAGTGGCTAATTCATACAACCTCACCTTGTACTAATACGATTTTTGCTTATCTTGTATGAATACTTAGGAATGACCTCCTCTAACCCCCTCTCTAAACCTACCTGGTATCACTGGGGTTTAGATAAATTGTACAAATTTGTACAAGTGAGGTTGGCCACCTCATAAAATATGTATGAACTGGTCATGAGATACCGCTGGAATCTCCTTTGTTTTAGTCTTACCGATCACAGATTAACTTAAGTGAAGTTTGGGTTTATTTAAAACGCTGTTCCTGGGCAGTACAACCCAAAAGTTTGCTTGTGCACAAACACATATCGCGTAGGACATCTTACTGAACTTGGGAGAGTGCATTGCTGTCCATCCACAACTTTCCCAAACTCTGACCTTTCCCATGATCGCTATGGCAACGTAGAACAAGCCGGTAATGAACTTCCAGTTTACGTTAGTCTGTGCTGTTATTTGCTAAACGTTGGTTGTATTATCAGGATTCAGGAGTAGACTTTTATAACAAAGCTTCTGGCAAAATGATCACATGTCCCAGATGGTCGCATGGATCTGACTATCTTATAAGAACTTACTAATATCTGTAGCACTAAGCGGTTCAGCTTAGTTATGCGGCGGAGACATTTTGTCACTGTGTGGTAGGCTTGGCTGTTCCTATGAACCACGCGAGAGTTACCTTCCGTCCATGCGCCTGTAAATTGATTTTATTTTATTATAAATAAAGGTTTATTTGTTTCTAGTTATTTATTTTGTTCACCCACATCTGCATTCACCCATCAAATATTATCCCGCTCCGCACTCGGTTGTGCTGGGTCTTGCTACACATTAAATCTGTAAATTATTGAAAACAATAAACATACCCCTTGCAAAAAATTATACAGTTTTACTGCAGTATTTTAAATAGGTTAAACTAATATATAAACTCAATAATTACATTAACAGCAATGAAATGTTAATTTTTATTACAATGCATTTAAATTCATTGAAGTTCATGCATCGTTTTTCATGTTGATTTAAAAAAAAGTCTACTGACAATGTCTGACATGAACATTTCAACAATTACAAATATTAAAATACAAATATTACTTCTACATCACAATTCTTGAGTTTATTTGAAGCTCGTTGGGCATTAAATGGAAGGTGTAGGGTGCTGCTAGGCAACATGTCAAACGGGTCCGTTTATGTTGCATGGTTTATGGAAGCAAGGTTTCGGAGGTGTGAGACCCAGGCGCTCAGCGGCACTCAGCGCTCATTAGCCCCGGCGAGAGCAGCCTTAACTCGGCTAGTCCTTCTGACGACTGCCGGTGCCTGGCAGAAGCCCCTCCCATAACACAAATTTGCGTCTGTTGTGTAGTGAATGAAGCGGATGGATTCAAAATGTTTACGCGTCCAACTTCAGACGAATTGCACTATTTATTTGCGTCACTCGCAAATGGTGTAAATGCAGCATAACTGTTATGTGTGCTAAACCGGAACTGAGATACCGTCAACCGGAAGTATCGAGTGTCATGGCGACGCCCACTAAGACTTGCAGGAAAGTTGTGGATACTTACCATTGTGAAACTTTCTGCTCAATTTGTCCTTGCAAAAGATGGTTTTGATCAATCTGCTTAATCATCCGCATTTTCAGAATCTGACTCGGTCTCGAACTGGCAGGATTATCATCAGTAAACATTATTAACTATTCACAATTGCTTTAGAATTCTTGGAAATTGGAAATCCCGATTATGGTAAGCGGTGTTTTACATTTCAGACACATGCTTGAGGTGTTTGGCCAATCACATTGCATTGGGTCAGCCGGCCAATCAGAGCCCTCAGGCTTTGTTTTTTTTGGAAGGAGGTGCATTGGAGAAAACGGAGTAAGGCTGTGTTCACATGCTATCGGAATTATCGTTTACATGAGTTTCCTAGTTAAAAATTAGACATGAATGCCCTCTCAAGTTATATTTACCACTGGGAAGTTCAAGGGTAATTTTGATACCCAAGTTCCCAAAATGGGCAGGCCACAAAATTTAAACATTGCAGAGGGGAGAATGATTACTGCCATCACTGCTGCTATTTTGTATTAGTTTTTTCCACAACCACTACATTGCCTTGTTATTAAAGTAGTGGATATTTAAATATATGAATAATCATTTGAAGCATAATATGCATTATACACAGCGAAAATTGCCTGTATTTCAACCAAAATTCCAGAATTGTCAGAAATCTGAATTTATATAGGGTGGTGAATGTTTATTTGGCTGTCAATAAACATGGGACGCTAAATATCATTTTGGCTGCAATACGATTTTCCCAATTAATAAGCAAGAATAAACCAGAGGCACGTTCAAGCTCAAACCGGTGCACAACGCTTTGCCACAATATGCGGGTTGAACGACAACAGGGTTTGAGATATGTTTTCTCTTGTTTGGTGGGTGTGTTAAAAATGTCAGCCCAATCAGCAGCAACATGTATATAAACCGTGCGGTGTTAAAGAGACAGCTCGCACAATGGGTCCATGTTATTGGACACACGTTTACAAATGTGTGGTGCAGCTCGGTATACACGACAATTGAAGATATTAGAGGACACGTTTGTCTTTTCATCGTGAAATGCAATGCAAATGTTGGATCACAATAATTAGGGACCAGTTTCCACAAATTGTTTTGTAGTATTAAGCATGTATTTATACCGATTTCATCAGGCTTCGAAAATTATTCAAAAAGAACACAAAAAATGGCCTCTTGAGCTGCCATAGCGGCAACTCCTGCGTCATCAGAACAGGGTTCAATGCACCATCGTTTTGTCAGGGCTGAGCGGCACCCTGGTGTCCTCCATGGTTCCTATTGTTCCCAAAAATAAAGCACTTCAATGCGACAAGCTCGTAATCACAACTTCAGAATTGGAAAGTAGGAAATTTCCGTTAGCACATAAAGGCAGCATAAAACTCTGAAACCCCATGCAAAAAAGAAACATGTTTTTTTTTTTTTTACCATTTACACACATCAAACTAAATAATAGCATCACATCAGCATTAAGGTTTTCATGGAGTTCAACTTTCAATATTATTGGCTATAAAATTAAAAAACTAAATGGTATTATTTAGTGCAGTGATTCTCAATTAGGTGCAGGGGTCCACAGTTTATGTTAATAAATGTTTTTTTTTTTTTTGCAAAACAAGCGGCTTTGTCATAATTCCAGCATAAATACCCGAAGAAATATCTTACCTTGTACTGGTGGGTTCAACTGGTTTATATGTAGCATGTATGAATTGAGTGTATGGTGAGATTATAACTGGTCTCTCACGGAGATGAGCACTAATTGTCTTTATTGTAGAAACGCTACTCCAAAGATAGATGAAGTGAGATCAGCTGCCTGATTAGCGACGAAGATGGAAATCTTGGCATGAATCTTAATGAAAACAAGCTACTTTAGCTCTCTGTCATTGACAGCTAATAATGGCTTAATTAACACCGAGCAGAGGCTGCAGTGGTTAGTCTTTGTCTGAAGGGAAGGTTACTGCTTTCTTCTCAACACTTCCGGTGTCTAATGAAACCTGACAACATTTCCTCAGATTAACGAGAGAAGTTTTTGCCCGGCTGTGTCTGTTCAAAGCTCAGTGCTTCATTTGCCACGTGCTAATTTTGATTAACAGTAAAATATTTAGTTTCCCACGAGCCAGTAAAGGACAAGTCGTTTTCTGCTAGTAGATTTTCAAATAATATAGTTTTATTTTGTTGAGCGGTGCTTATTCGTGCAAAACCAACCTGGTCTCACAGAATTCCGTGAAATGAACACGGACCCTTAACTCAAAAATCCGTGGTAGTTTCACGGAATCGCCAAAAATTCCATGATGGGTCCACGGAAGTGAAGCCTATGTAAGTCAATGACAGTCAGCATCCGTGGTCCACACACGGATTTCCAACACACATTTCATTATTTGCATTTGTAAAAGTAGACATGATTTTATGAATATTTATAGCCTACTTTTATATTTCGGAGCAACTAACTCCACTCCTACCCTAAACCTACCCACTTATTAACAATATAAAACACATAACAGGCAAATAAATGTACAGTCACAGTTATTTATTGACAAAAACGGACCAGAAACAGTATAGAAGTATTAACTCATGTTGCATTCCAAGTCTTCTGAAGTCAGACGATATCTTCATGTAGTGGATCTTAATGTTTTAATCGTTAAGATGATGATCACGCTCCACACACGCACTCGTTCATATTTCTCATGATTCAAATGATACAAACGACTCTTCAGCATGATGCGATCGGTCACGAGACACACGAGAGCCAATGGCATTTTACAATCAAAGCGGACGTAATGACGCAATTGGTCACGCGATATACAACAGCCAATGCTTTCAAAGCTGACGTGACGTTTCTTCCGACGGCAATATTTGAAATGTATTAATATTCGGCGGATGGACTCGACGTTACTGATCGTTTTTGGGGATTATCTTCACACAAGTCAATCGTTTGGCCTCGGAACACTTGGAATATTTGTACTTTCTGAATAAATTGTGCCTGCAGTATCTGTGTATCTGCCTGTTATATCCTGTTTTTTGTAATACACAAATGGGTATGTTTAGGGAAAGATTTGAGTTAAGTGTTCAAAACGTGTTGAACAGGGAATCCGTGTGTGGAGCACAGATGCTGACTGTCATTGACTTACATAGGCATCACTTCCGTGAACCCATCACGGAATTTTTGCCAATTCCGTGAAACTACCATGGATTTTTGAGTTAAGGGTCCGTGTTCATTTCACGGAATTCTGTGAGATCAGGTTATGCAAAACTCCTCACCACATTGCTAAAGTGTGGTGATTGCAAGGACATTGCAGTGTGGTTGCCAAGCTGTTCTGAGTGGTTGCTAGGTGGTAGCTTACACGTCAACAGCCAATCCCCATGTTTCGGTGATATTCTGGTCCCTAAATAAGTCTCAGGTCCCTTGTTATCATTCTCTTTCATCCAACATGCCCATAAGTTTATGTAAGTAATACTTACTTTAAAAAGTGCACTACCATTCAAAGGTTTGGGGTCAAGATATTTTGTAATGTTGGAAAAATGTTTTGCTGTTTTATTCAAATGCTGTTATTTGGAACTATAGTCAAACCAACATTTTTTCAGACACCCACATTATCACAGTTTATTCGCTTTAGCTTAGAAAATGGTAATAAAATATGAGAGTCAGAACAAATTTATCTTGATAATGTCCGATAAATTTGATGGATTATGTAATGGATTACAATCACAATCAACCAATCAGCTGTCAGCTGTTAATTACACAGTTAATAACAGTTTAGTACAACCAAACCAATGCTTTATGTTGTTCAGTCTGTGGTGTAAAAGGTCACATTAGCAATTAAAGAAAAAAACACTGGTAACACTTTACAGTGCACTAATTGTGCACTAATATGCAATAATTCATACTTAACTAATGCACAGATAATCATGAGTTAATGTATGACTCATGAAGAACTAACCCATTTATTAATGATTACTGCATCAGCAACTAATGAAGATTCTACATGATTAATAGATTAAGTAATCATTAAATTATTATTAGTTAAATGTGTCACAATGTATTAATCCCCTAATAACATATTATATTATCTAATAGTGTAAATGAACATGTTAATTATCACAAGGGTCAATGCCCTGCATTTCAACTTCCAGTCGTCTACTTTAATTAATCATTAGCTAATGATTTACAAATGTGTCATTATGTTATGACTTTACTTGAGCATATTTGTGCATTAGTTAAACATGAATTAATGCATATTAGTGCACCCATATTTAAAGTGTTACCAAAACACTTAAGCAAAACATGGTCAGGTCAAAGTGTCTGTAATCATTTTGGTCCCAAATGTTTATAGTTTTTCAAAAAGCTTTGAAAAGCCAAAAAAAGTCTCTGTTTACTTTATTTGACTAACTCACTTACATAAATGAACTATAGTATTCTGCAGCTACTAGTAAAAAGTTATGAATAATAATAATTCTTGGATTTTATTATAGACGTAACTTGACACTGTCATTATTTTTGAGTAATAAGGTGTTTGAAAAACGACCTGTAGAGTCGTATTTTTCTGGAGGACAGTTTCAATTTTTTGCCTACTATATATAGTGAAGTAGAGAAGTATGCGATTTCAATTGTTTTGTGTGTATGTTTGGACTTTTAGTTTATATCACAATTGCTTTCCATTGTTCTGTTTCTGTTTTTAGTTGCACACCTGCTCTCACAGCCCTCAGTTTGTTATGTTCTTTGTCAAGTCGTTTTTACTGCCACTGGTTTCTCATGCAATCATTTTTGTTTCAGATCATCTTCTTTGTTTTTGTTTATTAAAAAAAAGCTCTGCAATTCTATTCCCTTCTCTCCATTTTTGACTGACCTAGTGTGACACAAACAGCCTATTAGAATGATTTCTAAAGGATCATGTGACACAGAAGACTGGGGTAATGATGCTGAACAGTCAGCTTTTCTAAACACAGGAATAATTTTTTTTTATTTTTTTTTATTTATTTTTTATTTTTTTTAATTTAGCATTGCAATATACTGTAATTCCTCAATAAAAGCCTGTAGTCTAATAAACACCAGGTATCTGATAGTGGCTGGGTGCGTGGTCAGCACGAACAAATAAAGGCCGGTCTCAAATATAATCTCATAAATGTCTTTCATTTAATGTGCATTTAAGTTCATGGTAATGTACTGTAGGGTTGTGCCGAGACAGTTCACTTTCATCACGCAACCATCCTGGGGCCACGCGCCCCGTTCTGGCAAGTGCGACACACACATAGTAGTCTCTTCTATAGTTAACCTAAAAACTTTGTTTGCTCTGTAAATGAAATTGAGAATATAACTGATGCATTTATGCCATTTTTAACAGGCTACTGTAGTCTATGAGAGATGTGATGGCTGTGAAAATACACGAATGATTTTCAAAATATTAGCCTCTCATCTTTTTTATCCATCTTACTCTACATTTAACTTATTTTATTTTGTAAAAGAAAACCGCATAGGCTTCAAAATAAACTGTTGTTGAAATATTGTAAAGTGGTCATATGAACTAGGCTACACAAAAGACTGTTTAAAAAACAATATGCAAAATCAAAATGCAATATCTCAGAGAAAAGTGCGTGCAATATTGGAAGCGCGGATGAGTAATTAGTTGGGTCAGAAAAATTATGAAATTATAGTTTTTAAGTATTAAAAAATTATGTAAAGCGGCAATAAAATAAAAAAGTACTTAAAAGTGCACAACTCTTCTTAAGTGAAAGGAAGCTTTTTTACCTCACGTGCAACGATATATAGAAAGTGCTGAGTCATTATTGGTTTAGATAAAATAATGAAATTATAGTTCGTTTTTTTTTTAAGTAGAAAAATGTATTTATGTAAAGAGATGTAAAATAAAAAAAGTGCTTAAAAGTACACAACTCTTAAGTGGAAGGAAGCTTTTTTCCCTCACATGCAACCAATATACACTGTAAAAAAAAAAAGGCACATTTTGAACTTTTGCAGTACAATCGACTTGGTTGTTTAAGTTATTTCAACTTAAATTATGTTAAACTGACTTTAAAAAATGAGTTACATCTTGTATAACTAATAAAAACAAGTTTAACATTTCTTAACTTATTTTGATGAGTATTGAAATGTAAAAACATATGTTGTCATAACTTATTGAACATATAATTTTTTACAGTGTACAAAGCACAGAGTCAGGTTCGTAGACTAAAATAACCGCACGTGCAACCTATATAAAAATTAAGCGCAGATTTAACATTTTACATTTTTCAAACAGTCTCAAACTGTTTTCAAACAGTTACCAAATAGGCAACAATAATTATGACCGAAATTGCGTTGTCGCCTTTCTGGCTGTTGTTGTAAATGGGGATATATTTGCTTTATTTTATTTTATTTTATTTTATTTTATTTTATTTTATTTTATTTTATTTTATTTTATTTTATTTTATTTTATTTTATTTTATTTTATTTTATTTTATTTTATTTTATTTTATTTATTTTATTTTATTTTATTTTATTTTATATTTTATATTTTATTTATTTTATTATTTTATTTTATTTTATTTTATTTTATTTTATTTTATTTTATTTATTTTATTTTATTTTATTTTATTTTATTATTTTTTTATTATTATTTTTTATTTTATTTTATTTTATTTTATTTTTATTTTATTTTATTTTATTTTATTTTATTTTATTTTATTTTATTTTATTTTATTTTATTTTAAATCAATGATATCTGTCCACTGGAACACTGTCGCATTTATTAGCATTTATTAATTTAAAACTGTTCATTTAAAGCAATTATTTTTTAAACAGATGGAATTAGAAATAAAGGCCCGCCCCTATAAAAGCCTGCTTCAAATAAAGCTGGTTCCCTTCAGCAGTTTAGGTAAATAAAGGCCCCGGCCTTTATTTGAGGAATTACGGTATTACCTTTTTTTTACTGTATTTTCTATTCAATTAATGCAGTCTTTATAAACTTCTTTTAAAAACATTTAAAAAAATTATAAAATAAAAACTTTTGTATGGTAGTGTACCTTATAAACAGAACCCAATACATTTACATTACATTTATGCTGTATCTATCTAAACCAACTTTAAGTGCATTCAAGGTATAAAATATTTATCATATATTTACATTTATCCCTGGGCAACACATCTTGCATTGTAATAGTGGATAGCTAGAAAGCAGGAGAAACTCAGGAGAAGGTTAGCATTCCGCAGTTCGTATTTTATTCACCACTTCACTGGGGAAAACTTCTGTTTTCTATAAGCCTTCTGCTGTCAACCATGTTTCTGAATAAACAAAACAACTTATATAAGCAATAGAAATCAAATATATCATCCGATGCCCATACACATTCGAGATACATGATATTAGCCAACTGGCAAAATTGACCCATTGCCCTTAAAGGGGCCATATCCTATTATACTCATTACACTAGGAATGTTAATCATGACCTTAACATTACTAGCATTTTCAATTGGTCATGCCAATAGTAATTCATCAAATGATGGAAAATAGTATATATTAGGGATTCAACAATACTCAATATAATATGGTACCGATCGGTACGGCATTCACGGTTCAATACACACTGGTGAATTGCGTTTTTGTTTTTTTTCGGTTTTGCATTTAATTAATTATTTCCCTTTCCCTCCGTTTGAAATATTTCTCTCAGTTTATTTCGGCTCTGTTTGAGTGTGCCTGTGAGTCTACTCGCTGATTTCAGCAAATATCAAATCATATGCACTAAAGTTAGGGGATGTTAGCCGCGTTTTAAAGCCTTGCCGGTTAAACATTTCACGGACGTGAATGAAATGTTTAACTGGTAAGGCATGGCATTGAGCGCGCACTAAACGTCTGTCAAACACGGGATTACTGGACAGTCTTACTGCACTAATACTGTCAAATACACACAAGGTTAACAAATAAACACAGTCGGTTATGTCTAAAGTGAAAGTAAAATCGCGTGCTTCTATATATTAGATGTGAGCAGGTCTTAATTTGACAGCAGCAGCCTACTGAACACGCTTTCCTTAAAAGGGACAGTTCACCTCTAAAATGATGTTAATAAAAAAGACCTTTAATACAGTAGCTTTTAATAAATGTTGTATATTGAAGTCTATGTCATTTTAATTTAAGCCTACATTTATTCATTCAATTTCATGCTTAAATGCTACTGTGCATCTCTGAGCTGCCACTGTAAATCTTTATATATATTTATTTTATATTATACAATACACTGGGAATGTGTACAAGGGTTTTTTAGGTAAAGTTTTAAGTTTAAGTAAGGGTTTTTAAGTCTTTGAAGTAATATAAAGAAAGAGTATTGCAATGAAAACAGTTTCTCCTTAACCCTTTTCTGTTCCTGTCGCCTAAGAAGAGAATAGCACAAAAAAAAAACGAACCGAACCAAAAACCATGGTTAAAAACTGAGGTATGTATCGAACTGTGGACTAACTGTATCGTTGCATCTCTAGTATATATAGTCAAGCCCAAATTTAAAAAGTGTATAAAAAGTGTACATTCAGGGGTCTTGTGAAATGCCAAATAAAATATGTCAGATCATGCATCCTCCACAACCTAATGCTCAGAACCAACAAAATGGGGAATTGCACTATGGGTATGTTTGTGGCATTCCCTGATTTGCATAATCCAATGCAGGCATTGCGTGCAAAGCTGTTTATTCTTTATGAGTTTCCCTTATAAACTTGACAAAACCATTTGAATTTTTTGACAAACACATACTCTGAACATTAAACATGAGGAGATGCAACTGTATTGGACACACTGTAGAGCGCTGTTTTGCATGTGTATGGGTGTGATTATGAATGTGGGTTTTATAACCATGTTTTTTCCTGGAAAATAATCAGACAGCCGTGACGTGCATTCGTTCTCTCGCTCTGTTGCTCACACACTCCCGTGAACTACCGTTCTTCTCTCTATAACTGAATATGTATGGGCAGTATTCGGAGCAAAAGGTTATTTACACGGAGCACTGCGTCGGTAGGGCAGGATGCAAGGATGCCTTTCATCTCTGGGCATCTCTCTAGCTAATGGACCACTTTATGTGGAGATTTCGCTGCATTTCATGTTTCTGTTTGATCAGTGGGCTGCAATGGACTTGTAAGACACATGAAAGTCTGGGGATTATCTTAAAAAGGACACCCTCTTTTATATTAATCTCATATTTAGATTTACTGTTGCACATTTAATATGGGTCAAGCTTGTTATTAAGACACTAATCAATTTTTTTTTCTTGCTATAGACAGAAAATGCGAATCACATTTTAGGTGTTTGATCGCAGTGCTGTGATGTACAAAGCAAAGGTCCACTGCAGGTTATTAGAGGAATATTCTGATTTTTAATCTGTCTGTGTACTGAATCTGTGGACTTGATTGACCTTTGGAAATGAAATTAAGCAAATAATGTCCAATGTCCGGCCATGTCTTGTTGTTAATTCATACAGTAGGTATCTACGAAGCATTTACAGCCAAGTATAAAACATATTTTTTTGTGTGTGATTGGATAGATGGTCAAACATATGGAAGTTTCTTTCTGCCACAGAATAAAACATTTTAAAAGATAATCGCAATTTCTTTTTTCTCAGAATTGCGTGATATATTTGTGAGTTATAAATTTAGAATTGTGGGGTATAAAGTTGCTATTACAAGATATAAAGTCAAAATTGTGATATAAAGTCAGAATTTTAGAGATATAAACTTGCAATTCTGAGAAGAATTGAAGCAGTAAAGAAGTCTTTTTCCACTTAAATTCGACTTTATAAAAAGAAAAGATGTCAGAATTATGAGATCTTGCAATTCTGACTTTATATCAAGTAGTTTTGACTTTATATCTTACAATTCTGACTTATTTTCTTTTTATAAAGTCCAATTCTGAGTTGCAAAAAATACTAACTTTCTTCTCAAAATTGCAAGTAATTTCTGACGTCTGAAAATTCTGACGTGATATCTCGTAATTGTGACTTTATTTCATGCTATTCTGACTTTATATCTCGCAATTGCAGCTTGATATCAGGCAATTCTAAAAAATAAAAAAAATGAATATGAAAGAAAAAAGTTAGAATTGTGAGATAAAACGTCATTAAAGTGACTGAAAAAATTGCGGGGAAGAATATTGGCATAATTTACACTAATTCATTTAATTAAATTGTTGTTTGTATTGCTTGCCTTCTAGACTTTTATTCCCACCACTTATACTATAAGTGTTGCTGGAAACACAATATCAGAGTAAAAACAATTATCTGCTGTTAGCGATAGCGCACGTGTGCTTCACATTGAACATTACACTGAAAATAACCAGTAATAATGATTCTGAGGACAAACCCTTTGATGGTTGAAGTTTTGGCACTGTCCATTCTTTAATGTAGACATCTCGCACAAGATCTTTTTCGAAGAAAGGCCGAATCTATAAAGAGAACAGCATTTAGGTTGAGCAAACCCCAGCTAACTCCATTGGTCTGTGGTGTGTTTGTGAGATGATACTCTCAGCTTATCTGTACTATTGTTGGAGCTGTGCTCTGAAATCGATTAAATGCCATTGACAGTGAGAGTTAGATGCACTCTTGCTCCACAGCTCTGACCTGGGGATGAAGGATGTGGACTGCAGGCGGTCTGAAGCACACTGCTTTTCTTGGAAAGCACTGAAGGGTAAACATGAATGTTATAGTCCTACTATCCTCAGGTACATGCTGAGGAAGAGGAGAATATATTCTAGAATTTAGAAGAATTATATATATATATATATATATATATATATATATATATATATATATATATATATATATATATATATATATATATATATATATATATATATATTGGTATTTACTTTCTTCTAAATTCTAGAATATATTGAATATATATATATATATATATATATATATATATATATATATATATATATATATATATATATATATATATATATATGTAATTATATAGGTGTTTCTCCAAATAAGGGAAAAATCTACTTTTAAAAAGCAATTTTTACATTCACTTTAGTGTATGTACACACTACTGGAAAATTGCTTGTGTTTCTCATTTGTGACCTGTGTTGGCAAAGTTAGTCAGAATGAGCAAATTTAAAAATGAATTAGTTATTTTCACATTCTATAAAACCTTCAAAATGATGTATGATTTGTTGGAATTACTGAACTACTCTTGTTTGAAGTGAAAAGAGTCAGCAAAGTCCATTTTGTGAAAACATTTTTGAAGGTTATAACAAAATCACTGAGCAACCATTCCTTAAAATCCCTGGTAATACCACCTAATTTGGAACTATGGAATAAGCAAATGGGAACAACAGCAACAGAACGTAAAATCACAGAGCGGGGTCAGCACATGCTGAGGTGCACACTGCACAGAAGTCGTCAATTTTTGGATTCAGTGGTGTAAAGCACACAACCACTGGACTCTAGAGCAGTGGAGATGTGTTCTCTTGCAATCCGATGGACGAGTCTGGGTTTGGCGGTTGTCAGGAGAATTGTACTTGCCTGACTGCATGGTTTCAAAGTCTAAAGTTTGGTGGAGGGGGGATTATGGGGGAGGTTTTTTTTTCAGGGTTGGGCTTGGCCCATTAGTTCCAGTATAACTTATAATGCTTCAACTGTGAAGGATGAGCCAACTCCATATGAAACCCTACGAATTAAGAAGGGGATGTCATTAAAATGCATGTGCATGTGAAGGCAGACATCCCAAAACTTTTGGCAATATAGTGTATGGTCAACTTTATTGAAAATATTTATATAAAGAATATTTAAAATAGTTTCCTAATGATTTTTCTGCTTCATCAGCTCGAGAAGTGTGTCACTGGTTAAGGGATACCCATGTAGAAATTCACGTTGCAAAATGATAACATAAAATATAACTAATAACAATAAATAACAAATTGCCTCAAATTCGACCAAAATTGACATATTTCACTTGTTATGACTTGCCTGTTGCTCGCAATTACAACACACTGGTCATGCTGACCAATCAGAGCACATTGCACTTGTTATAAGGAGGGGCTTTTGGAAGAGAGCCACTGCAACTGTGTACAATATGGGGAAATGATATAAACATGCATTTTCATAAATGTTTAAATCAAACTTTCATGACATTTCATGTATTTTATTAACAGAAATCATTGTGTTAACATATTGTATGCTAATATTTACAAGCAAATGTGAGTGAAATGCTGAAGAGTCCTGGTTTACAGAAATATGAAACTTGAAACTAATATTTAGAAATTGTAAAAAAAAAAAAAAAAAAAAAAAAATGTAAACAGACTAGCCAGATCTGGCCCTTCTCTAGCATAAAATAATTACCTTGCTTCAGTACACTCCTTTTTATGTTTTAATCAATGAGAACAAATTGAAGCATATCTTTTCTGGGTTTGAATCAGTCAGCTTCATTCAAAAGTAGACGTTTTAGGACATATTCAGGTGCTTCTGTGTTCCACTATTCTTTTTTGTAGGCTAATTGTTTTTCATAAAGATGCACTAGACTTGCTAACTGCATTAAGTTACATGTGCAACATTTTTATTTATTTTTAAGTAAAATTGATTATATATTCCATTTTAAAATGTTTAATGACTGTACTAAAAGATTGAATCTTGAGTGATGTAATTAAAACTGCATTAATAGGGACCACTACGCTAGCTTTAGACAAATTCTTGACTTTTCTTGATTACTTCACATACTATTACTGCTGGCACATCTTTTTCTAGAAGCAAAGAATTGCAGGTATATTTTTAGTATAGCCTGTAAAATAAATTGCTCCACCCATGTAAGACAAGCATTTAGCTGCTGTTTTCATAAAGAAAAAAGGGCATGGCAGGGCATTTACTTCAATTAAAGTTAAGTATAACACGTTGTGCTTTCGAGTCAACATGTATTTAAGTCTTTGGCAGCCTTGAAAGACATAATGTTTTCAGAGGAACCAATAGTGCTAATGAAAATGTCCCCTGTGGAGCCCATAGATCCTCTGGGTGTGCTCCAGCCTTCTGCTTTACTCCTCATGCTGATTTACAGCCGTGACAGTGAAGAAAGCCAGCGAGGAGTGAGGGTGATTGAGAGGGCTGTGACACGCCCTAACCATTTGTGTGTTGCATGATAATGTGGAGGACCAATGACCTCTCTCTCGCTCTCTCTCTTGCCGTCTCTCCTTGTGCCTGTGCCCATTTAGCCATTCCACATTGATCCTAACACAATGCTAACAAATTAATGGTTGAAGAGCTCTAATTCATCATATTAAGAGGGAAGCTATATTAAAGGCTCAGAGTTCACAGATGTGGGCTACATGTACAGTGTGCTTTTTCTAATAGATAAAATGCCCACTGAGACCTGGAAGATTGATGTGATGTCTAGGGTGTCATACACATATGAAAGGAAGTGAATGTGGAATATAAAATAATATTGACAATCAAATGGTGCATTGGTAGAGAACATTTTTATAACTATTGCTCACACTTGCACCCTATTTGGGAAATGTAATAAATTCATTTAGCAGGTGCTTTGTCCAATGTGACTTAAAAGTGAAGAATACAACAAGTGATTCATCTTAACCCTTTCACACATATGATCACATCGGTGTGATCAATCTTGGCTAGTCCCTGGATCGTACGATCACACCGGTGTGATTAGAACATTCAGCACTTATTAGCACTTATAGGAATTGTAAGATTGTGGCCAAAACTGGTACTGCAATCAGACTGTAGAGAGGTGTATCCCTTATTTTTTTAGAGTTTACAGTGTTATTTGAACAATTAAGCTGATTATTATGTGTTTTTTTCCGTAAGGATTTTTCCCACCATTTTTCATGCTTACATCACTAAGATACAGATCAGCATTTGGTCTCCTTTTTCTCTTTCACTCTTAAATTATTATTAGTTTAACACTGAGCATGAACAAATCTATTCCTGCGCTTTTATTGAATGATCTCTGCTAATGGTGTGGAATGACAGATAGATTAATTGAGAGAGAGGACAGCTATTGATCCCAATCAGCCATGTCTTTCTGTGCACTGTATTGATTTCGTAATATGATGGGTAACTATGCATCATAATTTGGTTAACTATCCTTCTCCCTCTATTTTGTATTTGGGTAAGGGGAGATGGACATGTTGGTTGATGTGAAATAGCCCACAACTCTATAGTAATACTTATTTGCCTCTGGCTGCCTTTTTTGAGCAACCAAAGCTCTTTATTCCTCAAATGTTGGAGTTTGATTTCCAGCTGTGTTTACTCCCTGTAGCTACTGGACAAAAGAAATGGGGATTTAGATCAACTTTCTGCGTGCACATGATGGGTAATACAGCTGGAAAAGGATTTATCTTTCCGTTTTTCTAAAATAAGAAACTCTGAAAAAGCAAAGTGTTAGAGGCTGTGAGGGCCATTTTAGTATAGTGAACTCATTGTCATGTTCAAGAAACCAATTTGAAATGATTCGAGCAACCCTTTGACATGGTGCATTATCCTGCTGGAAGTAGCCATCAGAGGATGGGTACATGGTGGTCATAAAGGGATGGACATGGTCAGAAACAATGCTCAGGTAGGCCATGGCATTTAAACGATGCCCAATTGGCACTAAGGGGCCTAAAGTGTGCCAAGAAAACATCCCCCACACCATTACACCACCACCACCAGCCTGCACAATGATGGATCCATGTTCTCATTCTGTAAACGCCAAATTCTGACTCTACCATCTGAATGAGATGGTCAACAGAAATCGAGACTAACCAGACCAGGAACAAATTTTCCAGTCTTCAACTGTCCAATTTTGGTGAGCTTGTGCAAATTGTAGCCTCGTTTTCCTATTTGTAGTGGAGATGAGTGGTACCCGGTGGGGTCATCTGCTGTTGTAGCCCATCCGCATCAAGGTTGTGCGTGTTGTGGCTTCACAAATGCTTTGCTGCATACCTCGTTTGTAACGAGTAGTTATTTCAGTCAAATTTGCTCTTCTATGAGCTTGAATCAGTCGGCCCATTCTCCTCTGACCTCTAGCATCAACAACGCATTTTCGCCCACAGGACTGCAGCATACTGGATGTTTTTCCCTTTTCACACCATTCATTGGAAACCCTATAAATGGTTGCGCATGAAAATTCCAGTAACTGAGCAGATTGTGAAATACTCAGACTGGCCCATCTGGCACCAGCAACCATGCTACGCTCAAAATTGCTTAAATCCCCTTTCTTTCCCATTCTGACATTAAGTTTGGAGTTCAGGAGATTGTCTTGACCAGGACCACACCACTAAATGTATTTAAGCAACTGCCATGTGATTGGTTGATTAGATAATTGCATTAATGAGAAATTGAACAGGTGTTCCTAATAATCCTTTTGGTGAGTGTATATGTCATCTAACTCTCACCAGACTCTCAGTAGACTTTTAGGTTACGAATAGAAGAAAAAGTTGCCATGTGCTTGCAAAGTTACTTATAGTCAGTAGAATGTATGTTGGGAGCATCAAAATAAAGTGTTAGAAGATGAGAGTAAGCTTCATTTGCCTTCATCACAAAAACAAAAATTTCACAGTTTTATGGCCCTAGCACAAAATGACCAGCTGAGCCTGGCCACATACTTGAAGATTTTTACCCTGGTTTTGAGCCCGATTTGCACCCCGAAGCGATCAGGCTGCGTGGCCCGATTCAATGCTTGTCACAAACAACTTTTGGTCCAAAAAGTCCCCAATTGTGTGGCATCATCATGATTATTGTATTGCTCCCGATCACGTCGGAGCCCACACAATCCCAAAACTCTTGATTGGGCTGCCTCTGATGTGATACCCATGATAGCCAACTGGATTGAGCAGGCTTTACCAACTAAATGATGCATGCTTCTATAGCTGAAACTTAAAGGTGTCATGAACTGGCTTTTTTTTTTTTATATACTGTTGTCTGAGGTCAACTAATGACGTTTGTTTGGTTTTTACATTCAAAAACATCATAACTAGTAAGTAATAGGCTATTTACTACACTGGTTTTAAGGCTGCCTTCTGAACGCTGGTTTTGATGGGCATGCTGAAATGGAGACTTGGAAGTAAACGCCCATGCCTAGGATTGGAGATGATTTGCATATTTAATGACCTTCAGCTCCGCTGTCATATCTATGCCCCAGTGTCAGTTCACATAAGGGACGGATTGTTTTGAAAGCGACAACTGCAAAGATTCTCTTGACCATAGGGCATAGGGCAAACGTCTTTATCAAGCAAACACAATTATTTATTTCTCATCCACCCACGATTGATTGGAATGTTATTTCTGTATTACATGGCCCGCACGATCGGTTGATATAAGTGCGAACTGCACGCGCACACACACACGTGCACAACCAGATCAAGAAAGAATTTCTGCCGATGGCGTACTTTTGGTACACAGCCCAAACACACAGCCCCCGGACTACTATTACTACGTATAAAAGATGTTTTACTCACATAAGTTTGTTCCACCATTCCTGTCATAGCCAATATAGAAGGCACAACATTGTGTCTGCCAATCCAGCACTTGAAGCTTGAGGCAGTGAAATGAAGTGAACACATGTCCATGTCTTCTCCACATGAGCTGGACCTTTGTTAAAAATAAATGAAGTATCACACATTCCTAATATTATGATAAGAAGGAGGCTTATGCAGCGACTGTGTTCTTACACAATATCTTGCTATCTTCTTTGCATGTTTATTGCTGCTGGCTAGCGCAAGCCGATCACGTCCATGAGTCTGTGGGCGGGGTTACTGAATAAGACATGTTGTAGAGGCGGTGTTTCATCGTGAGATGACATAAGGATGAAGTACACGATCGTTTTCTGGGCCTACTGTCTATAAAAGCTTTTCTTTGACTAAAAAGGATATTTTCAGCTCTGAAACGTACAGAATAATCTTATGTTACCATGCCCTTTTATATATAAAAAGCTCAAGGGAATTCATATCACCCCTTTAACAGCCACAAACATGCCACGAAAGTATTGAGAAAGATCACCCATATTCTTTTTTCCCCCCTTTTTTTCTTCCCGTAAATCAAAACTCACGCCAGGAGAACCAACTGACAAGGCTGATGGTCCTCCAACTGTTTTTTTTTTGTTTTTTTTTGCTACTCAAGTCACGTTTTATCTCACGATAAAATAAGGGAAGAAGTGCTTCCAATCCTTGTGTTTGGAACGGTTAGCTATTATTGCATTGCATCAAAATGGCCTCACTTGCAAGGAAATAGCTGCAAAGAATATTGTACTTTAAAGAAACATTTACCAGATCATCAAGGACTTCAAGGAGAAAGGTTCAACTGTAGTGAAGAAGGCTTTAGGTGTCCAGACAGCACCAGGGCTCTCCTTCTGAGAAGTCAGCTATTAAATCATGTCCCTACTCGACATTGCCAGGAAGTGAATGTGAGTGTATCTCACAGTGAGGTGAAGACTTTTGGACTATAGCCTAGTCAAGAAGGGCAGCAGAGAAGCCATGTCTCTCCAAGAAAAACATCAATGACAGGCTGAAATTCTGCAGGAAGTAGAAGGATTGGACAGCAGAAAACTGGTGCAAAGTTATTTTCTCTGATGAAGCTCCCTTTCGACTGATTGGGACATCTGGAAAATCGATTGTCTGGAGAAGAAAATGTGAAAGCTACTGTGAATCCTGTGTCATGCCAACAGTGAAACATCCTGCCACCATCCATGTGTGGGGCTGCTTTTTATCCAAGGAAGTGGGCTCTCTCTTACAATTCTGCCCAAAAGCACTGCCATGAATAAAGAATGGTTTCAACACGTCCTGCAAGAGCAAGTTCTCCCAACGATCCAAGAGCAATTTGGTGACGAACCGTGCATTTTACAGCATGATTGAGCACCATGTCAAAAGGCAAGAGTGATAATGAAGTGACTCTGAGATTATTACATTTGAAATTTTGGATCTGTGGCCAGGCAGTTCCTTGGATCTCAATGCTATAGAGAACCTGGGCAGGAGCCCACAAATTGTAATCAACTCTAAGCACTAGTAAAACCGAGTATGGATTGCCATCAGTCAAGATTTGGCCTAGAAGCGGAGTGAATTGCAGTGAATTGAAGTTATGAAGAAGGGTCAACACTGTTAAACATTGACTATTTGAATATTGAATGTTTTGCCAATGAAACATATGCAATGCTGATCATAGAAACAAAAAAATAATCTACAAATACTGAAGCAGATCTTTCATTGTGTAATTCTTGGTTAACTTGACCTGTACAGTGCTATTTACATAACATCCAGGAGATGAGGTGGAGGGGGAACACTGTGAAAGGCAGCACCTGCCATTACTTCCACATCTGAAACTCAACGACCTTTGCATTGACGCAAGCATTGCGTCATGTGTAGACATACATGTTGAATTACAGCTTCATTAAGCACACGTTATCAATATTCATATCTATCATTGCCAACAGTTATGGACTTGTCAATACTAGGTCGATGAGAAGTAGCAGACAGTGGGATCCTGTAGAAAAGTGTCTATTTGCCTTTCAGTTTGTTTTAAGGTTCTGGTTTACTATCATAAACTAAAACAATGAAACATGTGTCCAGACTTCAGTGCATTTGCATACAATCGAATGGAATCATTTGGGATTTGTGACTGTGGAGATCTGTGCTTCAGTTTTTCAATTTTATTGTCACGGCTGGGTGACAGGAAGCTGGGGATGGAGATATGTCTTCTGGGGCAACAACCTCATCTAATTTGTGCTTTATTTTATTAATTAACTTAATTATTGTTGTTGTTGTTGTTGTTGTTTTTATGCGTGAGAGTAGAGAATGGTTCTGGGGTTAACTTGGGTTTCAGAGGCAGTGAACGATTAATTGAAAAATAAATAACATAAATGGATAATTACATAAATATTGTGTAGTATTTTTATATGTAATGGTATGTTGATATGATTCTTACTTTTGAGCAAATCTGCATATACAACTTTTAACCAATAAATCAAAATTGCAGCTGCATATTATTGAATGTAGGCTATATTGGAAATAAGGGAGTATTTGGTTGCATTTTATTTAATGATTTTACTGGAATGAGGAAGGGGCCCCATTTCATCGCACTTCTGCGTCAAGCATCTTTTGTGGACATTCACGCCCAGTGAAAAAAAAGTTTCTCACGTGTGACAAAAGTTACATGATATCTTTTATCGCAGATAATTTAAAGGAATTTTCCGACGGGCTCTTACACTCTCTTTCACCCTTTGCTAAAATACTCGTCTATCGAAACCTTCTTACTGTACTGATTCTCAGTGCCATTATCTCAGAAGCACATTTCTTTGAATGTCCCTGAGGCAAAAAATTGGAAAGCACCCTTTTTATGCAGAGATCAGCTAAGAAAGTTAAACTTAGCCTGTCTTTTATGGGCTTTGTAATGGTCCGGAGTGGAATTTCTTCTGCGGATCATTTGGATTTTTTAAGGAATATGCTGGAAGCTGATGAGGACTAAGACTCTAGTTGAACGTATTATTAAAGAATGTACCTTTTTTGTTCTATTTCAGTGTAATTAGTGGTACAGTATTGTTACCGTGTCTGATTGTGTTTGTATGTTATAGAGTAGAAGCTGTTTTTAAATTCCACATTATTCTAATGAAGCCTATTACGAATATGAAGTAATTAATCTTCTGCTAGAAAATATACCAATGTACAAATGAATAAATGTGATACATTACATCAATGGTCGTAAAGAAGCATGGAGAACTAGATTAGCGTTTCTTGAAGAAAATACCAATGCTTACAACGCAGCAAAATTGTGTTTTATGTACGTTTAAATGTTATGCTTTAGCTCTATATAAATTAAATACTTAAAATCAAAAATGTATCAACACAATATAAATGGTTAATGTATGCAAGGAAGACAAGAAAGATCCAAATGTAGTATGCAAAATATGTTGTTAGACATAGACATTGTGGAATACCAATAGGTATATTTTGCATATCAACATAAATATAAAATATCATTCAGTCAGTATATGGCATGCCCACCAGCTGCTTTAAGTCCTCTACTGCATCTCCATTTCATGGACCAATAAATATTTGCTAGCTCTTGCTGTGAGATGTCAGTGCTGTACTCCCCTCTTCCACATGTCAGGGTTATGTTTAAGTCTGTTTATTTTATTTATTTATTTTTTCATTGTGTTCCTTGTCCCGTTATTAGTTATGTTCGCTAGTTTGCTAGATATTATGTCTATGCAAATCGCCTGAGAATTACGCCTGCATCTTTCTCCTGGTGTTTTTTGAGTCAGTAGAAAGGTCTCTTTAATGTCCTAAGTTACTGGAACGGTGATATTAATTTCCACCGCTTGTAATCTATTAGCCTCTTAAGGGGATTGTACTATGCATGCATGTGCTCAAATAGTTTGGTTCATTGAACAAACATGAAAAACATTGTGTAAATATTTTCCAATTAAGATCTGTAAAACTTATTTGGAATTTACAAAATGATCTTTCTGTATCCTTAAAAGGAGACGTTTTATCTCTTTTTTGCTGAGTTATATATGATTATCAGTCATCAAGCATGGTGCCAGTAGCTGTGACCACTGCCTCTCATCTCAATGTGTATAACAGTTTGCACATGAATCTATTTATTAAGATGAAGAACTGCAAAGACGGAGAAAGTGAGATACTTGGCCGCCTCAGTGGGAGAAACTGCATGCTCTCACGTGGAACAAATTAATGCAAGAGATGAATATGGAAGTGACTCCTCTGTGAGTGTGAAATTCAGATGATGTGTCCAGAGGAGGTATATTCATGCTGTGAGACACCCAAAAACTGCTTTGTGAAATGTGTACGTGTCACTGGGGGCTCTGGTTGCCATGGGCAGTATAATAAAAATGAATGTACCTATGCTAATTCAACACTTCAATTTTGTCACCATGCCCCTAAATGCAAAGAAACCAAAATGACGGACAGTTCATCTGAGACTTTTCCCCTCATACCTCACAATTCAACTGCAGGGTTTATGCATCCTTGCATGCCATTATCATCTGATCATGCTCATTTGTAAAGGAAGTGTCTGGTTTTAAAATGTTATGCCTATGTTCATGAAGTTTCATGAACTGCAACCATTTACATTTTTAGCATGTCATGTTTATGCTTGTGCTCAAAAAGTTGGGAGGTGAGCTACTGAACTGAAAGGAAGTGAATAAAAAGTGGTAAATAACCAAACAAGTGGTAGTGTGGTGACCGGTAACCGCAAGGTCACAGATTCAACACCAGGCGGTTCCAAGAGATCCAAGAGCATCACCACAGTGTAAGAACAATATTTCACTCAAAACACTCATTCTCTGCCTTCATTCAAATCCATAGTATGTCATTTTGTTTGGGGAACTCATAAGGAGAAAGCTCTTTTCCATGTAAAGCCAGTTTAGTGTCGACTGCAGTCAAGCACCACAAAGGAGTGGATTATTGTAGAAATATTCCTATTTGAGAAATATTATGTTGATATTTATTAAAGTAGTTGTCATCTCTATGCTGTGTATCTGTTACTGTTTAATCTGTCCAAACTATTAGTTATTAATTGTGTTGACCTATCCGTATGTACTATAGCACGGCCTGCATTTTAATTAAATGCTGGTAAATGAAATGTTAGTTATGTAAGGATACTCATACTATGTATATAAGGGTTTATATTCACACATGATGTGTTAAAGTGACATCGCCAATACTGGCCTAGCATGATAATATAGCATTTTTAGCAATGCTAAAAATGCGGGTTGTCCTCGACTACGGATTTACACATTCGAATCAGAATTGTTAAATCTTTCTATAGTCGACTGAGAGTCGAATCATCTGTGTGTGTATGAATGGGTTGAGAGGGGGCATGACACTATAGTCAGCAGGAGAGTAAAACTATTTTTAATTTTCCTTAACACACTGCACACAGCAACAACTTTTAATAAAGCGACCAAAACTGCCTGCCAACTGACAGACGAACTGACAATGGCTTTCTAATTTAGGTTTAAATAAAAGGTAATGTGGTGGATAAACATTCGTAAAAAGTTTCATCATTCGAGATCAAAAAACAGAACGTCACACAAATATATAAAAGAACATTCTGATAAATAAACCTAAAAAAATACCTGCCTAGAGAGGAAAAGAACACTGAGTGTGCGTTAACATGCACGTTCTTAAGCCGATTGTGCCTAAATGGGGTCACACACCGGACGCAAAGCTCAGCGCCGCGCCTCAGGTATCTCACAGACGTGCACATTATACACCCGCAAGCTCAATTTTGAATTGACTTCTGACAGAAGAGCTGCAGGATGTGTGTATCTTGTAGCACAGGGTGAAATCAGTATGTACATTGACGATTTGAGGGGAAATATAATATACATTTAATATAAAACCTTGAGATGGCGCTCTGTGGCACGGCAGGATTTTAAACAACTTCCTGAGTCGCCGCGGACAGGAGCCGAATGTCGACGCCGGTGTGTGTACGGTACACTCATTTAAAACGATGTATTCGAATTTTAAAGGTGTGTTAAAACCCCTTAAAGGGGTCGCACACCCCGGACGTGAAGCTCAGTGCCGCACCACACCTTTAAAATATTAAGCACCCCCATATTGCGAAAAATGTATGATCCTTGTTTCATCACACCCGCAAAGATTTGACCGTGAGATCGGTAGTCAAATACGGCTCCGCATATCAATGCATCAAATCTTCGACTATATGGGGTCACCTCTAATTTTTAGATGTTTTCATGAGCCATGTGAACGGGGATCGTTCAACATGGTGAAAAAACGCTTTTAGTACATAGTTCGTAACATGAAAGGATATACAAAAATCCTAAAAGCATGAACAAAATCACAACTAGATGGATACAATATTACTCTTTTTACTGTATTTGTGTTCAAATAAATGCAGCCTTGGTGAGCAGAAGGCCATGTGTCCCCAAAAGCCAGAGGCTAGCTTATTTTTCCAATTGCTTTTAAACACCAGCAGCTTCACAAGGTGCTGAGTGTCTATTTCGCGCTGAGCGCTCAATTTTTTTTTTTACCGGGCGCCTGATAGTTTAATAATGTTCAACTTTGGGTAAAACGCAGCGCTGATCACTGTCACATTTTACACAGCAGTCCAATCACACCAGAGGAGAGGCGGGACAAATACAACACCGACCAACTGCCACATTCTCTGCTTGTCCAACGGCAACAGACGACAGTAACAAGCATTATAAAATAACAAAATAATTTAAAACAAGAGCTAGAGCAAATACTTTGTATTAAGATTTTTATAGAGAAACAATACAAAAACAAACTATCTGTGAAATTAGATACTAGTGAGGCTTCTGCGGATTTCCCGTATCATAGCAAGTAAAGCGTCTCAACTGAAAAAACGCTGCACACGCCACAGCTATGCATTTTCAGCAGTTGCTCTGGATGAATCGTCCCTCTTATAATTGTATTGCAAATCTCTTTGGATAAAATTGTCTGCTAAATGGCCATGACTCTGTATGTGCACTAATACTAGAAAGAAAGAAAAGACCAAGAAAAGGAAATGGAAAAGGAGAAATTCTGCTCATGCCTGTTCCACTAGATCAGAGGGTTTGAGAAGGGAGGGGCCGAGGGTCTTAGAGGATGCCTGTCTCCATAAGCAATGACACTTCCGCACCCTATTAAAAAGATACATTAGCCCCAGCGCACTAGGCGCTAATGGCTCCAGAGTTTAGATGACTTTTTCTATTATTAATATGCCTGCACGGTTACAGAGTTATTCGTCTCATAATTAAAGACAGAGTGTGCATTGATTTCCACCGAGTCCACGAGCATGTGTGGAGCCACGCTTCCCCCGTGTTGTGTGTTCACCGACAGAAGCAATCCGTCTTTTCCCAGATAGGTTCACAGGGGAGCTGGCAGATTGAAAGCATACTTTCTGTCATAACTCTGCATGGTCACAATTAAGCTGTTAAATACTGTTTACCAACATATTAGTGCTGACAAACCCTGAGAGGTGGCTCTACTCAACACATCAAAGATCACTATCTTAAAGCGTATGGTACTGTAAACAATGCCATGATAAAATCTTTGTATCTGACAGATATCACTGAAATAGGTGGCTTGTTCAAAAGCAGGCATTAAGCTTAATAAAGATCTTCGTACCTGACAAAACATAGGATGCATTTTTGGCTAGTTGTCAATGGATTGTACATCATAATCCACATCCAATGTTTTTTGTACTTTTTTTTGTAAAAGATTTCGTGCATGCATGAACTGGTCAAACGATTCAGACTGAACCGCAAACTGATGTAAACCATTGATAGACTGTTTCAGTGACCACTCATAACAATAATTACAAATCAGCAGCAAGGCAAAGCAGCAAGTAAAACGTGTTTTTTTTTTACATTTTGAAGTAGTAATAGTATTTTCTTGCTAAGCATGCTCCAACAATCTTTAATTAACTTCAACAAATATATTTTTTACAGTGTAGTTCATTCATTGAATAGAACCAACTCAAATCATTTACCAGTTGAGCCTTTCAGTTCACAGAGTTTAAACAGCCGACTAAAAATTCAATACACAACATGACCACTGAAACACTGATGGGGGGGGGGGGAGACAATAGGCGAGGTTACAGAATTGTGCCACAAATGGTATTAATTAAAGGTGCCCTAGAAGGAGTTGAAACAATATGTTAAAGTGTTCTCTGATATCTACATAGAGGATATGTGGCTTATTTAAGGGCAAAAATTGTCCACATACAGTTTTACAGGTCCATTTACAACCCTAGAAATTGTCCCTAGGATGTGATGTGTGTTCAGGGCCGGCTCTAGCTGTTTGGTTGCCCTAGGCGAGATGGAGTTTTGCGCCCCCCACCCCACTCCACTCACTTTTATCGTCTCTAATTCAGCACGTCTGTTTTCCTAGGCCTACCCCTAACCGAGAAGCACTTATTATTAAACACGTTCGACGCTTTATTTCCACTTTTCAAAAATTTTCTCACTTTTTATTAAAAATATATGCCTTTCCAATTTGATATGTGATGGGAAAAGGGAATAGAGCGAGTGTGGCAAAAGGCAGGATTGAACCACTAATCGATCTGCATCAAATCTTGATGCCGTGTGTCTTACCACTACACTACAGCCACTATAAAGAATTAGGTGAACACAGCATATTTGTGTTTTAATGTAAATAATATGGCATCTTTCATTAGGCTGCTCCAGTAAAAAAACAAAACAAAACAAAAACGAGAGGCCGTATTTATTTCCTTCCGACGCCCACGTAGAGAGCGTTTGTACTTTTCATAAATAACATGCATACGTTATCCATATTCATAACGAACTGGACTTTTGATATTTAAATGACATCCATGTAGGTTATTGTAGATTATTGTCAGTGAAGTTATGTTTGCAATACGTATAGTAATTATGTAGAAAACTAGCAAGTGATAGCTTAGTGACAATATTAATAATATTTATAAAATAAATATTAGTTGATAAGATTGATACTAAGTAATTTTATTTTGTTTGACAACTTATTGGCTGAGATAAGAAGACTAACCTCTATACTGGGCTTTCTTTCAATTTTCTTCCTTTCTTTTTTTCTCTTTTTCCGTCCCTGTGCATCCGCGGGGTTTAGACGTCTCATTTTTGATGAACGCGCAAGATGAGCACTTGCCTGACCTAACGCCTGAACTAATAATCAATAATCACCATCAATTAAATCTAATAATCAGGTTGATAAGTAATAAAACGTGTGGCTGAGGGGGCGCCCTATGATGATCATGTTTAATGAACATTATGTTGTATTTCGCTTGTTCCGATTCTATGCTTAATGGGTAGTAATGCGCGGCACTAGAGCGCGCTCGCGCCCCTAACACAATTGTCGCCCTAGGCAACCGCCTAGCTCGCCTATAGCAAACGCCGGCCCTGTGTGTGTTTGCCTTATTTGGAAGGGTCATGAATATTAATGTTGAGCTCTGCTCTGATTGGCTTATTTCAGCAGCTCACACAAGTTCAGTTTTTCAGCGAAACGGCTCGTGAGTCCTGACAGAACACAGACCGACTGAATGACACTTTAAGCAGAACATCTCGAATGGAGATTGCTAAAATGCAGCTTACTTTATTGGTGTTTTCAGATCATCTTTGCTCGCGCGCGCAAGAGAGAGAGAGAGAGAGAGAGAGAGAGAGAGAGAGAGAGAGAGAGAGAGAGAGAGAGAGAGAGAGAGAGAGAGAGAGAGAGAGAGAGAGAGAGAGAGAGAGAGAGAGAGAGAGAGACAGAGAGAGAGAGAGAGAGAGAGCACTTGCGTGCATATGGTTGCCAGATTGCACATGTTTAGGTAAAACATTGGATATTATATGTGTTCTTTTCACAGAAAAGCTCTGATTGGGAGATTTAAATTACTGAAATCTGGCAACTGCAAGCACGACCACACTCGAACGCTTTGCTTTTTTCCCAGACAAAACCAAAACCAGTTTTTGTTCAAGTTTTTATTTTTTAAACTACATTTTAGACTCGTCTTTTTTCGTCAACAATATTTCATGTTTCACGTGTATATAACGTTAGTCGCAATGTAGGCTGTGATGTACTCTGAAATACAAGCATGCAAAAACATCATACTTCAGTCGCGGGCAGCAGCGGCTCAGTGGTTCATGTAGGTTGTCTACAAACCGAAAGGTTTCAATCCCGGAAACATCAAATCCCCGGTTCCACCTGACCAAGTGTCGAAGTGTCCATGAGCAAGACACCTAACCCCAGCTGCTCCCGACGATGGTGGCTTACATGGCTGACATCGCTGTCGGTGTATGAATGGGTGAATGTGAGGCAAAATGTAAAGGGCTTTGGATGGCCATAGGGTCTGTTAAAAGAGCTATATAAATGCAGTCCATTTACCATTCAGTTCCCAAAAATATAAATATTTTTTTTTTTTACAAAATTAATAGAAGCCTTGTCAAATAATTATCATTTTAACTTATATGGTGGAGACGTTAGGTGACGATAGCAAGAAGGATCGAGTAAACGATCTGTAAGCAACATGCATATCTACGGATGTATTTTGTAATACAAAATAATATTAACCTTTGTCATTAGACACACTTTTTATTATTCTATGGTACTTGGAGTATCCTATTGTTACTGTAGGCTACTAGAATCTTGAGCATAGACAATGCTGTCTCTTTAAGAAACTTTCAATTTAATCAGAAATTGTTTAAACAGTCAATAAGTGGATAAAATCACTGTTTACGACTTATATACTTATAGGAATATAGTTGGAATTGCCCCTTTCTTCAGTTTTAGATGCTGAGCAAAGCTTGCTTAAAGCTGATATTTTCCCCAATCTAGCGGTGAAAAGGTATATGACCATCCAGTGAATAATAGTTTCTGTTCCTCTCAATTCTGATTTCGTTTTAACTCCTACGGTGGCCGATTTAGTCCAAGATTAACATGGCAATCCCCCTCTTCACATTCAACACGGTGCCATCGAGTGTGAAAACGCGAAAGGCGAAGCTTGAATTTATGAGTATGTCCCTCTTAATGTACTTTCAAGATGGAGGGGCAACATGGAGACCGGCATTCGAACCCCTAACCCGTATGTATTTTCAATAGCATATTATAAACTTACGAGAATACTTTATAACTTGAAAGAAGTAAATATACATTAATGAGCACATATATTTTTGAAAGAACTAAGTGTTTTTGGCTAAGAATAAACTAAAATAATATTGTCCCAAGTTAGAAAAACTGTCCACGGTGAAATAGGCCGAGCAAATGAACGGTTTTAAATTAAATTGTTGCGGTATCCGATTATAATAAACATCAACCATGACCTTTGACATTTCTTTGTCTTTGGGAAGGGTATGAAAAGTCCTCACGTCCCCTGCACAGCCTGGAACATGACATTTGTGGCCATGATCTGCCATTTTCTCTATTTTCACGTGATGCTTGTTTACCTAATGATTCGGCTGCGCAGTTCCGCCTGACATGAACATGTGCTGACAGATGCAAATGTTGGGGGCGTACATATTAATGGTCGCAGTGATTGTGTCACAGTTGGCGTTATGTTGAGATTCGCCTATTTGTCCATAGTGTTTTCCATGCACTAGATTGACATATGAAGGAAGCAATGGTGTTTGAGACTCACAGTATGTGATGTCCATGTACTCTTATTATTTTACTATGGCAAGGTTAATTCTATTTCTCATTCTAGGGCACCCTTAAACTCTTTGGGGCTTTTATTGGTAACACTCTAAAATTACATCAAAATCTGTTGTGTGTATAACTTTAATAAAAATGAATTTACCTGTAATTCCAAAGCTCTGTAAGTTGCTTCGGTTAAAATTTAAAAGTTAAAAATTCGGTTAGATATTAGGCATAGGACTAGGTTTTTGGACAGGAATGTTGCAGGATCAACAAAACATGTTGACCCAGGAGCATGTCTTACTTGGCAACATCACAGCAACCCAGCTGTTGAAATGATGAAAGACTGAAATCTCCAGAACGGTTTGCTAATCTTATATTTCATGCCAAATCAGCCGTCAAATCTAGGGGTGGCACGATGAAAAAACACAAACCGTTCGGTTCATTTGTCTCAGTTCAGAGCATGTGCGTTGTACGGTTCGAAGCATGCGCAATGTAGCCTCGTGGCCATATGTTACCTCAGACAATGGGTGTCCTTTCCGAGCTAAATAAGAGGTGTGTGGAGACATACAGTAAAATAATTAAAAGACAGTAAAAGTGGAGTGCTGCAGGTCCTGTCACGTGTAAAAATGGCAAGTGGGAGAGATAAGGAAGGCTGCCTGGAATTGGAGGATGGGTTAGGTTTAGGGTAACCCTAATTCATGTTCCCTATGATGATGGAAATAAAAGAATAGATAGAACTGTGACTGTGTGCAAGCATTGTGCAAAATGCATTCAATATGCTAATGGAAACACTTTTAATATGTCAGTTCATCTGAGAAGACATCACGACAATGTGTCAGCAAATAGCGTAAGCAGGCAGCCAGTTAGGAAACAACTTCTACTGTCCGCAGCATTTAAGCAACCTCTCAGTGATATGTCAGACAGGACAATAGCCATAACTAAAGCATTGGGGGTGTTTATAGCAAAAGATATGTAACCATGCCGCGTGATTGAGTGTGAAGGATTTCTTCGGCCGATGAAAGTACTCAAGCCGCAGTATAATATTCCATCCCACCGACACTTTCGTTTCATAAGTTTTTCACTTATGTTTAATGTATTTTGACTTGTTTAAAAGACTCTTAAGAGCTTTAAGAGTTCCTCTCTTTTTCTTTTAAAATATACAACTTTTGTAAGAGCTACACTGAAGTTGGCAGTTTGAGAAATGCAAGTTAATTCTTCATTTCAATCTTTGTGTGCCTAAAAAGCTCCTTTAGAGATAGCAATACACATTCTCCTTTTTTTGACATCAATGTCTTCTCTCTTGCTGTATTAAAATCTCACCTAGCTTTCCTCAGAGATGGTCCCAATAATGTGCTTAAAGTCAAGTCAAATTCAGTTTGTGCATGATTTCATGATATAACATTTTTTTTAATTCTGTAATTGTGGATAATTAAGCTATATATCATAAGCTGAAGTACAATCCTGGATAGTTAACGATTAAAAGAAAAAACAACAACCGTACAGAGCTGAAAACCGTGACCCTAAAACTGTGAAACGAACCGAACCGTGGGTTTTGTGAACCGTGCCACCCTTAGTCAAACATCATAAATTTTACTTTACTTTTTTAGCAAATTGTGCTAAATATGTGCTGGGCAATATTGTCAGGATTCTGTTCTTTTAGGGTCTCATTTTGTATCAACATATCATGTTTTAGGTTCATTTAGATGTATTTGATACATGTTGCATTCATATATCACTCGAACTGGACAAAAGTTTGTTTGAAAGCTGACCAAGACTCACCTTTTCAGGGGTCTTAGTCCGCTTGTTTGGTTCGCACCAGTGTTTGAATGGCAGCATTCACACTCATTCAAATGAACCACACTTTCAGATGATTTGGACCAGTTTGTTTAATCAAACCAAACCTACCAAGTATGCACATGACCTAAACAGAAAGCATTGGTAACCGCATCTTCTGCAGCAGATTTTCTGTTGTGTGTGCAATGGTGGAATTTCTGGTGCTGTTTTGACTCTTTTACACATTCTATAAGTTCCTTTGAGAGTTACCAGCTTGTAAAAATACCATCATATGTATGCACATACAAAGAGAGCATTTATCCCAGAACACAGCCTTGTTCTGGATGTTCCGTCGAGGAAAACATACATCATAAAAGTCTTTAGGTTTGGTTGTTAAAAATGATCTGTGAATGCCAAGTGAATCAGAAAAGAACCACCCTTAGAGAAAAACAAACTCTTAACCCTTTTTTCTAGAGTTGTCTTTCTCCTTCTTATACTATTTTGGTCAGATCCAGTCGGGTGCTCAAATGAACAGATTCCACTGCAATTTTTATACTTATACAATTAGTTTATGTTGTGAGAATGAATATTTCAGAAGGCGAAATGGACTGTTAATCATTGAAAAACAACATGCCATCAAATCATAAAATGGCTTGATTGATAAAATAAAATGATAATAATGCAGCTACTGTATCATGTAGTGTTTGTGATTAGAGTATTTTATGAGGTTGCAGATCCGTTGCTCGTATAATGCATTTCAATGGGGTCTAATTCTAATTAGACCCCATTGACATGCATTATACGAGCAATGGTTTGAGTTAAAAATCTTAATTTGGGTTCTACTAAAGAAACAAACACACCCACATCTTGGATGCCCTGGGGGTAAGCAGATAAACATGAAGTTTTCATTTCTGGGTGAACGATCCCTTTAAGTACAGTGTGGGTAGAAGAACAAACCTGCTAAACAAATGTTCTCCCCCTTCTTTCTCTCTCTCTCTCCCTCTCTCTCTCTCTCTCTCTCTCTCTCTCTCTCTCTCTCTCTCTCTCTCTCTCTCTCTCTCTCTCTCTCTCTCTCTCTCTGTATTTATTTGTCCATCTTGTACCAGTCTCAATGAATATGCATGAGTCCACACCAAAGTGAGTCCGGCACCCTGGCTCATGTTTCCTCATGAATGCTGTTCTGGCTGATCCATACATGGCATTAGCATCACGATAAACACAAATTGGAGCGGAGTATGATTGCTTCCTGGTCCGCCTGTTTGAGCCAAAGCTGTGCGTGTGGGATAAAGAGTCCGTGATCTTCTCCCTAAATGACGTTTTAATTAAACAGCGTGCCTGACGCACACGGTAACCGGCTTTAAAGAGACTTACCTTCCACCCATGGCTTTGATTCCGCTCTGCCGTCGTGCGAACTACACACAGGCTCATACACACACACACACACACACACACACACACACACACACACACACACACACACACACGCACACACACACATGTAAACACATGCATTTATGTTTCTTTGATGAAATTCACATCATCCAACACAACTTAATACAAATTTGTTTTTTGTTTTTCCTGAAGGACAACACAGTACGTTCCCTTAATATCACTGTGTGATATACAGTACACTGTAAAAAAAAAAAAAAAAAAAATCTGGTCTCCATTGAACATTTTCTAGTGACTGATCACATCTAAATTTTTCAGTTGGCCAAATTGAATTTCTGTGAATTAAATTGCTATCCTGACAAGCCAGACCCACATCAAGATGTTTGGTCTGGAAAATCACCATTGACAGGGCTCAATCCGAGGGGCGGGATAAACGGTTGTCTTTCAGACTCCCTCTGCACGCGATAGGATAGCACTACACCAACCAGAGCAACGAAGGTGAAACAGAGCTTGTTGACAGATTAAACTTTCGCCATATCCGGTCGGCAAAACTCCGAACACATCTTTCTTTTTTTAAAGGGGTCATATAATGCCATTTTTGTACAAGTTAATATGATTATTTAGTGTCTAACTTAAAACTTTGTAATATACTTTAATTACTTATATACTTAATACTTTTAACTTTAAAAATTCTAATTAGTATTCTAAGAAATCACTCTAAGAAGCCGTTTCTGTGCATGTGCCTTTTATGCTAATGAGCTTTGCTCACCCCACCCCTCTGTTCCGTGGGGGCTTTGAGTGTGAAGTTGCTTAGACAACATGAGAAAGTTTGACAACGCAAGTCTCTCAGGACACATCTGTGCAAGTTCAACCGTATCAATTTGATATATCAGATATATCAACATCAAAATGACTGCTGTGTTCATTATTACACCCAAGAACAGAACACCACAATCGCTTAGACGCCATTCTGCTTCAGGTATCCACAATGGCGGACAGCTTGAGCTCGCTCAGGGAGGGTCTGAGCTGAAACTGCTGTCAATCAACAGTCGTGGGAGGGGTGTCTGATCGTGTGACGTCACACATCGAACGGCTTGATTTCAGACAGGTGAAAACATATAAGGAGATAAAAAAATAAAAAAAAACACTTGATGGATTTTTATCATTATAGGATGGTTGTGTACAGTCACTACCAACACACATTGCTGTATAATCAACTTGTAAAAGTGCATGTACCATTATATAACCCCTTTAAGAATGACTTCAGTGCCGTTCTTAACTCCAAGTCTTCCCGAGTCGCATTTAAAGCTGATTTAAAAGACCGCTGTTCGCCAGCTTCTGTGTTTTATAGTAGCATGCAAGCGCAACTCTGCCGTCATTATGTTAAGCCCCGCCCACCGACTCTATACACAATGTGATTGGCCCGACCACAGTTTGGTTTTTACAGCTCAGAAGTGTATTGAGAGTTGACACTCGCGGCAGATTAGAATAGGGTGCGTCTAAATTTCTAGGCTATTAAATTGCATCATTTCACAGAATTTCAATTCGGCCAACTGAAAAATTTTGATGTGATCATTGATGTGATCAGAAGAAACATTTTTCTTTCTTCTGTTCATTCATTTACTCAATTGTTTGTTTGTTCGATTGTTTGTTCATTTGTTTGATCTATCATTCTGTCAGTTGTTCTATTGTTTTTTTCTATAGTTCTCACTTACCATATTATTTCTGCCTTTTTCTCTTTCTAATGTCTTTTCAGGATAGTGGATTTGATGTAAAAGCAGCACCTGTTGAGACAGCCCATAAACAGATGGTAGCTCTAAGTTCCCAATGTTTCGCTGATTGTCTACATTCCCTTTTGAGAATATTTTGGCTAACTTTTTAGCACTGGCTATTCTGCCAAATATCAGCTGCTGTGTTAAAGTGTGTTTAAAGTGCCCATGTGATGCTTTTTCTAATATTATATTTTATGCTGTGTGTAATATAGCTGTCTGTCTGTGAATGTAAAAGGTCTGCAAAGTTTAAAGACCAAAATGCACAACAATTAAAGTTATGGTGTCTTAAAATATATAAACAATCTACCCTGAACTACATCTATTTTGACTTGCCCTCAAACACTGAGGCCTGGATGACTTTGTGTTGTCGACCTGGATGCATGTAAACCTATTGTATGAGACCTCCAAAACAAAAATAGGAACCTTTAAAACAGCATAGCCTAATATGGGCACTTTAAATGCTTATGCAGAGATAGTGGTGTGAATCTGGTGTGAATGTCAACACCCTTCCATTACCAGTTCACTTGACTAAATCCATCCTGATCACAGCACAGCATCATCTCCGCAGTGCCCATTAAAACTGGGTAATTAACAGCCCAAATAAGTAAATATGTGCAAACAAACACCATGCAAAAGTGCCTCAATTCTCCAAAAGTTTATGTGTGAGAGCATCTTGCATAATGGATGAAGTGAACTCATCTGATTACAGGCCATCAAATGTTTATGAATGGGAGTGTCTTTGTATGTGCGTTGTGACATGTTGTTTTGATTCTGCACTGTACAGTGTGTGTGTGTGTGTGTGTGTGGAGGGGGGGGGGGGGGGGGGGGGGCATATGAGAACACAAATGTGTATAATGGCATGGGTATGACATAGGTATTACAAGGAGAGGGTGAAATATGAGGAAATTGGCCATGTCCCCACTTTTCAAAATACTTATAAATCATACAGGATGAGTTTTTTCTAGAAAGTAAAAATGCCGAATGTTTCCTGTGATGGGTAGGTTTAGGGGTAGGGGCAGTGTAGCGGGATAGAAAATACGGTTTGTAAAGTATAAAAACCATCGCGTCTATATGGAATGTCTAAATATGTCACAAAAACAAACGTGTGTGTGTGTGTGTGTGTGTGTGTGTGTGTGTGTGTGTGTGTGTGTGTGTGTGTGTGTGTGTGTGTGTATGTGTGTGTGTGTGTGTGTGTATGTGTGTGTGTGTGTGTGTGTGTGTGTGTGTGTGTGTGTGTGTGTGTGTGTGTGTGTGTGTGTGTTGTAACCTTGCACCAGAGGCTGTTTTAGAGTTCTTGTCTCTTAGGCCATTTGTCATGTGTCTGCTGCGGCACACTGCAGAGAGAGAGAGAGAGAGGGAGAGGGGTGGGGGTGGGGGGTAACAGAAAAGCAAATCATAGCTCTGCAGCACTAAATCTAATAAACATAATTTTTTTTTCTTTTTCTTTCAGTTTTCCTTTCCCTGAGCTCTCCCTCAACTGTGACCCAGTCCTTTCTCATTTAAAGATGGCTGAAATTGCTTTGTGACACAAGTATCAAAATATTTTCTACCTGCTAAAAAAGGGCATTTCATGTCTTGTATGGATCTGTCTGTCTGTCTGTCTGTCTATCTATCTATCTAGGTTTTGTTGCATGTGATTGCAAAGGCACCTTGAATACAATCAATACTTTATATTTAGAATAGCTTAAAGCAAGGTTACCTCTTTCTTGACCTGATTTCTTTTTGGCAGTTTATTGAAAGACTGTATAAATATTTGTGGAAAGTGGTCTCTCTAAATGGCAGAAAAGTAAAGATGTGTATGAGTATTGGAGGAATTGTTTCAGCCCAGCATCGATGTGAACATGAGCTTTGTACAACCCAGGCTCACAAACAACAGACCGGAAGTCTTTTTTTTTTTTTTTTTCAGCGAGTAGTAGTATAATAATGATAATTTGCATGCATATTGTTAGATTATTTAATCTAAGCTTCAGTTATGTTTAACTCGTATCGTGTAGCCAGCCATTCAGACTGACTAGAGAAGGTCTGGACTCCATCGCAGCTTTCATTGGTCAAGGACCGCTCAAGAGGACGTTTGACTGACATGTAACGCAGTTCGTTCTGAGCTCCAAAATGTACGTTTTTCTCAGTCGCTTTGGTGCATTTCCCACATCACTATTTACATTTGCACAACAGTTAGTTCAACCTCCACAACATTTAGTCATTTTGTGCACACCATAGTAGCAGCTTCTTGTTCCTTCCAACACATTGCAAAAGCTTTTGGACATGCATCAGTTACTTTCATACAAATTTTTGCTGCTTTATCACATTATCATTTGCTTATGTCATGTCAGTAAAAATTAATTCGTAAATGCTGAATAGTCATTCCGTATAAAACCAACAGTCCTCATTTTATTGCTTGAGTCATTACATACAAAAATGTTGAACTAGTTGTCAAATCAAAATTTTACACATTTACTAGATATTTTCCTCGCTGCATTGCAAGAGATGATATTCGCTGGGATGTAAATTCAATTATGTGGCCAGACAGAAAGGAACGTCTGGATGTGCATGAATGATTACAGTACTATATAGGTTGTATTTTCAGTTCCAATATGTACTGCAATATTGTTTACAGTGTGCACAGCTCTACCCAAAGGAAGTTTATGTTTGTTGGAAATAAGTGTTTTTTTCTTTTTTCTTTTGCACAATGCTGTGAACAAATTAGAATTGCAAAGAGCGTATGCAGTACAAAATGTGAAACTTACATATTTAGTGTAGATGTTAGTGTATAGCTACCTCACTAAATACAGTAATGTGTAACTTTACTGTATTTTTCAAATGGCTGTGCAAATAGTATATATATAGTGCTGTCTTGAGCATTTTCAGGTAGTGTCACCAAGATCTGACTTTGTTTTTTTTTTTTGCATTGGAAAACATTTACAGAGTAAACTGTTATAATGAAAACATGACAAAGCCATTTGACTATTTTGTTCATAAACAATGGTGTCAGGACTTTTCATCTTGAGGACACTGACACTTTCATTGACATGAATACTTGCTTTTGAGGAATGAGCTATCCATTTTGAGCAAGTGACACGCTTGATATCAACTAGGTTTTGCAGTTTGTACTAATTGTTTTGAGAACTGCATTAACTGTTGTGCAAATGTAAATAGTGTTGTGAGAAATGCACCAAAGCGACGGAGAAAAACTGTAAGTCGATGTCCCTGCAATAACAGACTGGCGTGCATGTACAAATGATTCATTCATTAGTGTTGTGCGTGTTTACTGCAACAATGGAGCTGCGAACTTCTCATATACTTTTGAAAATCCAGCATTTAGTTGATCCTGGTAAGCACTCATTGTCACAGATGTAAACATGACGGGGTTCTTCTTCTACAAAGGGCGTTTGGAACATAGACTGTAAAAAAATATGTTTGGAGAAGCGGCATTTGTTTCTAGGCAGACCGCTAAAAAATGCAACACGCGTCTCATGGACATCCTGTGCAATTCAACCAATCAGATGACGGCAAAAACTCCTGAAGTGTTTCCAGATAAGTGTGCCATATGCAGCAGACTTTCAGCCAACGGTCTGTGGGCGTGACGTCGGAGGCCGAGACAAGGGACCAACAGACCAGATTTGATGTAACCCAATCAAATCTGAAAATCCCCAATATGGTTGTACTTTAAATTGTTACTTTTAAGCACTATTTCTGTAAAATTGACAATTATGAACAATTATATTAAAAAAAAACGTATTATATAATACATAATTGTTTTCAGCTCTAGAAATCCTACTGTTTTTATTTCAAAGGTATTGGTGTTTTTTATTTATTCATTTATTTATTTTTATGTATATTAATGTGTTTGTATACCATGGTGATAGGCCGATATACCATGGTGATAGGCCGAAAATACATTTTTCTTGCGATTAGCATATGACTTTCTAGCAGTAGAAACCCCGGAATTTGTTCAAATGGTCGTGCCATTAATTCCTGTTAAAAGTTAAGCTTCCAAAGGCATGAACTGAAAACACGCCAGACTGAACACCAGACTGAACATGCGCTAAAAACAATTTGCGCGAGCTCGGACATGTTTACCTCAGCTCTCGTCATGAAAGGTCTTACCTCAGCTCATTCATCACGATGTGTAATCGTACTCCTGCTGCGAATGTGACTCTCACTCAGCGGCTAAATCAAATTATATAGAACACACACGTTCAGCTTTTAATTGTAGTGTCTGTTCTCCAACTGAACTTATTTTATGAAGATGAACGTGGTGGTGGGAAAGTGATCAGTGATTCAGTAGTGGTGATTTTGGGAGTGGCCACACAGGGCAGCGAAGCATTCTGGGAATTGTTGTCTTTCATCCCCATGAGACAAAAATAAATGTTCTGTCTTTTCTCAATATAGAAGCCCCAAGTTCAAAAATAATTTCACATTTCTACTACATTAATGACCCAGTTTATGTACAGATTCATCTTCCCAGCGCTGAAGTACCCCTTTAACTGTACAACATGTACGTAAAATGGATTGTGAAAACCATTTCACATTTCATGTTCACTGTTTCCATGCAATGCTGCAGTAGAAAAAAGCTTGTTTCTGTTTTCTAGACTCTATTGTGTAAATGTGCTTTTCATAACGCTTGCTTATGCTGAACTGCATGTCATGTTTAATATTTGATAGTACCAGTTCCTCTGGCTGCTCATCTGAAATGTTGCTGTCTTGTACGACATAATGGAACAGGAACTTACTGTTAGAAACACAATCAGACCTAAAGTGCAGTTTACCTCATACCATCCTCTGATAGTTATTCTCCTCTCGTTCTGCATTAGTGCAGGAAACGTCATCACCTTTAGCTGGTGCTCAATGCTTAGTAGTTGAGTTAACCCTATACAATCGGCCATGAATCCTTGAAAAAAAACTGAAAACTTTTTTCCAACTGAAAAAAAAGAAAAAGTTTTTTGTCATTCCTTATTTTTGCAAGTGTTCGATTTCTCAGCTAATGGACTCCTGTCCAAGGTTCATGCCTGCCCCGTGCTACATTCAGTCCCCCTCTTGCATGCCACAATAGATAGTTTTATAAAATAGTGTTGTCGTTCTCTCTCTAGCATTGTCTTCCTCACCCTCTGTCTTCTTAGTAGGCAGTATTCATTCTGGTCCAGGCCGTCCCTCTGTGTTTTTCTCTTATCTTGTCACTCTAAAGGCTCTCTAGCTATTGATTCTCATTGTAAAGCAAGCCAAGGGGCTGACTGTAATCTTGACATATTATAGCTTTATTGAGTGGGTTTGGGCTGAGGTGACACCCATCTGTGTTTCGGCGTTGCCGGTGCTGCTTCTTAATAAAGATGGCAGCATCATGTCAAGGCAAGGTTAAGGACCAAAAGAACAGCACTGGTTTGTTTGTCAGATCAATGGAGAGAAATCAGTTGCATAAACCACACATACATAAAACACACATTGGTACATGATCCAACTTAACATAAGGTGGGGGTGGAATGAGGGGCGGAGTAAGGACTGAAGGCTTTTATGTCTGCACTTGTTTCTGTGTTTGCTATAATTGTATGTATTTTTATGTGGAAGTCTTTTATGTCCAAGACAAATTTCCCTTGGGACAAATAAAGTAATCTTGAATTTTAAACTTATTAGTTGCTATTTTATTCCACTTCAGCTGAAAGAGAAGAAAAGTTTCTTCCATTGACTTTCTATATAGGCACTAAAGAAGTTGAATCATTCTACTTTTCTTATGTTCCACAGAAAAAGGAAAGTCAAACTACTATATCCCTTTAACCCTTAAAGGGATAGTTCAATTTAAAATGAAATTTCTGTCATCCTTTACTCATCCTCAAGTTGTTTCAAACCTGTATGAATTTCTTTCTTCAGCTGAACATAAGGGAAGATATTTTGAAGAATGTCAGTAACCAAACAGTAAAGGATAACAGAATTTTCATTTTAAAGTGAACTATCCCTTTAAATGCATGAATGTTTCGGCATTCATTATTAATTATTCAGGTCTTTAGCAACCCAGATATATATCTAACACAGATGGATCTCTACCTGTCGCAATAATATAAAATGTTCCTAATATTAGAGTAACAATTACAGAAGAATAAAATAAAGGATATTTTGTTATCTTTTGGAGCGTGAAAGGATTCAGTTTGAGCAGATGTTTTATGCCATCATCACGTCCTCATCAGAGTTCATTCCCAGTACATTCAGCATCTACCTCATATTCGCCATCTCAAACATATTCTCAAAACTATCATTTTCAACATTTTCAAAATCATAATTTTTTATCGCTGACAGCTTTTTCACCAGATCCACCACCAGGTGATTAATATCTGATTGCGTTCAGTATTTGCTCTGCAGTAAATCACTGAGCCATTTCAAGTTTTGCTGATGATACTTCCTATTATTTTGTCTTTTGCCTGCTAGAACTATGAGTGAAACATCCCTTCATCATTGTGTATGAGACATTGTCATCTTGTGGAATAATAAAATATATTTGCGTTTATATTAACATTTTATATTATATTATATTAACGGGTGTTGAGCGACATTAGGGTTAGTAATTATTGAAATAATTTTCATTTTTGGGTGAACTAACCCTTTAATGCTATATTGTTTTTGAAAATAATGTATCTTAAACCTAACGGATATAGTTAAGAAAAGCAAATGTAAGTTAAAAATGCATTTGCTGAAAATGACCATGCCATTTTATCTTGCTTCTATAAGTCTTTAAGTTCTTGTATCGAGAGTCATGACTCGTGTTTCACAAGACTCGTATCCAAGGTGTCTGCATTACAAGAACAATACTGTGCCAAGTTTCCCCTGTTAAGCCAGACCCACTTTCGGATGTTTGGTCTGGAAACTCACCATTGACAGGGCTCAATCTGAGGGGCGGGATAAACGGTTGTCTTTCAAACTCCCTCTGCACGCATTTAGATAGCGCTACAACCAACCAGAGCAATGTGAAGCGGAGCTCGTTGATAGATTAAACTTTCGCAAAGAAAAGCTTAACTCTAACTCTTCCAGAGTCGCGGCCAAAGCCGATTCGAAAGGTCCCCGTTTGCCAGTTTCTTTGTTTACAAGTAGCATGCAACTCTGTCGTCATTATGTTAAGCCCGCCCATCGACTCTATACACGATGTGATTGGCCTGACCAGAATTTGTTTTTTCCAGCTCAGAAGTCTATTGAGAGTTGCTAGACGACACTTGCTGAAAAACAGATTTACTGCCGCTATGGTGCGTCTGGATTTCTAGGCTAGTACCAGGTGAGCTACCCAGCAAGTTTACTACATCAGAAAAGCCATATATTTGGAGCTGGTTATGTAACTTAGGACTTAGATGCAAGTGTCCCGGCAAGACACCCAGCGAAAGTGCAGTATGTCCTTATTAATCAATCTGACAATAATCATAATTTGTATGTAAAGGAATACAAGTTGATGGTGTTTTACTGCCACTAGCGTTCATTTTAGCTGGAAACTGCAGCGAATTGTATGGAAAGGTACGCATTTTTGCAAAAAACATGTAGACACGTTTTTCCAGTGAGTCTGTGTTGTTTATTCCTTTGCACTCCGCCTGCATGTTCAAAGTCATCCTGTGTGACGGCCCCTAACCCTCTGTGTGCACTGGTGCGGAAGAAATCTTCTCAAAATTGCCTAGAACACCAGAGGTCAGCTTTTTTTGTCTGTATAACATACAGCAGAGTGGTTGTTTTCAATATGGCCCATGATTGCCTGTAAACTCATGCCAAGGCGCAGATGGAAAAATGCACATTTCTGAATGCTCAAATGATACATATGCCGTCGATTTTACATTACACTCGCATTTAAATCATTTAGCAGACACTTTTACCCAGAGCGACTCAGGAAAGGTGCACCAAAGATCAACAGATGGCGAGCATGTAATCTGGAACGAAGTGCTTCCTGTACGAATACAAACAAGTGCTACTAGTACAATAAACCTAATACAGATAACCTGGCACAATATAGCCTAGTGCAAACAAGCCAGGCAACCAGGAATGAATTGCAATTTAATACACTTTTGTTAACCCAATCTAGCCACAATGAAAATGTGCACACTGCATTTGAATGACTGAGTGTAGTAATATGTAATAATTTGATTTAAGCACCGAATCCAGCACAAACCCCAGGAGAGACTGGCTGCTTTTTATTTTAAATAGAGCATTTTTCTTCTTTTTAAATGCTCTGACCACTTGCTCTGCTCCTCAATATACAGTGTTAAATGGAATTATTGTTACCTTATTTTCTTTTTACATTGACATTTGTGTTAATTTATGTAGTTTGTATCTCATTTCTTCCTGTGGTATTCATGCTTTGTTTTTGTTAGAGAACGTTTATAATTCATTGATTTAGATGGTTGTATATGTAAAATAATTTACTTATTTTTATACTTTTTTAAATTATCGTAATGTTCATGTAAATCAAATGAATATATAAAGAACATTTTAGGCATTATTTTATGAAGAATAGTAATTAAGGCTATTTTGTCTGACTAGGTTGTTATTTGTTCTTGCGAGATCTGGTCGCGCTGCGATGTATGAATTAGCGTGTGAAATAAATGCTTATTTTCACGCCTCTTTCATTTGCACCATCTCTCTTTCTCCCTTTTGGTAGCGTTAGCATACAGAGAGGTGCCCACTTTACTTAGCTCTGGCTGAACATGATTTGGTCTGAGTTGTGTTTTTAATATTTAATAAGCTGTGCAGCGTGTAATAAGGCGCTGCCTGTTGATAATGATATTTACATGGCATATCAAAAGGCTGTATTTATTATCAGACAGACTGTGGGAAGCAAAAAGAGCTCCGTCATCTCGTCTCGTACCGCAGGTGAAGCACTGGCTTTGTGCGACTTCAGTCACTCGACAAATCTCCTCAACCCCCTCCCGGTTTCCAGCTGACTATGATTGCTGTGCACTGTGAGGGCAACACAAAGCTAATCTTTTTCCTTGCACCTACTACCGTGTGCAGTTTGTTTAGGGCAGGGTGTTATCTGGAGCCGTAATGAGGAACGAGGGTTGCCTTGCCAACCCCAGCATCCACCCGCTTTGTTTAGTCTAAAATTACTGTTGCTTAGCACGCCAGTTCAGCTGGCTGAATAACAATCATTATTAGCCTGTACATCTGTATCTGTTATCATGCGATATATTTAACGTACTATTAGCGAAGGCTTCGACAACAATTTGGGTGTAGGTGCCTTATGCTAATTTTTATGACTACTGGAATTGGGATTGTTTGTTCAAAAACATTGCGCTTGCGTTTTATTGCGGATATTGGGTCTGAATTTCTGATATGTACTTTGTGCTGCATGCGGCAGACGGATCCTAATTAGCTTGTGTTGTTTTGTGCATCTCCAGTGAAACTAGGCTTTGTTTAGTTGGGCTGACTACGGTGATTTGTAATGTTACAGCCGAACTAAGAGGATGAATGCTTGTTGAAACTGTAATAACAGCAGTTTAATTGCTACAGTCTTCATATTCCACAAATGGCAGGCATTCAAACTGCACAAATTATAGATTAAAAAAATCATGTAAACATGGATATTGATTTCTGTCTTGATTCACTTTGGCTTGGTTTTTCATATGCTCGAATGTGTGTATTTGCGTCAACCTTTCTTAGTTTTGTCTCTCGCCCAACTCCTACTGATTAAACTGTGTGCAGCTGAATGTAGGACTGAAGATTGCTGAGTGACTTGTGACCTGGGCCGTGTTGTAATGTACTCTTGCTGTGGTAAATGTGTGGACTGCTCTTTGACCTGTCTTGCATTTGTTTACCCCCTCAGTCCCTGAGGACGCTGGCAGCCTGTGACATCTGACCTCCGCATATACTCTGGAGAGTTGAGTCTTTATAGTCTCAGGACGGCTATTCACTCTAACATAGGTGGTGTTAAATAGACCAGTGATAACCAAACAGACGCACCGGTTAAGCAGGTGGAGGGATAATTTGATAGACTGCACAAGTTTTTGTTTTGTTAAAGGGCCAGGTCTCCCAAAATGTAATATTCTCTACTGCATGATTGTGTGTAACAATGTCTGATTGTGAACCTTTCATTTAAGTAAGATCTTTTGGTAACACTTTATTTTACAGTTTCCTTGTTACATACACTGTATTGCCAAATGTATTGTGACACCACTGCAATTCATTGAATTCAGGTGTTCCAATCACTTCCATGGCCAGAAGTGTATAGATCAAGCACCTAGGCATGCACACTGCTTCTAAAATTTGTGAAAGAATGGGTCGCTCTCAGGAGCTCAGTGAATTCAAGCGTGGTACTGTGATTGGTTGCCATCTGTGCAATAAGTCCATTGGTGAAATTCTCATTACTAAATATTCCACGGTCAACTGTTAGTGCTATTATAACAAAGTGGAAGCAATTGGGAACAACAGTAGCTCAGCCACAAAGTTCTAGGCCACGTAAATTCACTGAGCGGAGTCAGCGCATGCTGAGGGTCATAGTGCACAGAAGTCTTTAATTTTCTGCAGAGTCAACAGCTCTGCGTAGAGAGCTTCGTGAGATGGGTTTCCATGGCTGAGCAGCTGCATCCAAGCCTTACATCACCAAAAGCAATGCAACGCTGCCACTGGACTCAAGAGCAGTGGAGATGTGTTCTCTGGAGTGACGAATCACGCTTCTCTGACTGGCAGTCCGATGGAAAAAGTTTGGTGGAGGAGGGATTATGGTGTGGGGTTGTTTTTCAGGGGTTGGGCTTGGCCCCTTACTCAATATTAAACCCTATGGATTAAAAATGAGATGTCATTAAATTTCAAGTGTATGTAAAGTGAAATATAGTGCATGTTACATGTACTTATTAATAACAGTAAATTATGCATAGTTACATGCAACTGACCTTAAAAAAAACACTAACCCTAACCCTAAAGTAAATTTTGTTTGTTAATATTACTCCGTACTTAAATGTATAATTATACTGTAGCAAGGACACCTTAAAAGAAAGTGTAACCAATATTACAGATAAATTGGTTAAAAAAAAAAACTGCCTAAATGAATTATTCATGGACCGGATCTGGGCCGGATCACAAAACGTTATTAAGAAATTCATACTGATACACATTTCTTAAGAATGCTATTATCTTTTTTTCATTACTTTTTTTAAAGACAAAACTTAAAAACATTTTGAATTCTATAAAATATTATTATAAATCAAATCTAGGATAACCTCAACTTATCTTAAATCACCAAAAGTTAGATGTTTAGTATTGTCTTGTTTCAAATATTAAGCATAACAACATCTAATACATATTACTATTTTAAGTGTTTTAGCAAGTCTTCGGCAAGAAATGTTGTGCAATCAGATAACACAAAGCGTGTCACACTTTATCTAAATTGATCTATCTGAATTTATCTAAAGAAATTTCTTATCTTCTTTCTTAAGAAGACTATCATGAATCTGGCTCCTTGTTCTCAATTTCAACTCACTGACTCAATGATCCAGTCGCAGTGGTGCAGTAAACTACTATAGTAAAACGTAAGTCATGTTGAAAAAGTGAATTGTTATTTGACATAGTGCTGAGAACTCCTGTGGCTAGTTCTACCTCTGCTTGTCTGACCTTCGCTTTAGCTGCTGAGGGATTTTTGACAGAGGACCTGATGGCTGTCAGAAGAAGAGTAAGGTGGAGCGAGTTTAACATAAGGCTTGAGCCGTGTCTTCTGGTCAGGGCTTCAGAGGAAGAGGCAAATAAAACATCAAAAGCACTGACAGCGCAATGGAGGCTTTTAAAAACCAATACTGTGACTGCAGAAAGGCCTTTCGTCAATTACAATGTTATTAGCCTACTCATAATGGAATAATGCAGTCCTCCAGGACAGCTTGGCTAATGCCCGAGAATGGAAAGTTAAACACACACTGTCAGATTAAAAGCCACAAGTTAAAAGGAAGAATGATTAGGGGGAGGTGAAAGAAAGAGTGAAAGAAAAAGTGAAAGATTTATATACTATTATAGTAATTATTATTCAGTTGATTGAGCCTTATTTTTAGAATTTAATATATACAGTATATATTTACAAACTTTTATGTTAGATTAACCGATTCCACAGCACTAATAATATATATATTAATAATATATATATATATAGATTATGAAATTTATATTTAATTTGTCATTTAAATTAAATTATTAAAAAATAGAAGAAATGTAATTAGTGGTCTCAGTCACCAATGTAGTGAGATTTTTATTTTATTTTTTATTTTTTAAAGAAGGGCAAAGCAAAGCCTGCTTATGTAAGATGGAAATGTTCCTTTCTCGAGCCTCCTCACATGGTGTGCCGTCCGAGGCATCGTGGTCATTTATCATGTGAGCAGAAGCAGTGTTAGATGTAGCGGGTTCAGGCAGGTCCCAGTGCAGACAGCTGAGGGTTTAGGTAAGTAGGGCAGAGACAGTATAGGAGCTGGCTGATTCTCAGAGCTCCTCTGCTAGCACTCCCTCCGCTCTTCATACTAATGAGATCACACCATCCTCTGTCTACTGCAGCCTGGGAGCGAAAAAGTGACGAAGCCTGCATCAGAAACTGCCCTTGATTCCATCTGCACTCCTGCCCTGTTTTCCCCATCACGCCTAGATTTAGAAGTGAGGTTTGCACTTGCATTTTTAGTCGTGGTTCTGAACGACTAACTTTTGGTTAAAAAACAAACAAAACAAAAAACAGCATCTGAGTGTAGCCTGTGAAAGGTCATATCATAGGTTGAACTTACTGAATGAATACACCCATAGGGCTCTATTTTAACGATCTGAGCACATGGTCTGAATGGGGCAATTGCACTTAGGGAATATTATAGGGTCCGAATCCACTGTTGCTGGTTTAACGATGGAAAAAATATTCAGTGCACCAGGCACATGGTCTAAAGGGGTTGCACCGAGTCTCTTAATGAGTCATGGGTGTTTTGGGAGTTACATCCAATAAACCATTCTGAGTCTCAACTCCCATTCCCTATAAATGACAGTTGCACTTGCTCTATGGTGGACTCATTGTTAACATGGCGGAATTTGTGAGCAGAAAGACTGAACGTTTCTCCACAGAGGAATCTGTTTTTTAATGTTTTTTAATATTAATTAAAAAAAAAAAAAAAAAAAATTGTGTGCGGCTGTGCGTCCATGTACCTGCTATTTAACTAACGTTGTGCTGGACGTGATAATGAAAACTGCATCGGGCTGAAATTCGCAAAAAACACTTGCGTTGCGCTGGGTGTACGATAGGGGTGTACGATAGGCCCCATAGTGTTTTTAGTCGACACCCCACTAGATTGTGAACAGATATGAGCTATTATATAAATTATAATGATGCATACAGTGTCATAACAACAAAAGGACATTATAGTTTGATAAATGTCAAGCCTAGTAGTTGACAAAACCGAGGAAAAATGAATAGATTTGCCATACCATTATTAGAGGAGAAAATCCCTGTGGCGCTTAAACACTTCCTTTCTCAAGTCTAATGCTGTGTCCGAAACCTGGAAATGCTGCCTTTGGAGGACACATTTCAAGGCAGGAAGCCTTCAAGCCACGTCCGAATCTAATGTTAGCTTCACTTCATGTCTCCTGAGGAATGCTGAGGAAAAATCATTCTGATTTTTGAAGGCAGCATAAATGTATCCTTCGCTGCCTTTGATATCCCACAATCCTGTGCTTTTCATTCAGTGACAGTTGAGCTTGGAAAATAAGATGGCGTCTGAAAGTTGCGTTTGCTGGTCAGTTTGTGGGTAAAGGCATATTTTTTACCAATATTTTCCACTTCTGATGTCATTTCTAGTGAGAAATTACTAATATAGTAATTAAATATTTGTTTAGTACTCACCAAAGCTTGCTCTATTTTGCTGAAGATCATTGAACTGTTACACTGCCTTAGAAATCTGTCCGACATCAGTTTCGTGAGGTGCCTTCAAGCACAAAACGCTGCCTTACAAGCCACTGTCTCATAAGGCAGCGAGGCAATGAGTCAGCTGCCTAGGTTTTCAGAAGCAACTTATTAGTATCTGTAGAAAATTTGCTAAAATGGAAGCCAGTTTCGTTACCAGTCATACGTGACTCTTCTGAATGAATGAATCATTTGATTTAATCACTTTGATAACTCACAAAAATACACACAATGGTACCCTACTGTTGTAGATGAGCATGATTTTACAAGTAAGACATGTTCCTGGATAAACATATTTTTTGATACTGGAATAATTTTCCTTGCAGAAAATGTTGCCCTAATCCTACCCCTAAACTTAACCCTACCCATAACTTATCTCTAAAACGACTAATGTAAAAGCACCTAAGCCTGGTTGTAAGCCTAAACTTGACATAAACTATAACATTTTCCCTCAGATCTGATTGGTTGTTTGAATGTTGTACGTAATGAAATTACGTTCATCATGATGTAACCTACAGAAACGAATCAGTGGACAAATCTGAATATTTTTGGAGAACAGAATCAAAAGATTTCAGTCACAGTGATGAATCATGTTCCGCACATGGGATGCAGAGGATCTGGATCACATCAGCTCTAAACATCATGCTGAAATTAGCCCAGTCAAAATTGGCTATTTGGAGCTCAGGGATATGGTACATCTGTACACAGATGTTTTGGCTGCTGTACTACATCATTTAGGCTCAGGTGACTGACTCAAAAAAAAAAAAAAAACTGGCTGCAGAAGTTAGTGCCTATGAGTAAAGATGGCGTATTTCAAACAACCTACTTCTGGGTGGTTCTGTGGCTTTGCGTCATTGAAATGAATGCTAATGCTAATAGATACTGTAGCTCTCTCCAGGTATTATATATCTCATAGTGAATAAGTTACTGCTGAGTGAGGGAATCTGCAATGGTTCACCTTAGCGTGCTAGCTCCATCTGCTGGACAGTCCCTGGAATATACACCTTTGAAAAAGACACATAAATAGATAAACGGTTGGGTTGACGGAGGACTGAAGAAAATGATTACATGTTATGATGTCGGAACAAATGAGTTCTCTGATATCAGATTAATTGACTGATTATATTTTTTTTAAATACAGAAAAATAATTAATTATATTAGCCATTCAGATAACAGTAAATTGAGGTAAATATTAAGGTCACAACTGCATGAGTTTATAGAAGCCAGTGGTGCAGATTTAACCAGCTATTAGAAACATAAATGGCCCTTTTAGTGCTACGTCCTTCAGCTGCATTCAGCCCAGACCGCACGTCTGTGATGCAGCTCACCCCGTCGGTTGTGTTTAGCAGCGATAATGCATTTATACTCATCTGAGAGGACTCACCTCTCATCACATCTCTAATGGAGTGGTGGACAGCAGAGATTCAGGGGTCGTGGTGAACTTACACTGCAATAAAAACAAAAATATTCACCAGCCGTGAGAGGTTTTGGGAATGTTCTACAAAACAACGGAAAACAAAGGTGTTGTCCCATAAAATGTTACATACGTGGTAGCACTTTATTTTACAGTCCTGTTTCACATGTACATACTTTATACTTATTATAATAATTGCAATAACTGGGTAATAACTTTGTACTTTCCCTGAACCTAACCTTAACCCATGTTACTTTACATTAAGCAGTACTTTCTTGGTAAGTACACAGGAAGTGCATGTACTGTAAAGTAAAGTGCAACCGAATGTTTTGTTTCTTTTTAAACTTTACTGAGTATATTTGTTCTGTCTTCCCATGGAAATGAAAAATCACTAATGGCATCTCTGTAACAAAAAATAGAAATTTCATTGAGAAAGCAACTTGAGACTTTTTCTTAAAGGGGTGATGAACTGAGAAATCAACTTTCCCTTTAGCTTTTTTCTCTTTTCAAAGAAAAGCTTTTATAGACACCAGGCCCAGAAAACAATAGTGTGCGCATCTTGACGTCATTGTGTGGCGAAATACTGCTTCTACAGAAGAAAAAGCACGTGTAATTCAGTTGCCCCACCCACCGACTCATGGAGCTGTTCGGATCACTAGCCAGTAGCAATAAACATGCTGAAGAAGATAGCAAGATATTGCGCTATTCCTGGTTGTGGAGAAGCACAGTCGCTGCATAAGCTTCCTTCGGATCCTAATATTAGCGATGTGTGATACTTAATTTATTTTTAATGAAGTTCCAGCTCATGTGGTGAAGACATTGTATGTGTGTTCACTTAATTTCACTGCGAAATCGTTTTTAAACAAGTCTCAGGTCGAGCTCGATTTGCAGACATATTGAGATTAAAACACAATGCCGTGCCTTCTATATTGGATCAGACAGGAATGGTGCAACACACTTATGTGAGTAAAACGTCTTTTTTTTATGTAATAGTAGTACCAGGGCTATGTGTTTTCCAGATGGGCTACCAAAACGTATGCCCGTTGGCAGGCCGGTGAATCTCAAATTGTGAAATAATATTCCTTTCTTGATCTATGCGCATGCGCGCGATTCATGCTTATATCCTGTGCTATATTACTGTGCCGATCAAGCGGGCCAAGTAATACAAAAATAATATTCCAATCAATCGCAGGTGGATCAGAAATAAATCATTGTGTTTGTTAGATAAAAACGTTTACAAGCCCTGTGATCTAGAGAATCATTCCGGTTGCCGCTTTCAAAACAATCATTCCCTCATGTGAACTGAACTGACAGGGGAGCTGAAGCTCATTAAATATGCAAATCTTTTCCAATCTCAGTTTATTTCTTGGTTTATTTCCAAGTCTCCAGTGCATCACTCCCATCAAAACCCAGCATTCAGGAGAGAGACTCAAAACCAGTGTAGAAAATAGCCTATTAAGTATTAGTTATGATATTTTTGAATGTAAAAACCACACAAACGTTACTAGTTGACCTGACAACAGTATAAAAAAATTAAAAAGCCAGTTTATGACACCTTTAAATTTCATCATGTGTCCGTCACAAATTTGACTAATTTTGGCTAAAATACTAATAATCAAAGTCTGATCTTCAATAGTTCACATCAAAATGTAATCATGGTGCAAAACAAGAGAAACTCTATTTATTATTAGCTTAGCAACATGCTAATATTTAAAGAAATAATACTTTCAGCGAGGATGATAAATTGATCAACATTAATTTACATTAATAAGCATAAATTCTTTTGAACATTTGCAATCTTGTTATTCTTCTTTCTGTGTTGTGGTTTGTTGTTTTAAGTTTGTAAAGTTAGTTTGGTAGGAAATATTAGTGTTAGATTAAGGCTCATGATGACGGATGCGGCATTCACACATTAAAGGCTCCATGTGTGTAAAACGCCCAGTCTCTGCAGATCTGCAGGAATTAGCGTCTCTCTCTCTCAGTCAGTGCGAGTGCTGTAGCAGTGCAAATGAGCTCTGGATTAATGTCATCATGTGCCAGCTCCAAATGCCACCAGCATGTCGCCACACTCACAGTCTCCAGGGCCCTGCTCATGTGTGTCACGCACATGTGTGTGTGTGTGTGTGTGTGTGTGTGTGTGCCCCTCATAAGTGAGCATGACTGTCAGGCCCATGTGTGAAGCTATCATCTTACAGCACTGGTGCAATTTCTCTTTTTTTTTTCTTTTTTTAAAATATGTCCATCACTGTCACAAAACTTCACCCATCATTCATCACTATGGAACTGTTTACACAGAATGCGTTTTTCCATTCCACTGTGATACTTTTACATTGTCTTTCAATGTAAACAGGCTAGATGGACGTCTTTAACCATTGCACTCGCGTTTAGCACATTCTAAAAGCGTGGCGCTCATGTTCAACGTTTAAAAAAGTGCATCTCTAGAACTTTTAGAATCTTTTTTCTAGAATCCCTGGAACACTTTTTGTTGTCATTGTTGTTCCACTGACGTGTGTTGTGGTTTTAACAGCAAAAATGCGCTTTGATTGAACTGGCCCTAAGGTTGTCACGATACAAAGAACATTAACAGTGAAATATAAGGATATTGCCAAAACTGCTCCTCTATTCATCATATTAATTAGAATATTAATACAAATATGAACTAATTAAATTAAAATAGTGGCATTTTGCTTTTAAAGGGATAGTTCACCTAAAAAGGACATTTCTGTCATCATTTATTTCAAACCTGTATGAAAGATACAAAGGAAGATATTTTGAAGAATATGGGTAAGCAAACAGTTGTGGGGCACCAATGACCTGTGGAAGTCAATGGGGCCCATTAACTGTTTGGTTGGCGACATTCTTCAAAATATCTTCTTTTGTGTTGAGCAGCATCTTATTTATCCTATTGTGAGCAATTCATTTCATTATAATAATAGTTAGTAGTCACTGTGCAAGTAAAACTCACTCCTCCATCCTCAAAAGATGCTCTAGCGACTGACACTAGGGGTTGCAGCCTTTAGCCTCCTTGTCAGTGAGAGTGTCCGACTCTCATGCCGGTGGACCTGTTTTTGAGTCCTGCTTGGAGTGGGCGGTTTGAACAGGAGGGGTTACATTGGTGCCATGACCCGGATGGGAGTGAGGTTTTAGGGGTTGAGTGTAACAGAGGCCAGCTAGTAGTCACTGTGCAAGAAAACCTCACTCCTCTGTCCTCAAGAGACGCTCTCGCGACTGACGCTAGAGGTTGCAGCCTTCAGCCTCTTTGTTAGAGCGTCTGACTCTCATGCCGGCGGACCCGGGTTTGAGTCCTGCTTGGAGCGGGCGGTTTGAACAGGAGGGGTTACATTGGTGCCTTGACCCGGATGGGAGTGAGGTTTTAGGGGTTGAGTGTAACAGAGGCCAGCTAGTAGTCACTGTGCAAGTAAACCTCACTCCTCTGTCCTCAAGAGACGCTCTCGCGACTGACGCTAGAGGTTGCAGCCTTCAGCCTCTTTGTTAGAGCGTCTGTCATGTTGGCGGACTCGGATTTGAGTTGCGCTTGGAGCGGGTGTTTCGAACAGGAGCGGTTACACTAAGATCTTTAATGTGTAATAAAGTTGTCGAGTGTTTTGTTCCGTGTCTATTGTTGATCAAACATAATGCTGACTCAATGCATCACAATGTCCTTAGATAACTCCTACAAAAGCATATTTCACCTCTGAAAAACTGTTTGCCTTGCATGTCAGCTTTGCCTGAAATGGCCCGGGGGGGGGGGGGGGGGGCAGACAGGAGGCTGCGGTCTTACCCCTCTCTGTGATCTGTCATCCTTCACAAACGTCTGCTTTACCTCTGTCTCAGGAGGGATTCATTATATGAACAGGCATTAGCAAACGCCCGCTGAGAGGTTTGCTCTCTGCAAATCTAATAAGCACTTACAGACGAACCAAAGCAGTAGAGGATCAAGGCTGAGGAAGGAAATGTGCTTTTTAAAGAGTTTACACGAGTGACGCCACATAAATATTTCATCAGGGATGGCGACGTGACATGAGGTACAGCTGTGTGCGGGCAAGGCGCTGTGCTTAAGGCAAAGACAGTGATTCATTGCACTTATAATTGCTTAAGCTGTTGTTGTAGATGAGTTGAGGACCTGCCTGCAGCCGACAGTGGCGTATTGCGGCGTGTTGCATTTTTTGCTGAAAAGGTGTGATGTAGGAAATAAAGTGTTTTTGCTTGGAAATGTTTTGTTTGAAAATGTTTCACTATGTTTCTGTAAGATGACACAAGTACAGAATTGTTCCATTAGGCTCCTGATGGGCAAGAGGATATGATGTAATGTGCTGGAATCTGTAACTAATGGCTGCTGGAAAACTTGCCAGAGTCTCCTCAGTCTTTCATAAAAGTACGGTTAATGCATTACAGTCCATTTATTCAGTCTTTTAACACTGGTTAGGATATTATGTTGTACATTACGGAAGCTGTCAAAGCAAATGGTTTTGGTTTGATATATTTTTTCTCTTGTTCAATTGAGCATGTTAATGTTTGTCCGTGTGGAAAAGTGGTGTTTTGATGTTAAACAAAGCTTTGCTTGTTTACATGGTTATTTATCCAATTTAATGCATGCCATGATGTTACAAATGTATTATAGTCCACAAACGAAACCCTGTGGCACCCCTACTACAAAAGGGCTCTAATATTTACATCATTTCAGAGGAATATTTTATTGCTTATTTCTCAATTATGTTTAATGTAAAACATCACAAAATACATGTTTTCAAACAGGTTTCCTAAACACTACAAGTCTCAAATGAGTTAGCTAACTATAGTCGTACATTCCGTCATTAGCAAACCAGTACAATGATTATGTGTTCCCCGAAAACATAGTTCCAATGAACAGTAGCAAACAGCATTGCAAACTTGTTTGGTCTTGGTTAAACTTAACATTGATGGTCCCTTTTAAACAATCTCTTAACTATAAGTAGCTTTGCAACTTGTCAACTAGCATTCATTAGAGTACTAGTAGACTGTGTGCTTAATATCTGCTAACTTTTTAATGTGATGGTTCTCCAACAGACATTCTACTGACTATAACTTAACTTATTCTATCCCTAAACCTTCAGTCTACTAATACTCCTCTAACACTCTAATGAGAATGTGTAGACATGTAGGGACAACGTTGACCATCAAAATAAAGTGAAAACCAGTTATTTACCTGTGGTTAGAAGCATAGTTTGTAGTCAGTATGAGGTTTACTTAAAGGTACCCTAATGATTTGAAACAATATGTTAAATTGTTCTCTGATAACTACATAATGGGTATGTGGCTTATTTAAGGGAAAAAAATTGTCCAGATACAGTTTTACAGGTCCATTTACAGCCCTAGAAATTGTCCCTAGGATGTAATGTGTGTTTGCCTTATTTGGAAGAGTCATGAATATTAATATTGAGCTCTGCTCTGATTGGCTTATTTCAGCAGCTCACTCACAGCAGTTCAGTAAAGTGGCTTGTGAGTCCTGAGTCCACAGGCCAACTAAATGACACTTTAAGCAAAACATCTCAAATGGAGATTGTTCAAATGCAGCGTACTTGTTTTCAGTCATTAAATCCCCCAAACAGAGCTTTTCTGTGAAAAGAAACCTGTATACTCTCCGGTTTTTACCTAAACATGTCCAATCTGGCAACCATATGCACGCTAGCTCTCTCTCGATGATATTTGATGATCTGAAAACACCAATAAACAAGTAAGCTGCATTTTATCAATCTCCATTTGAGATGTTCTGCTTAAAGTGTGTCATTCAGCCTACATTATAGATTTGTCTTTTTTCATTAACAATATTGTATATTTATTTAACGTTAGTCACAATGTAGGCTAACGTTACACAGTGACTGTGATGTAGCCTAATCTGGAATACAAAGAGGCGAAAACATCATAGGAAACCCCCATACTTCAGTTGTCAAAAATATAAATATATAACTTATATTTTTACAAAATGAATAGCCTTGTCAAATGACTATGGTTTTAACTTATATGGTGTAAAAGGGGACGTTTGCTAGAAGGATCGAGTGAATTATCTGTAATCGACGGTTGTATTTTGTAATACAAAATAATATTACCATTTGTCATTAGACACACTATTTAGTTTTGTATGGTCCTTAGTGTTTCCTATTGTTACTGTACTAGCATCTTGCATTATCTAGACAATGCTGTCTCGCTAAGAAATTTTCAATTTAATCAGAAAATGTTTAAACAGTCAATAAGTGGATAAAATCGCTACTTACTGCTTGCAGGAATATAGTTGCCACGTTCTTCAGTTTAAAGGTCCCGTTCTTCGCGTGTTTTCGAAGCTTTGATTGTGTTTACAGTGTACAATATAACATGAGTTCATGTTTCGCGTGTAAAAAAAACACAGTTTTTTTCACACAATTGACTTATCTGTACAGCGCGGTTTCCTCTGTCCTAAAAACGGCCTGATGATTTCCTTGTTCTATGAAGTCCCTCCTTCAGAAATAAGTAACGAGTTCTGATTGGGCCAGCGCTTCCCGTGTTGTGATTGGACAGCAGCTTAGCGCACTTTGCCCGGAAAGGTCCCGCCTCTTACCATAACGGGGAGATGCAAGCGCTGAATGCACGCTCTTCTCCACGTGGGAGAGCAACAAAACTACGCCCCCTATTTTGTGTTCTTGTGGGTGGAGGGTTAGTCAACAAACGGCTCTAGTGACGTCATTACATCCCTGCACTTCCTGCTGTAGTCCAAACCAGCCGTTCGCTGTAGGCTTTGAAAGGGAACTGCTGTTAAATAAAATATCTCTTGGCATTGAACTTTGAGCTTTATAATTTTACAGGTATTATTTATGCTCTAACAGCAACATTACACACTAACTAAAGTTTGAAAGATGGAATTGCGAAGAACGGGACCTTTAAGACACTGAGCGAAGCTTGCTTGAAATGGGCCGAACAAACGAATGATCTTGAATTAAATTGTTGTGGTATCTGATTATAAACATCAACCATGCCTGTTGACATGACTGTACTCTGTGGGAAGGGTAGAAAAGTCCTCAGGTCTCCTGAACAGCCTGGAACATGAAGTGTGTCCATGCGAGCAGCTTGTTTACCTGATAATTCGCTCCATTTTCGCCTGACAATTAACATATTTGGACAGATGCAAATGTTGGGGTCGTGAATATAAATGATCCCCAACGCTTACCTCATGGTTGGGTTTATGTTGAGAAGCACTTATTTTTCAGTGGAGTTTTGGATTCACGTGATTTACATAAGAAGGAGAAGGCAATGATGTTTGAGACTCACAGTACGTGATGTCCATGTACTGAACTCTTATTATTTCACCATGGCAAGGTTAATTCAATTTTTCATTTTAGGGCACCTTTAAACTGATCATCCTCTTGAATAAAATAAGTAAATTAACATGCATCATAATTTATATCGGTAAAGCCATATAAACATATTTCGTTCTATGGCTTTTATTTTGTCAAGAGAATAAAAAAGCTGTTTTTGAAAGGTGTGCATGAGTGAATACCTGGTGACCATCAGAGTATGACATATTACTGAACCTATAATTGTTAAATTATTTCCATACTTTCACATTTAAAAGATTTCCTGAGGTTAACTTACCTACTTGTGGTCAGTCTGCACAAATACCGATCAACATGCTAGTTTGCTTTGCAGCCCCTTTTTAAAAAGGTGAAAAAAGACTAAGCTTTCAATCTACGTCAGAGCATCCACAAATCTTACTACAGCGTTGTTGGCAAGGCAGCCAGAGCGAATTTTGACACTCGCCGATGGCGTACAGAAAGCCATTTCTGTGAAACCAGGCCTTTAAGTACCAACTTTGTCTTCTTAAACTTTCATCTACAAAAGAAAAGCAGAAAACAAGTGAGGCAGTTGTAGCTATAAAAGCAGTGTGGATAGCTGATAGCATGGTGTTTCTACATGAGGTTTTTTAGCCTTACAGATGGTCAGTGATGTTACATCTGTGAACATATATAATGCAACATAAAACAATGTAGAGAGAGGTTTTGACTCTGTAAGCAACACAAAGAAAGAATGAATGCTACAAGGTTGCACATAGGTGGGAGAGCTTAAGCGATGACTGTTACCGTGGTACTGATGATGTAATCAATTGCAATGGACGCGCGAGCTCAAGCACTAACAGCTCTCCTTCTGTACTTTTCTCTCTGCACAGACTGTCTACAAACACTGGCTCTGTGCCCAGTTCTTCCACACCACACAGATGCACTGCAGTAACAGGATCCCCTGCAGGAAGTACTGCCAGGAGGTCCAGCAGAGGTGTCCCTTCATATTGCCTGACAATGATGAGCTCATCTACGGTGGAAGCCCCAGTTTTATATGCACAGGTGGGCAGTTTGACCTTTTCTCATACATGCACATCACCAGGGGCTTCTTATTCTTGAAACGACTGAAATGGGAGTACAGCAACCCCGAAAGGCATCATTAACATTGAAGGATGTTTTTTTTGGGGGGGATGAGGTCAACTTTTAAAGGGAACGATTTCAGACTAGCTAACAACAAACCAAAATGTCACACCTGATGATGTAGAACAAATTCAGGTGAACTTTAGAGACACACCATGTTTATTTCTCTGTAGAAGCCGAGTCATAAATTGAAGAAAACAAAAGCCAAAATGACAATTGTAGGCCTATTCCATTTACTAACCACCATCCAATCACACACACCGAAATGTAGGATATCATAGACAGTGAAGAGTATATTAATGTTTCGAGGAACTACCAGATAAAGGCACCTCTGAAGATAGGATTTTACACAAACACTGGATTTAGACTTCCATCCACTGCCGGAATCGGCCACATTTTCAATTGGTGTTGCTGATTTTCATTAAACACTTGGTCTCTGTTGCCACCTTGTGGCTAAAACATGAACTTTACTTCTTCCCTCTTTCCGCTTTACACTTTCATTGGATGAGTGAGCATGATCATAGCCTATTTGCACAAAATTTGAGTTGACTCAGCGGATTAATACATACTTATCTTTAAATTATCCTCCGTTTGATTTAAATAATCAAGCCAGGCATGAGTAGGTTTAAACACAAAGGGCATGAAATAGGCTTTCTCTGCTGTGAATGTTGGGAACTGTAGGGCTTGTATACACAAACGCTGTTTGTCAGGATACGCTCATCTCCTAATCCCAGTGGGTGCATGCTGAGTGGTGCATGCGAATGAGTGCTTTGGCCTCCCAATGGCCTGCAGGCTTGTGCTATAATGAGACAGACTGATGATAAATGGGGGATTGAGAGCAGAACCACACAAACCGGCTGAGTGGTCAGACTGTAATTACCTGCCCTTTAATTGCTTTAAGTATCCCTACTCACCTACTCCCTACTTACACGGACTTGTCTCGCAGTGCTAAACTTAATCATCATCACAACATGACCATAAACACCTGTCATTAATTATGTATATGTGGCAAGGTCGAGTGGAAAACTATATAGTATATTGGACCATATTTAAGGAACAATTCACCCAAAAATAAAACAAAATGGTGTCAGTTTATTCATACTATGTCATTCCAAACCTGTGCTGTTTTTTGTTTTTGCTTTTTCTCTCAGAGAAGAATTAATGAAGAATGTGAACTATTAATATTCAAAACAAAATTTACAGTAAATTCTATTCATGTTTACAATGACCTGGATACACTTATTCTATTATTAGTCCTCTATGGTATGCATTATGTTCTATCCATTAAATATTTTTTTTCAAATAAGTTTTTATTACATGAAATTGCTTCAATCATACAAACCCAAAAAGATTTTTGAAAAACTTAGGGAAATGTTGCAATACTGCAACACTGTACAACATGGGAAAATGGTCAAAATAGTAGTTTCTGAATTATGCTTTACTTTTTAATTTAAATGCACATTTCTTTTAGAAATTGATAGATTTATATACTTGGGACTCATGGAAACCAAAAGTAAGCCGATCTAAAGTTTGCTAAATTATAGAGAATGATAGGGATTAAATGATATGCATTTAATTCCTATCATTCCCTATCATTTGGCAAACGCCCATTGCCCTTTCTGTAAAATATTACTGTATTATTTTACTGAAAAGAATAAAAAATGTTGTTGCTTACACATAAATACAACTATACTACAATAAACACTTAAAACAAATAAATAAACGCAACCATATTGTTGATTCTACTAGCCTACTAACAATAAAAAAGTCCCAATGGGGAAATACATTACTCCAATTTCACTGTGGTACCGCATTGCCATATGGAAACATTCTTACTTTTCTCAATTTACAGTTAAACTATGTTAGATAAAATTGATTTGTGAATAAAAAATATCAAATTTATTTATCACAGATGCTGCTGCTGCAAAAAAAAATCCCCCTTGAGAAGAGATGTTTAGAAATGAGGTTATTAGAGCAATTTCTGGAGCTCTTCATCAGGTGTCTTCTGCGGGTGACAGTGGGAAAGAGAATTTTGGAGGGATATTCAAATGTCATTTGACTTAAAAACAGCACATCGCGGGCTATCTTAAGGCATGCCCTTTCATTTTCATAGTGCAATTTATTGTATTTTTTCCCCCTGAATAACAAGGAAATTAGTATAAATTATTTGTTGCCATATGGCAACACTGTACCATAAAGGCTTAACATGTTTTTACTTTAATTTTTTAACTTTAACTTTAACTTTTTTTTAGGAGGCATAGTTTTTTTAAGAGCAAAATAAATGTCAGATGATACAAGTGTTAAGATGTCATTATGAAGTAAAATGCCTTATTCAAATTGTTTTCCATAATCATCTACTTTAATTAATGCTGGAGGCATCTTTTAGTTCAAGGCATCCCCCAATTTATTTATATACATTTATTTATTTATTATTATTTTATATACTTACTTATTTTTCTTCCTTTCCGATACACAACATATATTGTATATTGTGTGTACTGTAATGTCTGGTCTCAAATATTACCAACAAGTCATGGTTAATGTACAGAATTATTGAATATGCAATTTTAGAATATGCAGACCACACAGAAACGAAAAAATATCAACCGTTTCTGTAAAAAAAAAAAAAAAAAAAAAATTATTGAAGAAGACACATTGAAAATAATCTGAACAAGAAGGAACTATTATATTTATTTTATAATTATTATTATTTTGTATGTATATATGTGTGCACGTGTTAGTGTTAGACGTTGTGGAATTATTTGTGGATTATATGAGTAAGTGAATAGAGTTAACTTGTGTGTTGTATGGTTTTGTTGTGTTTAACAAAAATACGATAAATAAAGTATATATAAAAAAAGAAAAAGAAAATAACACCCCCACATGATTGTGTCAAGGTCAATATGTCTCTTAAAATGTCAGATAATTTGACCTTTTTATACCAAGGCAATGTCATGTGGTGTAACCAACATGAGAAAATATCAAAGAGGACCCCTGCAGATCCTCATGACTCAATACATTTCCTAAAATATCAGATAATCTAACCTTTTATTTTGAGATAAGGTTAGTTGTCATCTGGTGTGACCTCTCAAAAACATAATGACATTTATGAATGAGTAATTACACTGCCCAGCCCCCCAAAAAAATTCTGTTTAGATTTAAATTGGCAAAAGCTTAAGAGTCAATGATCATTATTGCAGTGATTTTTGTTTCTACACTGTAAAAAATAATTTAAAAAATAAGTTATCTGGTTGCCGTAAAATTTTGAGTTCATTGAAATTAAAAATTTTAGTTAATACAAAGAACATTTTTGAGAATTGACAACCTTCATTCAAATATTATTAAAATGTTATAAGCATATTTGGTAATTTTGTGTTTTATTTGTGATGACAGAGTCAAATTGCGCTATTTTCGTGATTTATCACATTTATTTGTGGTTCAGATACAATATACAACGTATACTGTATAGCATGGTGTATACAGAGTATATGTAATGATGAGTCCACAGGTTGAGGATCCATATGCAGCTTTATTTAAAAAGCAATAAGATAAACCAACAGGCAGAGGTCAATCACCAACAACAGGAATAACCAGGGAAAGGCAGAGGCGTAGTCACTGGACAGGCAGGGGGTCGAGGCAGGCAGCAAACCAAATCAGCGGAATCTAGTCGAGCAAAGTACAGGTCAATAGGCATGCAGCAAGGGATCAAAACCAGAGATTCAGTCTAAAGTCGTACACGGGAGAAACCAGAAACAGGATACACACTCAGAGTTGTCAGCAGTAGCAAAACAAAACTTTGCAGTGAATGACAGAGTGAACCTAGTTTATATAGACTGATGTGATGAGGCTACTCAGGTGTAAACAATGATGGCTGGTGAGTCAGGGCAAAGGATTGTGGGTAATGAAGTCCAGAGGGAGGATTAAGATTCAGGTGAGGGGGCCCTCTGGTGGCGGTCGGAGGGAGCCACAGAGGCTTGAATTATGACAGTATACAATATACAATTATATATTTCTATTTATTAAACCAACTCCCTTCATTGTATCAACTCAATTTTTTTATTTCAATAAACTCAAAATTTTAAGGCGACCAGGTTACTTACTTTTTTAATTTAAACTAAGGTTATTTTTTTACAGTGTAATATGTTTCTAAGAACTATATTTTAAAAAGATATTCTTTTAATCATGAACAATTTTAATTAATTGACCCTAACATGTGTCTTTTGCCGTCCTAGGGCTCCAAGAGGACAACCCCTCAGACGCCGAGACAGAGTGCTGCGATGTCCGATGGGACAGCAGGGCGGACAACAGCTCCAAAGGCACTCTCAAAAGAACTCACCCGTCGTGTCAGCACGGGACATCCCTGACCTCGTCAGCGGCCTCTAGACTGTGCAACAGCAGACTCAAACTCTGCCTGCTGGTCCTCGTCCTCCTTCATACTGTTGCCACTCTCACAGCATCCCACAATCCCACCGGGTTCAACCTCACCTCCAGCTCCTCCAACGAGGAATGACGGAATAGCCACTCAGTAACGCAGTTACAGTGCCGATTCCAGTGACGTGACGGACCGTGGGTAACTTGCTGGTGCAGAGACTGTGGACATGCAATCGAAGCTAACCAAGCAAATTGACGAAGCGAAACAAACACTGGACAAATCTCAATCAAGCAACAAGAACAAGGGACAACACCGTAGCCTTTGTTGAAAGAGGCTTCTAGGGGGTGGAGTTCTCTCGCACCACGTTTTTTACACTGTGTCTATGGTTTGGATTTCTGTTGCACTAGATGACTACAGGATCTAATTCATGTTTCTTTTCTTTTCATTTGGGTCTTTGTGCGGAAAGGATTGGCAGAGACGGATGAGTTAAATGTACAGTATCCAAGTGAATATTCAAGACTGAGTGCGTCTATGTGAGCGAATGGATGAGTGCGTGTGCATGTGTGCCTGTGCTTGCATCCGTGTGTCCACTTAGATGTTCTTCTCGTTTTTATCCGTAATCACAAACTCTCTGAATGCTGCTCTATTCATTACGAGGGTTTCTACTGCAGTTTCGTTGACAAATCTGCCTAGACAAATACCATGACACCCAACAAAAAGCCCAGGTTCAAACTCAGATCCGCCCATTAAGATCCTGTAACCTTATTAAGGTAGCCTGATTTTTTTTGTTGCTTGAATGATGTCATTTCCTGCCAGGTCAGGTCAGTAGCTTTGGGAGTCTGGGAACATAAATGTCGCACAGTTATTCGCTTAAGTGCTTGACTGAAAAGGTTGCTGGGATGTTATTTGTTATCCAGACTTCTGTTTTTTCCCCCCTCAATCTGCAAAAAGACGTCCACGAATCTGTTTTAATGTTATATATCATATTAAGATATTATATTCTATACCCTATATTCTCTAATTGCATGTTATAACCAGAGTTTAGACTACGCTGCTAAAGTTTTAAAGAAATAAATCCAAACAATCTGAAAGAGAGGAGCTCTCACTCCGAGTACCGTCCAAATTGCTATTTGGCAGCATGAACCCAGCCAATCAGAGCTTACGAGACAAATTATCCCAATCACACAGAGAGGATCCATTACTCCTTATTACAGTAAAGGGCTTACCCATCATCTACACACATTCAAACACTCCTGCATGTAGAGATTCATGTGGTAAGAATAACTCAGTGAAAACAACGTTAATTTGTTACAAAGACAGTCGGGTGGGCAGGAAGTTGGGGGAGTGCGGCTCCAGATAGTAAAAGGAAGGCCCGTCTCAGGTGGCAGGGCTTAAGGTATCTGGTTCTTTGTGAGAAAGAGAGGCAAAGTTAAGGGCTGATCTATTATTTTATGTTTTTTTTCTACAGGTATGCTCTAATGAGGATGTGTCACTGTGACACACAAAACGAAGCCTTGAGTTTAACTAGTTCTTGAAAGCCTCAGTGTGAACCTGTTTGAATGACAGGCGTCACACTCGTGTTTCCATCTCATAGGACATAAATGTTAGATGCATATACATTTCATGTATCGGTCACCGCTAGCTTTAAGGCTAACTATGCTAACTAAAAAAAGAAAAACAAAGTGTTTTGTAGCCATATTTGTGTAAAGCAGGCCAACATAATGCATGCCATAGGAATAAAATGGAGCACATACATTTCATGTCATTTTATTCCTTGCCTTTAGCCTAAAAATAAGACATGTACAATATCTGTAGGTTGTCTGCATTAGGGATGCGGTTACATTTTCCTTCATATGGCGAAATTCCGTGGGCGAAATGCAGTCAATCTGGACGGAATTTCACATCAAGCGAAAGTTTTTTTGCATGTGAATTAAATTTGTTAACCTTTGACCGCTCAAATGTGTTTATTAACCAGTATCATGCTGCTTAATTTGGAAGTGACCTCTGAGTAAGCGTTGCTTCATGCATCACTACACTATTGGATCTTTTTGTCTGCAAAGTTTCGCTAATGTGACCTTGATTTGGAAGGCAGTGATGGTAATATGAATTACCACCAGATGCTATACCCTTAAACTCTCTGTGAGGCAAAGTTAAAGGTCCCGTTCTTCGCGTGTTTTCGAAGCTTTGATTATGTTTACAGTGTGCAATATAACATGAGTTCATGTTTCGCATGTAAAAAAACACAGTATTTTTCACACAATTTACTTATCTGTATACTGGTGTTTCCTCTGTCCTAAAAACGGCCTGATGATTTCCTTGTTCTATGAAGTCCCTCCTTCAGAAACACATAACGAGTTCTGATTAGGCCAGCGCTTCCCGCGCTGTGATTGGACAGCAGCTTAGCGCACATTGCAAGGAAAGGTCCCGTCTCTTACCATAACGGGTAGATACGCGCGCTCGATGTCATTGCAAAAATGTCTATATTGCCTTATCAATTTGAGCCGGAATCAGACCCGGAGAGTATCGAAGAGGATCGATTACAACCTGCTCAGGAAAGACTTTTGCAGGATGTTTCAAAATAGTAAGCTGTCTATTCAGTAGTTTAAACTGATCATTACACACACCAACAATCGATGGTGTCTGAATGAATTACTAAACTTTTATATGCTAAGTTTTTCGGATTAGTTTCAATTACCATCTAACGTTAGTTAACAAAGCTAAACAGCGTTGCACTTTGTGTCATGAGTTACATAAACTGTTAAACGGACCAACTTAAATAATAAAATACACCATAAACCATAAACAACGCCTTCTCCAGACAAAGAGGAAACTGCGTCATCTTTTAAGAATAATCTTTCTGCGAATCCGGCATTAAACTGATTGAGATTGAGGAAGCAGTCCTCAGCAAAATGTGCTGCACATAGTTTTAAATTGTGATTATAATTTTCCGGAACCGAGTTAACCATAAACTGTAGCCACGATCTCTACGTACAGCGTCCGTGGGAAGGCCAAACAAAGGTGATTTGACTCCGGAATGAAAATAACAGCGTTTCAATGGCATGGCGACAAACACACTCTACAAAAACAACGCTTCCTATTCTCGACCTGCGAGAGCAAAAGGACCAGCCCCCGAATTTGCGCGTTCTTGTGGGCGGAGGGTTCGTCAACAAACAGTTTTAGTTGCGTCATTAAAGCAGGAAGTACAGAGGAGTAGTCCAAACCGACCGTTCGCTGTAGGCTTTGAAAGAAGAAAGAACTTCTGTTAAATAAAATATCTCGCTTGGCATTGAACTTTGAGCTTTATAATGTTACAGGTATTATTTATGCTCTAACAGCAACATTACACACTAACTAAAGTTTGAAAGATGGAATCGCAAAGAATGGGACCTTTAAGAACTTAAATTTTAAGAGAAGATATCAATCCATTTGCCATTTTGTGGTTTAACCTACCATTAGCGGTGACCTTTTGAGGTGTTCAAAAGCACAAAGTGATGTTTTTGTTGTCTGAAACAGACAGTTGATAAAAAGACATTTGACCTGAACAGCCAAATACTGAGAGAGAGAAGCTTATTTCATTCTGTAGTTTTTACATTTTCCCCAGCTAAATGGACTCAGAGCGCTAACTTTTGGCTGTTCAGGGTTTTTGAATTTGGTCTAGAAGAATTTTATCAAACATATTTGATATTAATACTGACTTTTAATATCCTCACCATTATAGCTTTGATTAATTGATTTGAGGTCCATCTAATGTTCTCATTAATACATTAGTATATTTCAAATTAAACCAATATGTTACCAGAAAACACTATAGCCAGTGCTATATGTACAATGCTATGCCATACATGGGATGTGCTTTAGTTAAAATAGCAAGACCAGGAAGTTTTTACCAAATTATAAGGCACTACAGCTCTGTTTGAGGTGTATTAGAGCAGTCTGGCAAGCTGTGCTGAGGACTTGGTTAATGAATAATTAGAGGAAGACACAGAGAGATACAGTATACCCTCCTGAGAGCTTATTAGTGGGTTTATAACCTTCAATATTCAGCTCAAACCACCTGCTCAGAACAGCAGAGATAAGAAATGATTCTCTCTGTTCATCTCCAAACAAAACTAATTGAACTTCTCAAAATGGGCCTGATGGTATACGAAAGACGGATAGGAGATGGCATAGTGAGCGATGGGCTTAGCAATATTATTCATTTGCTAAGGAGTTCTGGATGTTTGTTATAGGGAGCTAAGCGGACACACAAATCGACACGATAATACATGCTTGTTCACTCTGAAATCCTTTGTATATATATACTTGGCAATGCTCTACAAGTCAGGAAGGATTCGAGTTATGTCAATTTCAACATGTCAATATGGTTTGCCTATTAAATAATCGGTCCAATATAAGTTTTGAATCAGGGCACCATGTTAGACAAAAACGTATTTCAGACGACACCATTCACAACAAAGCGTCATCTAAAACATCTTCCTAAATGGAGAGCGGTGTTGTGGCTGCTCAGATTTGTCATGTTTGTAACATGTTTCTCTGTTTGTTGGGATTCAATCACCATTCAGTATGTCTCAGCGACTATCCAGATTGAATGTAACAGATGCCTGCTAATATCGCTACACACCACCAAACCTAATATAAGATGTATTTTATGCTTGCACATGTTTTATGGTCATTTCCGAGTACTGATCCAGCTGTGTAAGTAGTATTCCACATTGCGTAATCACTTAGCAAGCAGAAATACTTTCTTTTCTCTTTCTGAATCCTGTGGACCTATGCAGCCCTCAACCTCAGTTGTTTTTCTGTTGTAAATACGTTTTGAGAATGCTAAACAATGTGTGTCTCTGTTTGATTTGGAGGTTTCCTTGTGTTCTGAGTTGGTGTCCTTTTTTAACTCCTCTTTTGTAAGTGTCAGAGATCATTGGTTGGTTTGTGCTGAGATCGATACTGAGAGTGGAGTGGTTTCATCACAAGAACTGTCCTCTTGGTCACAACATCGGCACCCGCAGGCTGTGATGCTGTGTGATGGTACGTGCAAAGCAATGACTTTAAGAAAAAAAGATAAAGGTTTAAAGGCATATAGAGATAACATTATGACTATGACTACTGGAAAAAATAATATTATATACTACCGGTATATTGTAATATTATAGATGATTTAGTTCAGTAACCTATTTAATTTTTTTACAAGCAACTTTGATGAAATAATTTATAAAACAATCTCACAAGTTATGATCTTTTCGAAGGTATGATTATACTGCTAAAATGATTAAAGTTGTGTTCTGATGAAATAACAAATATTGTCTGTTCATTTGTGTCAGGGTGATGGTTCAATTTGATTCTGACTTTTAGGTCAAAAGAGGTTAGAAATGAGTTCAGGTCATACCCTGCTAAAAAAAAATTCTAAAGAACCCCTTTATGAAAAGGTTTTTTCTGAGTTGTCTCTGAATATTTCCTGTTGCTTAAAATGGTTTAAAAAAGTGTTTTCTTGGTTGAAAACATGAGAATGGGAAATGGGAAACATGGGACACTTCACCACTTTTTCATATTAAACTATGTTATTCCCTTAACTAAAACGAACTGATACATACCTCTCTCATCTGAGTGTGTGCACTTAATCGCTCTGACGCGCGGTGACAATCTGATAGCATTTAGCTTAGCCCACTAAGCCCAGTTCATTCACTATGGTACCAAACAGAGATCAAGTTAGAAGCCACCAAACACCTCCACGCTTTCCCTATTTAAATACAGTTACGTGGATAGTTGAACGATCAAGTATGACATAATATAAAATGTGGCACTTTTCTAAGCGGATTAAAATGGAGAGCTATAATGTATGGCGGAATAGCACTTCAACTCGGCGCAGTAAAAAGTCCCGCTGAAACATCCTCCCTCACATCTCCCCCTCCCCCCTATCAACAGAAATGAGAGGGGGAGATGTGAGGGACGATGTTTCAGCTGTGACTTTTTACTGCGCCGAGTTGAAGTACTCTCAGAAGTGCTAATCCGCCATACATTATAGTTCTCCCTTTTAATCCGCTTAGAAAAGTGCCACGTTTTATATTGTCATCATACTTGATCGTTCAACTATCCACGTAACTGTATTTAAAAAGGGAAAACGTGGAGGTGTTTGGTGGCTTCTAACTTGATCTTTGTTTGGTACCATAGTGAATGAACTGGGCTTAGTGGGCTAAGCTAAATGCTATCAGAACGTCACCTATGCACACACTGAGACGAGAGAGGTATGTATCAACTCGTTTTAGTAAAGGGAATAACATAGTTTTAATATGAAAATTAAAGTGAAGTATCCCTTTAAGGAAACATTCCTTTTTATCAGTATTCAAACATTATGGGAACATTACCAGACCTTAAAAGATTATGGATTTGGCAGCCAAGTTTATTGACTTAGCCCGCAAGAATCTCTCTATCTTGGAGTACTCTGCCTGCTTTAGTCTACTGGCTGCAAGATCACACTTTGATAACGAGACAATCAAGCCTCTTTATTGGTTTAGGCAAATTATTACAGCCCCCTTGACTTACCAGACCTGGGAAAAGGAACCTGCAGAGTGACGATCCTTTGTTGTCAGTCTGCATACCCGCAGTTGATGGATGCGTTGTTGACCAGTGCAGGAAAGGAGCCCTCAGCCCACCGCAGAACTGGAGACTGCCACGGACCCTGAGCCAGAGCCAAAAGCCACGACCCGTCCCAGAGCTGAATGTTGCCACCCAGTCTGATCAGATGTGTGTGCCGACTTCTGCATATAAGCCGGAAGGAAACAGAGAGGAGTTTGAGGACGATGAAAGCCTTCCTCCATTGATTCCGCCCAGCCCCAAGCCTTCATCGCCCCTGGTCCTGCCTAGCTCAAAGACTGTATCACTGCTGATTTTACCAAACATAAAAAATCCAGTATTGTTGAAGTGACATCCGCCCTGCCTCCCTCTTTCTCTCACAGCCTTTAACTGCACCCTTCAGGCCCTCAGCAATACTTTTGAAACTAGACGGTTGGCTCGGCCTCAGATCTGCGAGCCTGATCTCACAAAAATAATTAATATAAATAATATAAATAAATTTAGCCGTGCATATGCTACGCAGTTTTTCGCGTGCATGTGATACACACTTTTCAGCGTATTATACGCACAAACCAACCACCCCACCACCCCCATCCTACCCCAGAACGTGTCATATACACGTCATAAAGTGCGTATCATGTGCACACGAAAAACTGTGTAGCATATGCACGGCAAAACTAATTTTGGCGTATACATTCCACAAGATTGCACACTCGTACTATTGATATGCATTCACATGTGATCGTGTTGGATCTGCTGGGAACCAGCTCTGCTTTGGAGTGGGGAAGTCCGGGGATCCTGACTTTTAATTAATTCATTGGTGATAGAAATAGCTCATATGAAAAGATAAAACCCTCCCAAATGATGTTTAATGCACTGAAATAAATAATTTTCACAGAAAAAATATTTATCATTTAATCAAGACAGAAAGGTTGGCAAGACAAAAGTTTTGTCGCCTATACAGAAATTGAACAAATTTACTGCAAATACAAAAATATGTCAGCAAATTAAGTTGTGGCACTGTGAGATCCAAATGTAATATCTTGTATGGCTTCCATGAGCTTGAAGGACTGCATCCATGCGGTTTGGCAAGGATTCATACAATTTATTGATGAAGTCATCAGGAATAGCTAAGAAAGCAGTCTTGCATGCCTCCCAGAGTTCATCAATATTCTTTGGTTTCATCTTCCATGCGTCCTCTTTCATCCTACCCCACATATGCTCAATGATGTTCATGTCTGGTGACTGGGCTGGCCAATCCTGGAGCATCTTGACCTTCTTCGCCTTGAGGAACTTTGATGTGGAGATTGAAGTATGCGATGGAGCACCGTCCTGCTGCAGAATTTGGCCTCTTTTATGGTTGGGAATATAAGAGGTAGCTAAGATTTCTTGGTATTTTAGACTATTGATGTTGCCTTCCACCCTGCAGATCTCTTGCACACCCCCATACCGGATGTAACCCCAGACCATGATTTTTCCGCCACCAAACTTCACTGTTTTCTGGGTGAATCTCGGATCCATTCGGGCACCAGTAGGTCTCCTGCAATATTTGCGGCGACTGTGGTGTAATTCAACAGAAGATTCATCTGAAAAATCCACCTTCTGCCACTTTTCCTGCGTCCCTCCTTTTAGCAGGCTTTAGGCCTTGGCAAATGCCACACGGTTTTTCAATTGTCTTTTGTTTAGTGCTGGCTTCTGAGCACTGATTCGACCATGGAGGCAATTTCAAGACAGAATCCGACAAACTGTTCTGGTTGACACAGGGACTTAAGGTGACCAGGTCTCGTGGAGCTCTGCTGCAGTGGAAAATGGGCTGGCCTTGGATTTTCGAGCCAACAAACGGTCCTCTCGAGCAGTTGTCTTGCGGGGTCTGCCTGACCTGGGCTTGTCAAAAACGTCTCCAGTCTCTTCAAATCTTTTTTTTATCCTCTGTACTTGACGCTGAGACACATTGAAGGTATCTGCCACATCAGCAGTGGATCTGGTCTTGAGCCTCTTGATAATCAAAACTTTAGTCTCAGGGTGAATCTTAGGCATGTTTGCAGAGGTCTAGTTGCAGTTGATGTGAAGGTCTAGTGTACTGGAGTTCTTTTTATACACACTTGAGACCTAATTGATCCATTATTAGTCACAGGTGAAGCTCATATGACAAGGTGACAACACTTATGTCTTTGCAAAAATTGACTCAATGGGTTTACCAAGCTGTGAATATTAGAATACTTTTTGAAAGTTTAGTTTTTCACTGAAACATTATCACAAAAGCTGGTGGGATTAAAATTCTTGTAAAAAAAATCTTGATTAGAAATAAATTTCAGCGGCACTTTAGGTCAATTTGTACACAAGCGACAAGACTTTTGTCAGGGACTGTATAATATAAATAATATTTTGAATATAAAAAATTTGTTGAATACATATTTTTTTTTTTTGTTTGCATACAAAAAGTATTCTTGTTGCTACATAAAATGAAAGTTTTAGTCACGTGGACTATTTTAATGATGTCTTTACTTTTCTGGGCATTGAAAGTGGCAATTACATTACTTTTTATGGGGGGGGGGGGGGGGGCAAAAAGCTCTCGGATTTCATCAAAATATCTTAATTTGTGATACGGTGGTGAACGAAGGTCTTGCGGGTTTGGAACAAAATGAGGTTGAGTAAATAATGACAGAATTTTCATTTCTGGGTGAACTAAGCCTTCAATGTTACTGGAAAAATGTTTGTTCATATCTTTGAGAATATCTTGCCAGAAAATTCTGAGAATGTTCACTATTATCTGGGTAATTGGATGTGTGTCAAATACTAACTATATAAAATTACTATATTATAAATCTATTTTGACATAATATGATGGTAGGAATTTTAAATTTAAGGCATGCATGTTTATATTTATCCAACTCTTAAGTGAACCATCTATACAGTAGGTTTACAGGTCGTACCTGATTGACTTGACAAAAGGAAATAATCTAACAGTCATAATGAAAGGGCAAAGGTACAGTCAATAGTCTTATAAGCTGACACAGAAGTGCACCTGACAGGTTATGCCTGTTTGAGCATAGATTTGTGTAGATCATTATCTAAAATTGTTAAAGCAAACAACCAAGGCTGGGCAGTGGACTTAATTATAGTATAATACGGAACAATGTATATCATTATATTAAAGACTATTCTAAGTCTGAGAAGTGTATTTAGTGATAGATTAATAAATAAATGTTACTACTGTTCAAACATTTTAGATTTCGTTTTTAAAATAAGTCTCTTTTGCTTTTACACGATTCTTCCGAAATCATCCTATGTTACATTGCTAAATATCAAGATAAACAATAAGAGATCTTTTTCAAACATTTAAAAATTGTTAGGCTACCTGTCCTTACGTACATTACATGCAGAGGTGGGGTGGGGGTGACAGTAAAAGCTAGTTGTCAACTATAGTTAACTATGATGTTTTTTTTTTTTTTTTTTTTTTTTTTTAATAAAAGGATAGATTCCAGTTAGGCTACTTCATGTGGGTTTGTTGATTATAAGTATCCAGTAGTTCTTTAGCACTGCTGTTTTTTGTTGTTGTTGTTGTTGTTGTTTTTTTTTTGTTTTTTTTGCAATTTAAAGGAACTGTATGTAAGAAATGTATTTTAATTAATCATAAAATGGTCCTGATATGGTCCCGTAACAGAGGTCCCGACTCTGTGTGGTCGTTAAAAATCACAGGATGTCCTTCGATAAAGAGTAGGGGTTTAACCCCCGGCATCCTGGCCAAATTTGCCCATTGGCCTCTGTCCATCATGGCCTCCTAATAATCCCCCTCTCCTGATTGGCTTCATCACTCTGTCTCCTCTCCACCAATCAGCTGGTGTGCGGTGAGCGTTCTGGCGCAATATGGCTGCCGTCGCATCATCCAGGTGGGTGCTGCACATTGGTGGTGGTTGAGGAGATTCCCCCCTTCTATATGTAAAGCGATTTGGGTGTCTAGAAAAGCGCTATATAAATGTAATGAATTATTATATTATTATTATTATTGTCATTTAAAAGTTGTTGTTGCAGCCCTCAACTGATGTTGATGTTTTGGCCTGAAGTGCCGCCCTGCACCTATCTGCCAATCACGAAGTCAGTATTGATTCGGCATCTGGGGGGAGGGGGATACACCACTCTGCAGTCATTTGAATGAGATTGCAGTACCAGTTTTGGCCACAATTTTACATACACTTCCTTTAATTACGTAAATATACCTCAATGTTAGACGCAGCACTGCTGTCTATTGATAGATCAGCATGATACTCTTGAGTTTTGTGTAAATTACATAGTGAGTTTTAGAGAGGCTCTTCTGAAAACCACACTTTATTTCTGAAACTTAGAAGCTAGATAGACAACTCTGGCCCTCAAAATCAACTTTACTACAAAGTTTAGCTCCAAACCTAATCAAACACCAGACTAGGTTGTGCAAGGTCTTCAGGATAGCTACCGGAAATAAGGTTGCCAACCATTTTGTATAATTTGGAATCGTCCCGTATTTAAAGCATCAATGAAATTTGTCCCGTATTTTCAGGCATATGCGCTAAATTGAGAATTAATCATTCCTTTGAGACAAATCATTGTTTGCTTTGCAAACATAACAGTTCGCAGAAGGCTGTAAAACCCAGCAGAATCCCCTGTTGGTGTTCGCTATGCTCACGTTACCAGCAATAACTGTTCACATTACATTTTCGGCAAATCACTTTGGGCGGATGCAAACAACGTGATTAATGGTTATGAGTTCAACATTCAGCCATGCAAAAAAAGCATGCACTCTCCCTGATGGAAGACGTGGTCAAAAAGGGAAGTCGTCTTTCACTATTGTAAGTTAGTTAAATAGAGAAAAAAACATTTTATATTTAAAGGACAACTCAGGTGAGAAATGAACCTAGGGGTAATTAACAGATGGTTACCGAGTAGTTCGTCTCTGGGATGCTTATAACGGTTGTCTATGGGACAAAGGGTAAGTGAAATTAAATCGCTAGTTAATACACTAAAAATAGCCTCACACTAACATAGTAGGTGGGAAAGTGACGTCGATGCATTCCCTCTAAAGAGGAAATGCATCAATGTCACTTTCCTGCCGTAACACGCCCCCCCAGCTGGGGCTGAGTGGCAAAAGAGCTGCTGCGTGACTGGAGTTAATGGAGAAAAACACAAGTAGAGCAAACGATCATTACAACTTACTAAAGATTCAGTGATCCATGGATAATGATATGCAGCCAGGAATCGTGTTTTCCTGACATTTTTAGGAGCCTCATTTTGACAAGAATGTTTATAACTGTCATTCATCACATTTATCGAGTGAATCCCGCATGTATATGTGGAAGGGTCCGTGTTTTGAAGCTAGTGGTGATAATATATTCACTAAAAGCTGTCACTCATTCAATAAACACAATCTCACAAAGTTCCCAGTGAAGTTCGTATACAATGAATCTCTTATTTTCACAATGTCTGCACTTACAGAGGATTGCTGCGCGTGTTTAACTTAACTCAGCGCCTGGACAAACGCTTGAACGGTGAGTGATTCCAAATTCAACATCTTTGGCCAATTCCATTGTTGAAGTCTACAAACATGTCTGTGATTGGCTACATTACACACCAAGGCGAAAACATGTTGGAAATGTAATCATTTGACGAGTGTAAATACAGATCCACACTGGATATTTTGCTAGCTCCTTTTCGCTGATAATATGCAATTATTACGAATTCTTACAGAGGATTACAGATCACAAACAAGCAGTTATGGGAAGCTTTTTACACTAAAGGCAGAAGCAGCAGCAGGCAGTGGTTTGAGTGAGAAAATTACACGCTGTTATCAAGTTCATCTCTAGTCCGGAACAGCGATGTCCATGCGGCCCGTGGACAAGCCTCCCCTACCCTTCTGGCGCCGGGCCTGGTTTTGTGTTTTTTTCCACTGCATTCGTGCTGTAAACCAGTGCTGCCTCTCAGTCTTTCTGCCACTCAGTAGGGCGTAACCGCAATCACTCCAGTTGACGATGACGTCACGTGCATCCCTCTATAGGCTACACGATTAAGATTAAGTTATCGGTCTTCAATAAAGTTCTCAAAACTATGCTAATGGCAAAAAACGCTAAAAAAAAAAATCAATGTTCATGTTGTTAGTTTTTTTTTCCTGAAAAGTTTTAGTTGGTCAACATGTTATTTTATGTTAGTACTTGTTTCATAACGTCCAGAGAGCATTAATATGTGGACTATAGTATTTTTAAAGTTTATAAAGTGAATTTTCCTTTAATGATAAAAAGTAAGAACATTTTTAACGTTCAGATTAATATCATGAATGTAATAAACTTAATGGTCACGTCCTTAGTACATATTTTCTTTCTAGATAAGGTTAGCTGGTAAACAAGTAGCACACAGACAAGAGTCAGTAGTTATGAAGGAAATGTTTTTTGTTTCCACATAAAATCACATTAGGGCATATCATATGTGTTTTAAATTAATAAATCTATACAATTTAACAATTTACATTTTTACTGGGCGCATAAGGGCCTATTATTATGAATATTGAACTCGTAGGACGCGTTGGACGTCAGCAGAAGGTTCCATTGTTTCCGCCCGGAACTTCCCAGAAGCGACACCAGTGTACAGCAGCAGTCCGGCTAGATTTGCTGCTAGCCACAGTGGATCAGCTGTTATTTCACGGGATGCTCGTATAGATGACCGTTTCGCCTGCTCGTAAGCTCAGCTCTCTGAAGATGTGCCGCTGAAGAATGCGATAGATGTGAGTAGTTTTGTATCAGACTGCCAGCAGATGTGTGTTAGAAATGGCTAGCAGCTGTATTAGCTGTGCAGTACATGAAGTCCAGAGGGGAAAAGCTGCTGTCAACATCAATCTGTCATCGGCGTGTTTATGATTTTTGTCAGCCGGGTTTGGACTTCAGGGTGTTTCTCTGTCACGATGTCAACAGCTGTCTGAAAAGCGAAGTGCGGATATGCTGACGGTGTTTTACTGTATGATTTGATATTGGGGTCAGGTCGTGGAGCAGCTGCTTTTCTATTGAATTGCATTGCGAAAGTCATGTGGATTTTTGGAGAGAAAAAAAGCTCTATTTTTGAACTCTAAAAAATGGTATGTGCAGTATAGACGAACAAGTGAGTATTGATCATCAACTGCATTCCTGTGTGATTGCATTGGTCAAGACTGGACTTGGTCCCTCTGACACCCTGGGGACAGCTCTGTTGTGTCATCAAGAAAAAAACCTTATAACGTTAGTATTTATCGCTGTGTGTGTTTAGATGACTCACGATGTAACTTTCACTCTAGTTCTCCAGTCTACTGTGGTGCTAATATCAAGATGGTACAATGGTTATATATGAAGAAGGTAATACCATGGTACGTCCGGTCCATACCATGTCATGGTAGGGCAGGGAGAGGTGACTGCGTATATCATAATACAGTTATTTATTTATTGGCTATATAGTTAGTTGCTAGAGTTATAAGAGAAGTGTTTTATATTACTTAATCATGGAAATGCCTGTTGTTGGGTAATCCAGTGAATTAAGTACTTCACAGATGAAAAGCACTTCATCTCGTTTGATTTTTTCTTCTTTCTATTAGGAAAATAAGTGAGTGGAAAAAACGGGGACAAAACAAAAGATTAATATTTGAACACAAATAGTTCCAGTTTTTTTTCATTGGACGAGCTAAATTCAAGGTTGTTGTAAAATTGTCAAAATCTATTTAACATTTACAAAGTTAAAATATATATTTAAGAGAATACTCCAAAAAACATCTTTTTATTTTACATATTATTTACATTCCTTTGTCAGTCCAAACCTGTTTGACTTTCTTTATTCTCCTGGACACGAAATAAGGTATTTTGAATAAATTTAGAATAAAATCCTATATGAATACGTCTTGAATAAGTATGTGTTTTGCTCCATACAATGGAAGTCAATTATAAACCAAAACTAGGGCTGCACGTTTTGAGAAAAATCTCTAATGGCTTAATATCTAATCTAATTATATATATACATACATACATACACACACACACACACACAGACACACATATATATCAGGCTTGTGCAAAATTCTAGCCTGACAAGCCAGACCCACATCAAGATGTTTGGTCTGGAAACTCACCATAGACAGGGCTCAATCCAAGGGGCGGGATAAACGGTTGTCTTTCAAACTCCCTCTGCACGCGATAGGATAGCGCTACCACCAACCAGAGCAACGAAGGTGAAACAGAGCTTGTTGCTAGATTAAACATTCGCCGTATCCGGTCAGCAAAACTCCGAACACATCTTCCCTTTTTAAGAATGACTTCAGTGCCGTTCTTTGTTCTTTTCTCAGAAAAAAACTTAACTCCAAGTCTTCCAGAGTCGCGGTCAAAGCTGATTCGAAAGACCACCGTTCGCCAGTTTCTTACTAGAAGCACGCAAACACAACTCGGCCGTCGTCATTATGGCCCCGCCCACCGACTCTGTACACGATGTGATTGGCCCAGCAAGAGTTAGGCGAATACAGCTCAGAAGGGTATTGAGAGTTGCTAGACGACACTCGTGGGCAGATTAAATTTGCTGCCGCTAGGGTGCGTCTAGATTTCTAGGCTAGCAAAATTCAGTATTGAATTGAGAATTACTCCCACATTCCAATGAACATTGAATTGAATTTGAATTGATGTCAAAAACAGGATGTAGAATTACAATTTGAATTTGAATTAAAGGAAGCAGAATTTAAATTCAAGAAAAATTCAAAGAAATTGATATACATGTCCATCTTGCCATAGCAGCTTCATCTGCATCTGTTGAGAGAATCTTTAGTGTTGCAGGAAAGATCTTCAGAGCAGAACGCTGCAGACTCGATGATAAAACATCTGAGGAGCGATTGAGAATTAGATGCATCAGTGTTGCTCAGTGAGTTTTGCATTGAAATGAATGATATCTGCATTTACAACAACTTTGTGTTATTTTATTACTTTGAAGTGAAAATAACATTTGGAACAAAACGAATTAAACAACATTGAGGGGTTAATTTATTTAAATTGATCATTATCTATATTTTAGAACAAAATGTATTCAGTGACTACACTAAAAATGAATTATGGCTCTTGTAATTTTCACCCCAAAAAAATTAAGGTGATAATTAAAAATAGTATGCATTTTTTCTCAATAAAATTATGGTTCAACTTCAGTGTTGTATAGAAATAAAACCAAGAGATACACTTTCATAATTTTTAAAGGAAATGTAAGCACTTACATAAGCACTTACAAAAAATGAGATTACTGGTTTATTTTAAGAGAATTAGTACAATTATGCAGTTTTGTTTAGAGACACCATTGTTAGTTCCCAGCATGCTTTGCATATGGCTGGAAATGGAGATGAATATTGAAATGAAGTGTTGTTTAATGTGTTTTTGAGTGAAGGGAAACATCTGTTAATGTATAATGTTCATTTATGTTTGACATTTGAAAGAATATCTGTTATGTTGAAGTTTTGACCGTTACCATTGTGCAGAAGAGTAGAGCTTATTGTTAGGTTGTGATGTGAATAACTTATTATTATTATTATTATTATTATTATTATTATGAAGAATGTTGCTTTGTTCAATGAGCAATAGCATTGCTAATGCTAGTGCAATAACAAGTTTGTTTCTACAACATCAAACAGACTGTTAATTAAATAACATAACTAAAGGTCAAATATAAACAGGTCATTTCCTTTTACTCTAATAAATATATATCTTATTAGTTGAATGTGATTTTTTTAATTTTTTAATTTAAGTTGATTTTGAATTTATATATATATATATATATATATATATATATATATATATATATATATATATATATATATATATATATATATATATATATATTAGGGATGGGCATTTTCCCAAAATATTGTGTTCGAATATTTGGGTTCATAAAAATAGAATATTCGAATAATCGTTTATTTAAATTAGGTATTTTGAGAAAAAGAGAGAGATGTTTCTTTCTTTTTTTCTCTAAACATGTCGTCACCATTTCTGAACAAGCTTATGATTAGGCAATGTACACAACACGCTTACATTATATATGGTTTTAAAACATTAATCAGTATGTGTAAAAAAAAAAATGCCTAAAGAACAAAAGCATCATAAGCTCAAGCAGCGCGAGCGGAAAAAAAACCCCACTAAGAAATCAGAGCACTATGTTAGCTATATTGTGCAGAACGTACACACACACACACACACACAGACACACACACACGAGTCGGTATAAGTTATGGTTGTCGTTGTCCTGTTTGTATTGTTTCTCATTGAGAGAAACGATAATATTGGATGATGATATTATTATCGGGTGAGAAAACGTGCCAATGACAGACGTTGCGAAGACAAAGATAACGGTTAAGTGAAGTTTAAGTGAAGCACTTAAATTGTGTTTTCTGTTCTTAAACCCTCGACGAAACTTAAAGGAAGCAGTTGTCTCGAGAACATTGTTGCTAATGCTATCATAATATATCTCGCCCTCACTCGGGATGCAGATGTGCTTACCCGCATTTGTGAACGCAGTGATGCTTTTTCCTCCTCCTGCTGGTGTTTGGATGATTCTCGTTGTTCTGATAACCCAGTTTCATTAACTGATTTTATCAAAAGTAACTCCATTTTGTAAAATCATTTTCAAATGTCATCTAAGTAATTCCAAACACATCGCGAGGCAGACGACGACATTGTGATCAAATACACTCAACTTATTTACCTGCTCCACAGCGCCACGCAGTGGATTTAGTTATAACTGCGAGATCTAGAGGGATTTCTCATAGATCCACTGCATTTACAGCCAGCAAATCAACGCAGTAAAATTCGAATAGTATTTTTAGCTTTCGAATGTTAATTACAGATAGAATATTCGACTATTCGAATATTCGTGCACACCCCTAATATATATATATATATATATATATATATATATATATATATATATATATATATATATATATATATATATATAATTTCAAAATCAACTTAAATAAAAAAAATCTCATTCAACTAATAAGATTTAATTCATCATAAAAACTACTGAAATATTATGTAATTGTGTATGTTGTTATCATATATATTTATTAAAATAGATAGTGTGTAATATTTTTACAGTGTCTATGCATGTAATGAAATTGTTATCAAATTACAAAATGTAATTGTTGTATTACTGAGGTAAAATGTGTCATTACATTAGTTATTAGTCATATTAAAAGGAAATTGCTTTGCATTTATAAAGTAATCCAAAACATTATACTGGGTAACTTATAACAGCAATTATATTTACAACGTAACCTTCCTAATACTGAATATTTGTGAGATTTAACACATTCTTTCAGTTGTGTGACTGTGGAATTTCTTTGAATTGTCATGAATTTAATTCTACTTCCTGTCATTCAAATTCAACTTCCTGTGTGGTAGAGTCAATTCAAATTCCAAATCATGAATTGAATACAGGCCAATTCTGAATTACGCAAAAGCCTCCAAGTCTGTCTTATGTTTTTCTTTGAAATAAGCGTTTTTATCAGGCTTCTATCATGTATAGGTTTCTACCTAAGGACCTGTACTTCTGAATCTGCTGAGGCTGGGATTTAGTGTGTTTGAAGTGAAAGTATTTGATAATTGTCGTATTTGTACGATGCTTTTGATCTCTTTACAATTTACGATCAATAAGGTTTTAGCGTGTTTATCAACAGCGTTTCATTCTATCCCCCTACACTGCCCCCTAAACCTAACCATCACACACACACACACACACACACACACAAAAACACACAAACCCTGCCCCTAAACCTACCCATCACAAGACATTCTGCACTTTTACATAAAAATAAAAAAAACATCATTTAGTATGTTTATAAATCTATTTACATTGTGGACATACACACACATAATGGTTTGTTTCGGTGTAGACATTCACGCGGAATCACGGCGTAGACATATACGCGTATTAGTCATGTCCCGATATCAATTTTTCATGTTGCGATTAATTGCTGACGTTTATCACGATGTACTGAATGTTTAAATACAATAATGCACCAAAAATATATACAGCTCTGGAAAAAAAATTACAAGAAATCAATGTTAAGTGGTCTCTTGATTTTTTTCAGAGCTGTAAAAGTACAATTTTCAAACAGATTTGTGTTTAAGCTTGTTTAAGCTTGAAAATAAATAGGCTATTAAGTCTTTAAGTATTAAGTATTAGGTGCTGTGATGAACATTGAGATTACAAAAAACGAATGGCTGTTTTAAAAACTCCTTCACTAGCGCGGATGCTTTTGTTTGCGGGGTTTCCGGGGTAAAGGTTGCATTCTTCCGTTCCATCAGCGCCCTCTGATGTCACTGAGCGGCACTTCAGCAGCGTCTCCTTCACTCGTTCAGTCATGTGCAAACGCACGTTGGGCTTGTTTACATCTGAGCGCGTCCATTTGACGCAGAACAGCGGTGTTGAGCATTTAAACGGTTGATGGGCAAAGTATTCTTGAGTGCATTATAAAAAAAATATTAATTGTTAATAAATTATTATTTACGATATTTTAAAGTGCCCACGAGAACAATATTGTGCATATTCATTATCGTGATAAATCGCATTATCGAAAATCGGCACATGTCTAACGCATATAGCTCAAAATGCGTGCATGCAAAGTCATGATGTCATGTTGTTTAAAGATTAATCGTGCAGCTCTAATACATAAGGGAACAGGACTGTAACATAAAATCAAGGCACCTACAAATGTTCTAGTAAAATCTCTGACCTTACAAACTGACTTTCTGTGTTTCTCCAGAATACGCCTGCAGTGAGTTTCGAAGACTCTCTTGTCATCAAGGTTGCCATGGAGAAGCCATGGAGGTTATGGGCGGTACTTGAGGCGTGTTTGCTGACCGTGTGCGCGTGGTCCTGGGGAATTTGCCGCGTCTCCCTGCTGGCCCTCATTCTGACCTTCCACCTGTACGGAGGCTTCATACTGCTGGGACTCATCCTGGTCTCTGTGGCCGGCATCCTGTACAAGTTCCAGGACGTGCTGCTTTACTTCCCCGACCAGCCCTCGTCCTCGCGCCTTTATGTTCCTATGCCCACGGGAATCCCACATGAGAACGTGTACGTCCGCACCAAAGATGGCGTGCGGCTCAATCTCATCCTGCTCCGTTACACGGGCGAAAACCCTGCCACCGTTCCCACCATTTTATATTTCCACGGCAATGCGGGGAACATCGGCCACCGTGTGCCGAACGCACTGCTCATGCTGGTAAACCTGAAAGCCAACGTGGTCCTGGTGGACTACAGAGGCTACGGAAAAAGCGAAGGAGAACCTAGCGAAGAGGGACTGTACCAGGACGCAGAGGCTACCTTGGATTACATCATGACCCGGCCGGACATCGACAAGACCAAGGTGGTGCTGTTCGGCCGCTCGTTGGGGGGTGCGGTGGCCATCCGCCTGGCGTCTGGCAACCCGCATCGAGTGGCTGCCATCATGGTGGAGAACACTTTCCTGAGCATCCCACACATGGCGGCCACGCTGTTCTCTTTCTTCCCCATGCGTTACCTGCCCCTCTGGTGCTACAAGAACAAGTTTCTGTCCTATAGACACGTGGTTCTCTGCCGTATGCCATCTCTCTTCATCTCGGGCTTATCAGACCAACTCATCCCCCCGATGATGATGAAACAGCTGTACGAGCTGTCTCCTTCTCGGACTAAACGCCTCGGCATCTTTCCCGAGGGTACGCACAATGACACCTGGCAGTGCCAGGGTTATTTTGCCGCCCTAGAGCAGTTTATGAAAGAGCTACTTAAAAGCCATGCAAGTGAAGAGACGGCCCAGGGGACGACCAACGTCACCATAATCTAGAACAATCACTACTGGGGACTGCTCTATATATCTGAACCCTCTCAAAAAGAATGTACAATTGATTCTCTCTTTTCTATTATTTCTCTTCTCTCCAACATCCTAAGCTCTTTCTTTCCATTGATCACACACCGAGAATTCATTCATTATTTAGAATTTCATTTATTCAATTGAGCCTTTAAAATATTTTTGTTGGTTTTTATATCAAGCATAAAAGCATATTCTTCAAGAATTGAATTACTCTTTTTTTTTTTTTCAAGCAATTTCCACTCTTAAAGGCTTAGTTCACCCATAAATAAAAAATCTTTCATAAATCACTCACTCTCATGTTGTTCCAAACCCGTAAGACTTTCGTTCATCTTTGGAAAACAAGTAAAGTCTGTAATGAAATACGAGAGCTTTCCATCCCTCTATTGACAGTCTACGCAACTACCACTTTCAGGCGCTAGAAAGGTAGTAAAGACATCATGAAAGTAACCAATATGACTGCAGTGGTTTAACCTCAATTTTATGAAGTGTCGCGAGTGCTTTGTTTGTGCAAAAAAACATAATGTACCGCTTTATTTACAAAATATTTATCTCCAGCACACGTTCAGGCAGCAACATCTGCTCCCGCGTCAACGCAAAACTCATGCGAAGGTCTCGCGTCTAAAATTATCAATTATGTTTTTTGCGCTCCGAGTACTCACGCTGCTTCATAACATTGAGGATATACCACTGGAGTTATGTGGATTACTTTTATGATGTCTTCACTACCTTTCAGGGTCTTGAAAGTGGTAGATGAATAGACTGTCAATAGAGGGAAAGCTCTCAGATTTCATTACAAAGACATTTATTTGTCTTCTAAAGATGAATGGAAGTCTTACGGGCTTGGAACGACATGAGGGTGAGTAGTTCCTGACAGAATTTTCATTATTGGGTGAACTAACCCTTTAAAACAATACTAAAAGCCCAGCCACATGCACATGCAATTTGAAAATAGTTATGTCTAATCAAGATAGCGGTTATAAATTTCTGAGCAAAATAATGTTTGTGGTTAACATTACTTGAGGAAATGTTCATGTTTATTCTACCACTTAAAGGGATAGGTCACTTTGAAATTAAATTTTGATATGTTTTAGCTTACCTCATGGCATCCGATAGATGTAGGAGTATTTGTTTCCCCAGTAGTTTCAATTTTGATCATTTTAGGTCAAACCGTTCTTGTCTGTGCCTCACATAATGCAGGTCTATGGTCACCACCTCAAAGAGCATACACAGAAAAGTCAAAATTAAAGAATCCCCCATCGTAAGTACACACTGATGGCCTAAGACACGAAACAAGCGGTTTGTGTGAGAAAACGAACAGTATTTTTACCTCTTGTACACCACTACGTCCGACTGATCCGAGGGCGCGCGTGCGTGTTTCCTGTTGTGACATTCGTGTGTTCTGGCTTTAGTCTGCACAAGCGCGGAAAGTGCCGGAAGTCTCGCGCGTGTACGTCTCTCATTGTTTACACAAAACAGAGATTATAGGTGAAACGGCTAATAGAAATGGTACTAATTTGCGCTTATCCTGGATGTTTAAACCGACGTAAAAGAAAACAATTACGTATGCTTGCGCGAACTCATCCGGGAGTGAGTTTTCACAAATTCCCAATTTATGAGCGTGCTCTCTTGGAGTTATGGTTGATTGCTCTTCGGCTGGATATCAACACACCCATAAACGTACTAAAGTTGTGGAGGGTCTGCAGCGATCATTTTCCCCCTGATGATTTTACTGATGAAACACGCACGGACGTAGTGGACGCACTGGATCAGTCGGACGTAGTGGTGTACAAGAGGTAAAAACGATATAAATACTGTTCGTTTTCTCACACAAACCGCTCGTTTTGTGTCTTAGGCCATCAGTGTGTACTTACGATGGGGGATTCTTTAATTTGGACTTCTCTGTGTATGCTCTTTGAGGTGGTGACCATAGACCTGCATTATGTGAGGCACAGACAAGAACGGTTTGACCTAAAATGATCAAAATTGAAACTACTGGGGAAACAAATACTCCTACATCTCGGATGCCCATGAAGTAAGCTAAAATATATCAAAATTTAATTTCAAGTGAACTATCCCTTTAAACTACACATGTAGGAAACCATAAGTGGGTAACAATTTGCAAAAACCAAACGGCTTCAAAAATCACGTTTGAGGTACGACTGTATTTAATATATGTTAACCAGTGACCTTATTTTACTCATGATAAACTTCTCTTCCAAAAAATCCTAGAATTTAGGACTACTAAACTGATTAACAAATTGCTAAACAAATTGAGAAGCTCCTTAATTTATATATATATATATATATATATATATATATATATATAATATACACACATTTGGAACAGAACAGAGTGCTCATTTATTTATTTTTATTTTTTTGCCTTTTAAATTCCAGTGAATACAGTTAAATGGACCGGGGCAACTGATCCTAGTTCACTCATCTTTGTCTATGCCATTTCATGCATTCAGTCTCCTGGACCGGACGTAATGTGTCAGAGCTTTATTTTATCTCACTGCCTTCTTTTTTTACGGCAGGTTTAAAATCCACTCAGGAAATCGGATCATTGTGGTTTAATCCCATGTTTTGGATTTGCATATGGAGCTGTGTGTGAGAAGTATAGATTTCTATACAGGTTTTCATGTGGGCTGCAGTACACTGTGAGCACTGTGTGAAAATACCAACACAACAAGCCTAAAGTTTACTCTCTCTCAGGCTATGTGATCTTCTGGAAGTAAGAGTGAAATCGCACATAACAGCTGCTTGACAGAGTTCCAAGCACAGTCCATTTGCACAACTTGTGAATAAGACGTTTCCCTTCTTTTAATCAGGTTAATTGCTTACCATCAGTTCTCTGCCCATGACCTGCTTTGTTTGGATCAAGTTGAAAAACCTGTCCATTGGTGACTGTTGCGCTCTCGTCACACATCTGTTTTCTTTAACTCTTTGCAGTTCCCTTCATCAGAATCAGAAACATTCACAAAAATGTTAAGGATTATTACACACACACACAAATTTACTCACCAGTTATGTCATTCCAGAACTGTATGACTTTTTTCTTCAATTTTGAAGAATGCATAAGTCGCTCTTTTCGATGCAGTTACAGGTAGAAGCCTAAAGCTTCAAAAGGTCTCAGTAAAAGTGAGGTATCCTGAAAGTAGTCCACATGACGTATAACTGAATCTTTTAGCATTTTGAATGCATCTCTGGTTTTGCGACACAGATCAAGATTCTTTCATGAATGTGCCAAGATGAGCTACAGGTGATGATTCGGGGAAGAACAAAATTCAGTCTCCAGGCGACTTGGTCTACAGAGCGCAATCTTGAAAGCTTTGGTTCTCATCTATTATTGCATGGACAAGAGCGACCATCACATTCTTCGAAAGGTCTCCTTTCATGTTCCACAGAAGAAAGTCATATGGGTTTGGACGCTTTGAATTTAACGCTTTGAATCGAGGGGTAAAGACTTTGTCCTTTTCTGTAGGCTCACGTTGGTTGTTGACGGTCGAGCACCCAATCAAAGGTGGACTTTGCAAACCTTGCCCTTTACGTAGTGTTGGATCAGTGCACATCTAAGTCTGTAATTATTGCATGCTTTAGTCAGCACAATTTTTTTTTAACTCTGATGCACTTTACGCTCACATCTGTTGTAATGTGTTAAAACTGCCTGTGAATGTTAAAATAACAGATTTCAAAGCAGAGTGATTCTATGTTGCATGCAAATATTGATCTCTTCCAAGCAGAGGGTATGTCAGGCTTCCAAAGTTCACCTTTAGGGGATTCGGGTACTCAAGTGTGTTTAAGAGATTGTATAGTTGCACAGTTGAGCTCTAGATGTCTTCAGCTATGTCTAGTGTTATTTATGGTTATTAGTTATATAGAAACAGGACAGTTGTAAGCAGTGTTGGGGAAAGTTACTTTGAAAAGTAATGCATTACATTATTGCGTTACTCCCTTAAAAAAGTAACTAATTGTGATACTTGGTTACATTTTAAGAAAAGTAATGCATTACGTTACTTCTGTGTTACTTTTTCTCAACTGGGCTGGGATTTTTCTTTTTAACAACCAAAAAGGTATTTTTTTGGGCAAATGAAAAGGCCCTTTCACACATTTAAATAATAAAGCTGACGGAAATGCAAATTCACACATGTATAGTCAGGGGGCAGCTCAAACAAACCTTTCCGCTCTGCTGCTGTCTTTTTAGACCGCAGGAAAAGAACGTTTTTAAACACTTAGAACAATAAAAACTAATGTAACTAATGCTTGTTTAGTTGACTCATCAAAGGTCAGCGGTGAGCATGTTGGTCAATAAAGGGAGATTAAATGCAATCAAATTTTTGTTTTATTTAACATTTAATTATTAGAAGTTTGCATAATAATTCTGATTTTGCATTTCACTGATTGTATTCATTTTGAGGGAAAAGCAAGTGAGATTTTTTTTGTGCGAGTGAGATGAGTAAATGCATGCTCACATTTAGTCTAACCTCTTACACTCCAGGGCCATTTTTTGGGATTCCTGCCTGGATTTGGCCTACCCAAATTGAAAAGCTTCCCATATACACATACAGTGGTCTAGGTTCAAAATGTTGGTGTCATTTTACAGGAAACCCTTTGAAGTTACATAAAAGTCTAAGCTGTCTAAAAGTCTATATGTTGTCTAAGCTGTTATAACCCCCCCCCCCCCCCCCCCCCCCCAAAGTAGGTGCTTTTTTGATTTTTTTTTCATAAATTCATTTTTGAAAGTGTGTAACTCTTTAGTGTGTAGGCCCTGTGTGCTAGGAACCTGCAGACAGTTTGGGCTATTTCCACTAAATTCTAGAAAATAGTGGAAAAAAGAAGTTTGTCTGTGTCATGTTGTATGCAAGATATATTCAAATGGGTCTGAAGGGATTACCCCCCTCCAGCACCCCCTCCCACCACCATATACAGTGATATAAATGCAATATTTCAGTGTCCAATTTATATAAAAATATCAAAAAGCGCCTAATTTTCTTGGGGGGGGTTATAACAGCTTACACAACATATACTTACATGTTTATCACTTTTAGCAGTGTTTTATGTAACTTTAAAGGGTTTCCTGTAAAATGACACCAACATTTTGAACCTAGACCACTGTATGTGTGTATGGGAAGCTTTTCAATGTAGTAAATACTTTAGTGTAAATACATTACTTTTTGCAAAACAAATGCCAAAGTGATGCATATCTCCAGAAAGTAGAGACTCTAAGCTTTCATAAGATACCACATATGACATTATAGCTCCTCCACAGACATTTAAAATGGAGTTTAAAAGGCTAAACTACAAAACCATCATGTTTACACAAAACAACCGATTTTTCTCACCAAAGAGAGAGTCAGGCAATAAATAGGAAAACAAATTAACTTGCATACACATTTTTTTTAAGTAACTTGGATATTTTGTTGTAAATTTAGTGCATTACTTTACTAGTTACTTGAAAAAAGTAATCTGATTACATAACTTGAGTTACTTGTAAAACTCCCCAACACTGCTTGTAAGCGAGAAATGGAACCAGCCAATGCAAGAATAAAAAGTACCCTAGACACTGGGATTTTGATGGTTTCAATATATTAGATACTTTTGTATTTCAGTTTATTGACCTTTTGATTTTAAAATAAATATTTGCAATAGTCATTATTGATCGTATAGGCCTAATTCATAAGAACTGCCTCTAAACCTTTTTAGGAAATATTTTCAAATTCATATATCATTTGCAATGTGTCATTTAGTTGAACTCACAGTGACGTGCCATGATACCTTATTGAATGTCTGTGTGGTTGAGTGTAAACCTTGGAACAAAGATGCTGACATGATAAAACATTGAAAATACTACTTTAGAGTTTACTAGATTTGACTAATACTCCATTGGCATGTTCTGGCCATTCTCCAGGGCTAGTTTGTATGTTGAAATCTCATTTCATCTTGTTTATAAACTGAATATATGAAATAATATAAAGCGCTGCTCGTGTTTTGTATTTGCTTTTTACAGTAAATAGCAGAGTGGAAAGATTCAGTTCTGAATGTGCAAGGAGTGTTTTCTTATTCTTTCAACATTCGTGTTTTGAGCTATGGGTTTTCTATTCGAATCATGTGTTCATGTACATACAATTGAATCACACTTTCTATTTTCTGTGTGGTGACATGCAATAAAGAAATTGAACCCTTCTGATAACCTGGCTGTAAAAGAGTCTGTTTGTATTTTAAAGCTGCTTGTTCCTGTTTCTGGTTTTCACTTTGAAAAAAAATAAATTTGGTTGTTTTTTGTTTGATTCTATACCAAGAATAGGTTTTTTGTCATTTATATGCTTCCTTTTGTAATATTAATGTATGATTAACAAGTGTAAGCCTGCCATTTTCTGTGTTCTCTTCAAACGTTTGACGCAGTTTGTCGGAACAAAGTAAGTGGTGACAAAGCTACTTTCGGTTGCAGCACTGTTAAATACAGTGGGTGTGGACAGCTTGGCAGGAAAGGGATACGAAAACCAGACTGTTAGCTAGAGATTTTTTTTGGGTGAGTACAGTTGCTTAAAGTTTGACTTCAACTGTAGCTGTCAGGGGTCTTCCTCTGTTCCATATCAACAAATACAAGCTTGAAGAGAAAAGGTAGTTATTTGTAAAAGTTCTGATCCTGGATTGTTCTGAATGAAACATATGCTAAGAGCTTCAGAGGATTATGAAGATGATTGGTTCATGCCATATGAAGGTCAATTGGATTCAGCAAGCATAACGAAGAACTACAGGCAAGCTTCTTTCCCAGTAAAAACCTCTCCCTGTGAGGATCCTTATTGATGGTAATCATGTTTTGAGGTGGGTTGTCTTTAAAGAAACTAAGCTTCTTTAGAATCTGTGTATATGCCATTCAGGCTACATTTACTCACTAATATCCCATTTCCCTAAAAGTTTCGTTTCCACCATGCCTTCTGGGGATGTTGGTCCAGGTCGGGGTGAAAGGAAAAGGCTGCCCTGGCTGTTTCTGGTGTTGGTCGTGGCTGCCATCACCTCCTCCTCCCTGTCTGTGATCTCCTTTTACCATGTGCTGGCCTTGCAGGCTGAAGTGGAGGGTTTGAGGGCTGAGGTGGTTCGCAAGAGAGAGGAGCAAAGCGGGACGCTAGGAGAACCGGGTGCAGAGAAACAAACCCATCAGCAGGAACAAGAAGAGATCAAAGACAGAATTGAGGTTTGGGAAACAATACACATGCATCAAATGTCCTCTTGTAAAGAGTCTTGTAATTGGTGATTTGATGGAGTTTAACAGAATTAAAATGGCATAAATGGCAGTTAGTTTTCAAATGGAGAAGTTGTCTTAAAGGGATAGTTCACCCAAAAAAGAAAAATGTGTTATTACTTACTTACCTGTATCAGTTCTTCCTAATGGGTCCTGCACACTGTGCGATTTTTCAAAATCCTTTGCGAATGTCCCTTGTCAGACTGTACGAACATGATCCCCGTGTCACACTGTAAGATCTCAGTTGTCATTAATGTCAGACTGCACGATAGTTTAGGCGCGCTAAAAACGGACGCGCGCAAGAAATCTCACCCGGAGCTTTATATCATCAATGAATGACGCGTTCAGTGACAGTGAGCTGGGACTGAAATGCTGGCTACAAATAAATTTCTAGCTCTCGTTTTGGTCATAGTTTATCTTGAAAAACCGAGATATTTGACTGTTGTCGTAGGAGAAGTCACACTGCAGGATTCTGTGCCAAATCTTCTGACACTGCCAGACAGAATTTAGTCTGAGGTAAAATTTGATCGCAGCGGTCATTAATCGGCGGCCGGTGAAAATGTCAAACTAACGAACAAAGACGTCAGATTTTAGCCTAGGATCTGAGGAATCTTTTAGGATTTCCTAAATTTGTCTCAGATGGCCAAATCGTGGCCAAAATCGCACAGTGTGCACCCGGCTTAACCTGTATCAGTTTCTTTCTTCTGTTGAACACAAAAGAAGATTCCCGACAGGTGACGGCACCCGTTGACTTCCAATGTTACATGTACTTACCATAGTGACAACAGTAAATTATGCAATTTACCCTCAACCAAACCCTAATCCTACCCTAATCCAATATTAATTCAATGTAATCAATATTACTCAATACCTATAATTACACGGTAATGACACCTTGAAATAAAGTGTAACCCACAATACTATGGACGTCAATGACTACCGTCAACCGTCTGGCTACCAACATTCTTTAAAATAACTTCTTTTGTGTTAAACTAATACAAACATCATTTAAAACATCATAACATCATGAGGGCGAGTAAATTATGGCAAAATGTTAAAGGGGTGATGAATTTGAGATATCAATTTTCCCTTGAGCTTTCGATATATAAAAGATCATGGTAATATAAGACTATCCTTTAAGTTTCAGAGCTGAAATCGTCCTTTTTAGTCAAAGAAAAGCTTTTATAGACACCAGGCCCAGAAAACTAGTGTTTGCTTCAACTGACGCCAGTCCGCGACGAAACAGCGCCTCTACAGAATAATAAGCGCGTGAAATTCAGTAGCCCCGCCCACCGACTCATGGGATCACGCAAGCAGCAGCAATAAACAAGCTGAAGACTATAGCAAGACACTGCGCTATTCCTGGTTGTGGAAGAACACAGTCGCTGCATAAGCTTCCTTCGGATCCTAATATTAGTTATCCCAACTTTGCTTATGGCGGACAAACTGCCAATTCAAACACCTGCTCATAAAATAAAGACGGGAGAACGGAAAAAGACAGATGACGATGATTAAAAAAAGACAACAAGAAAGAATTAGAGCCCGAAATAAAATGAGAGTAAATATCGGAGCAGCTTTTCTGAGGTGGAGGGAGCTACGTGTCCATCGTTTTTTAATCGTAAAGGATTAAAAAACGATGCAGAGTTAGCCACATTTCTTCTTAACAAATAAGTATCCCTGCTTGATTTGTTTCATTCCTCGAAGTCGCTGTGGGTGTGAAATTCGTCGTCGGAGCCCATTGACTCATTTGCAAAACTCAGAGTCTAGACGCATAACACACAGATAAAATGTCACGCTCCGTGCAAAGAAACGTTTGAAACCTACTAATTCACTGTCTTGTCATGTTGCTGTAATAATGTACAAGCAAACCTTATTTGGCATTACATATCAACAGAATAATTACTTGCATACTGTATCGTTAGTTACCGTTATATTATCTTACTAGCTATTTGTTACTTATAGAAATAGTGCAACGTCATATAGTTACATTACATGTATTTTAAAAAATCCGTAATGTTTTGAGGACCAAGTTTGTAGTCAAAGTATGGGCAGGTCATAGTCAATGTAAATCATATTGATGATGTTTCGTCCGTACCAGTGAATGTGCCATAACTGTTTATCTGCCTGTTTACTAGCCTGCGCGTTCACAGCCGGCTCTGTTGTGATGGGGGAGGAGCTGTGGAGGGAGGGCTGTAGCGCAGCAGAGAGCAGGGGGAGTGACCTGTGAGTTGTGCTTGTTCAAATTTTCAGGCTAAGTCAACATTTTCTAAAAACTCCCTACTGCAGCTTTAAGGTGTATCAGTTGCAGTGTAATTATAGAATTAGGTACCGCGTAATATGAATTAACAAAATGTTCTTACTATAGGGTTGGGAATCAGGGTTTGGTTTGGAGTTAATTGCAATTATTTATGAAAATTGTTGTAAAGTGTTACTAAGTATTACCTCTTATTTTGACATTTGTGTAGGTTATAAATGACTTTTTTGCTGTTGTAATGAATAATTTGGTGCTGCATAATTATTTTGCTGTTTCAGTTGTGCTTAAAACTACACTGCATCCAGAAAGTATTCACAGCGGTTGGATTAAAAGGGATTCATTTAAAATTGAATAAATTGATTATTTCCTCAATTATACAAACAATACCCCATTATAACACGAAATAAGTTTGTTTGAAATCTTTGCAAATGTATTAAAAATAAAAAACAAAACAATCATGTACATAAGTATTCACAGCCTTTGCCATGACACTCAAAATTGAGCTCAGGTGCATCTTGTTTACACTGATCATCCTTGAGATGTTTTTTTAACAACTTGATTGGAGTCCACCTGTGGTGAATTCAGCTGATTGGACATGATTGAGAAATGGACACACCTCTCTAAATAAGGTCCCACAGTTAACACATCATGTCAGAGCACAAACCAAACCATGAAGTCCAAGGAATTGTTTGTAGACCTCCGAGACAAGATTGCCTCAAGGCACAGATATGGGGAAGGTTACAGAAAAAATTCTGCTGCATGGAAGGTCCCAATGAGCACAGTGGCCTGCATCATCCGTAAATGGAAGAAGTTTGGAACCATCAGGACTCGTCCCGCCAAACTAAGTGGTCGGGGGAGAAGGGTCTTTGTCAGGGAGGTGACCAAGAACCCAAAGGTCACTCTGACAGAGCTCCAGCGTTTATCTGTGGAGAGAGGATAACCTTCCAGAAGAGCAACAGATGGTTTCACCACTCCACCAATCAGACATGTATGGTAGAGTGGCCTGATGGACGACACTCCTCAGTAAAAGGCCACCTGGAGTTTGCCAAAAAGCACCTGAAGGGCTCTCAGACCACGCAAAACAAAATTCTCTGGTCTAATGAAACATAGATTGAACTCTTTGGCCTGAATTGCAAGTGTCATGTATGTTACAAACCAGGCACCACTCATCACCTGGCCAGTACCATGCCTATAGTTCAGCATGGTGGCAGCATCATGCTGTGGGGATGTTTTTTAGCGGCAGAAACTGGGAGACTAAGCAGAATCAAGGGAAAGATTAATGCAGCAATGTACAGAGACATCCTTGATGAAAACCTGCTTCAGAGTGCTCTGGACCTCAGGACAACAATCCTAAGCACACAGCCAAGATAGCAAAGGAGTAGCTACGGGACAACTCTGAATGTCCTTGGGGGCCCAGCCAGACCCCAGACTTGAATCCGCACCAATGCTCCCCATCCAACCTGATGGAGAAGGAGAGGTCCTTCAAAGAAGAATGGGAGACACTGCCCAAAAATATGTGTTGCCATGCTTACTTCATCATACTGAAGAAGACTTGAGACTGTAATTGGTGCCAAAGGTGCTTAAACAAAGTATCGAGCAAAGTCTTTGAATACTTATGTACATGTGCTTTTTTTTGTTTTCATTTTTGTATTTTTTATAAATTAGCAAAGATTTCAAACAAACTTCTTTCACAATGTCATTATGGGTATTATTTGTAGGATTGAGGAAAAAGTAATGAATTGAATCCATTTTGGAATAAGGCAGTAACATAAAATGTGGAAAGAGTGAAGCGCTGTGAATACTTTCCGCATACACTGTATTCCCTTTGTGACAGCTTACCCCATGGACATAATTGTGTGTTAAATTAATTTTGTCCCTATACGGAACTGATTTGTTTAGAAATAAACAAGTTCCTTACATATACTTTATTTAGTAGGAGGATTTTTGATCGTCTGTTTACAGTATCTGCAGCAGACTGATATGGGTGATACCACAACAGACCAAACTGGCATGTCGAAAAGGAGTCTAGGGCATGTCTCAAACAAAGCAGGCAAGCCCACACTTCTGCTTATTCTGTGATGAAATTGAGTTGTTTTTTTGTTTCTTCCTTTCTTTCTTTTTTTTTTTTTGAGTGTCAACTGTCAAGAGCTGTGGGTTGTTTTTTGTTTAATGATAGAAGTGATGCAGAGCACAGATGGTGTAAGATTAAAACCACTCAATATGTTTCTTTATATATATATATATAAACATGCACATTCTGCAAAAGTGCACCGTAAGACATTTGCATATCCAGTAACTTTATGAGTCACTTAATGCAAAAAATACCGCCTTAGCCGTTCCCCTCACTGGTTACACTTTATTTCGATAGTCCACTTTAAACATTCTACTAGCTATAAGTAACTTTGCAACTACATATCAACTAACTCTCATTAGAGTATTAGTAGACTGTCAGTACTGGTAGGTTATGGTTAGGTGTTAGGGTTCGGATTAGTAGAAAAAGTTGAATTGTAGTTGCTAAGTTACTTATAGTCAGCAGAATGTCTGTTGGGGGACCAACAAAATAAAGTTTTTGTAAATATTAATCAGACAGTCTACTAATACTCTAATGACAGTTAGTTGACATGTAGTTGCAAAGTTACTTATAGTTAGTAAAAGGTCTAAAGTGGACTATCAAAATAAAGTGTTACCTCATCTCTTACTGACAGCTACAGGAAATACTTAATGCTTAATAAGAATATAGCTTTGGAAAGAGAAAATCTGAGAAATCAATGTTAAGTGGTCTCTTATATTTTTCAGAGCTGTACATGTACATTCAGCACAATTATATTTCTGTTTTTCTTGTGTGTTTTAAACTCCTCTGCCCTTCTACAGAATCCCAAGCCTGTTTACAGATGATGGCAGACAACAGGAAGAAAACCTTCCAAAAAGGTACCGAAGGAGTTCTATTTCATGATATCTGTTATCTAAAATGAATTGTGGTTAAAGTGATACATTTGAACAATTTGTTGCCGGTGCCATGACAGTGTTCATTGTACTATGCAAACACACTGTAACTTTCAGAACTCAAAACGTCATTCCCAGTCCAGCATTTGTTCTAACTGACCTGCAGTGACATGTTGTGCAACTTTGTAATCCACTTTGTAATCCACACACGTTGAAAATAATTTTCCAAAATGGTCCCTTCAAACTGCAGACTAAAAAAAAACTTAATAAAGTAAATGTACCCTAATTCTATTGGGGAACACTAGATGTGTTAAACAAATAAAACGTGTTAAATAAAAACTAAAATAAAATAAATAAAAAACAAACATGGTAGATGAAGGTTAAGTAGAGAGGTAGATAAAGGGCTTTAAGTGATTAATAATCAGTATCTAACCTGACGAAAAGATATTCATACTCCATGTCCATCTAAGGAACCCCAATGTTAGAATAGCACACACAACATTTCATTTGAAAAAGGTCACTGCTTATTTCAGTCTAAATGCTGAGCAGCACATTTCAGCTCAGATTATTTTATGAATCTATCATTTTTAGACTGTTATTAAAGGATATTTAAACTTTCAAGCAGGGCCAGCTCGTGGCATAGACACAATATGACAGGCTTGGTTCTGCAAGGGTTGAAACTAATAATATCAGACTGGCGAAATTGATTTGACAAAGGCGTCACAGGTTTCTTACAATGTGTTTTTACAGCATTGAGCAATGAAGCCAATCGCAGTAATGTTTGTTGATCTCTTGAACGTAACTTGCCATTCAGAGGTGTTTGAGTTATTCAGAATCCACTCACAGCTCAGTTTTGTTCTGCACACTTGCGAATCCTCTCATTTTAACAAACAAAGTGTAGACATTAGGTGATTTCGCTCTGAGTAGTTCTAGGAACGAACCACCTGGGGTGCGTTTCCCGTACAACGACGTAACTCACTGCTTAAAGGACAACTCCGGTGAGAAATGAACCTAGGGGTAATTAACAGATGGTTACAGAGTAGATCGTTCTCTGGGATGCGTTTTCATGGAAATCGAATGTAAAGTGTTTTATCTTTAAAAACAGATTAGCTTATAGCACTAGTCTATGGGGCACAGAGTAGTGAAATTAAATCGCTAGTTAATAACACTAACAAGGCTCAAAATAGCCTCACACTAACACAGTAGCATAATGAGGGTCCCTACATGCAAACCAACGCATTGAGAACTTTGTAAGTGTACAAACAGTTTAATAAGAAGATACCTTATAAACATAGTGCATTAAGCGTTCACGGACAGGCACCAATTTGGAAAACAGTCTCGACTCATCGAGTCACGAACGCTGTGCTAAGTGATGAACTGTGACTTGGAATCTCATATGGTCCTTTGTTTCCGGAAGAAAGCACTGAACGCGACAGAGAAAATAAATAAATAAAAATAAAAATGTCCATGTTATTACATTTCACAAACTTAATTCCTATCGACCAGCTCACTTAGAACAGCGCTCGTGGATCAATTCGTCGAGACTGTTTTCCAAGATGGTGCCTGTCCGTGAACGCGTAAGGCACTATGTTTATAAAGTATCTTCTTAGTAAACTGTTTGTACACTCACAGAGTTCTCATTGTTTCGGTTTGCATGTAGGGACCCTCATTATGCTACCGGGTTAGTGTGAGGCTATTTTGAGCCTTGTTAGTGGTATTAACTAGCGATTTAATTTTACCACCCTGTGTCTACCCTGTGCCCCATAGACTAGCGTTATAAGCTAATCTGTTTTTAAAGATAAAACTCTTTACATTCGATTTTCATGAAAACGCATCCCAGAGAACGATCTACTTGGTAACCATCTGTTAACTACCCCTAGGTTCATTTCTCACCGGAGTTGTCCTTTAACTACCATAATAAGATGCATCGTTGAAGAAATCAACATCGTTGTCGCAAAACTATCGCTCAGCCACGTTGGTTAATGATGTCATGCAGGTGGTTGAGCAATAACTGCTTTTACTGAATTAGTTTAAGGTCAATAGCATGCTAGATTTTTTCTTTATTTCTAAATTCAAATAGGCTCGTTTTTACGTGCTAGAGCACGTCCGCCCGTGCACTCTTCAAAAATGGTGCTTTAAATCTCTTGACAAACTAACAGACATAAAGGACATTTGTATGTATTCGAAATAAAAGATATAGATTGTACTAAATGTTTGCTTGCTTATTTTGCTCAAGATAAGGATTTATTAAGTCCACATATCATGCCTTTGCACTTAGGGTTTTTTCACACCTGCCTCATTTAGTTCAGTTGAATCGCACTAGAGTTCGTTTTCCTCTTTGTTGCGGTTCGTTTGGTCAGGAGTGAAAGCAGCAATCGCACTCGGGTACGCACCAGAAGCGGACCAAACAAGTGTACCGAGATCTCCTTGAAGAGGTGGTCTCGGTGCGCTTTCAAATTCGAACTCTGGAGCGGTTCGTTTGTGGTGAGAACATGATCCGACCTCGAAAAGAACTGCAAAAGTACTGATCATTTTTGGACTAAACCAGCTGTCGTGTGCATGTGCATGACATTACCTGATAGATCGTTGGAAATATTCTCGGAAGATGAGCATCTCAGAGTTAGGAATAATTAATGCACGCCTCCGCTTGAAGTGACGTGCGACGTGCGCTCGCCGTCTGCAGTGCATTACGTTGTTTTCAAGTCGCATCTGTGCTTCATTATAGAAATTTATTGTTCCCATACTGTGGTAAATACACACAATGTAGATTATGGACAGAGACAAAACCAGCCCACGCAGTCGTCTCTCCAAAGTTGTGTAGTTTGCTGGCTTTTCCTCTCCTGTTGGAATTTTCCCGCACATACATTTTGACCAATCGAAAGGCAGTTTAGGAAATACACCATGGACAATGAGTGAAGTGGATGTTGTCATGTGCCTGCATTTTGGTTTGTTTCAACTGGATCGATGATGTGAAAATAAACCAAAAAAGCTGAAAAATGCAACAATGTATAATTGTTTGCCCTTAGTTCGGACCAGAGCTGTCGTTGTAACCACCCAAGTTTGCGATGCTGTTTCCGAATGTTCATTGGAACTATGGTTTCGGGAAACACAGACTGGCTGAACTATGCTGATAATGACAGAACTTGTGACCATAGTTGGCTAACGGTGCGTTTGGGAAACATACTCTAGGGTGGTTTCGCTTGGTTCCATCAGTCACATTGGATTTTCTCCTTACTGTAAAGATTGAGAGGTCCATCAATTACTGTTCTCTTTCATCATCTCGTTTCGAGATCCACCTATGGGAAGGGCATCCGTACCTGACCTCTGCAGAAGCATCCAATTGCACCAAGTCTGACAAGACAGGCAGGAGCGCGCAGCCAATGCCCAGTAAGGCCCTACCCCTTACCTGCGGGCATATATGGGCTGCATACACTACTGTACATCAGTTGACATTTGCTTCTGGCAATCTCTGCACTGACACAGTTCGGTTAGATTTGCGCTGCTCACTTATTGTCTGTAGGAGGAAATATCGCCAGATCAGCCTCCGCCGGGCGTGACAGTTCATTCTGCCACATTCTGTGTCTGCATTCGAAGCCGCTCGCGCTCTCGTCCGTCTTCCTGTTCCACGGCTGCCGCCACGGACGGCAGAGTGCTCTGGAAACCTTTCTGAGTTTTTCGCGGGTATGTCGCTCTCTCAGTCTGCTTCTTCTGTCTCTAGCTATTACGGGCCTGCCCGGCCGCGTGTGGGTCTCTTATCGCCGCTAAGGATTTTCACCCTTTCTGTGTGGTCTGCTTGGGCCTCAAGCATGCAGAAGAGGCAATAGAGAACCCGGAGAACTGTAGTTACTGCCTGGTACTGCCTAAGAAACTCCTGCGACACCGCCTTAAAGTTGCCGCTACTCAGTGTGGCGAGCTCGACTTGTCACACTCGGATATGGAACACGGTGACGACGGCTCATATTTTGGCTGACCAGCCCAATTCTGAGTTCCCCGAAGAGGACATCTTCACGGGTAACCTCCCGCTCGCCGACTATTTTGCCAGGTCCGGTGATTACGACGACGCGGGCCTTCTTGAAATTTCGGAGGACGAGGAGGCCATCCCGCCCTCTGTTATTCCCCAGGCTAGCGCCCCCGCGGCCTTGCCTCAATTCATCCTCCTGGATGTGTGTGAGCGAGCGGCCGCTCGTCTCAACATAATATGGCCGGCTCCACAGAGCGCCACCGACAGGGAGAGGGATATTTATGACGGTAAAGTGTTGGGAGCCCCCCCCCGGCCCGAGGGAAGAACTCTTTACCGTTCTTCCAGCATGCGCTAAGCACATGAGGCACAACTGGAACGACCCGCTCAATCTTAATCACGGTCTTGCGGGGCTGGAGGTTAACGATATGGCGGCTCTCGGCATGGGCGAACCGCCTGCCATTGAGCCCTCCATTGGCAGACACCTCAACCCAGTCCAGGAAGGGGTTGCCCGCCCCCCCGAAGCCGGTCCTTCCTAACAGGATGGACCGTTTTTCTGCCTCAGTGCACCGGGCCATTTATAAATCCTCAGCCTTGGCCGTTAGGACTCTGAATGTCTCCTCCCTCCTTTCCGCTTACCAAGCGGAGATCCTGGACGATCTGGGCCAGCAGTTAGATAAGGGATCTTCTCCCTCTCCTGCACTGTGGAAGGAGATCATCACCTGCTTGCCAGGTCGTCCAAGCCTGCGGGCGCTCTATGGCGCTTTCCGTGGTAGGAGAGCGCTCGCTCTGGCTCAACCTGTCTGGCCTCCCGGATAGCGAAAAGAAACGTATCGCAGGCACCCCGGTAGAGCGCCCGGCCGGGCTCTCTTTGGCCCCGCATTTGCTATGATGCAACAACGATGCGACTACAAGAAGGGGTACGAGGCCTTCTTATTGTGTCTTCCCAGGAAGACGGTCCCACACCAGTTATTTCCTGGTCCCAAAGAAGGACGGTTCCCTCCGGCCTATTCTGGACCCCAGGGTGTTGAACAAACATTTGAGGAAATACAGATTCATAATGTTAACCCTTGGTTTGCTCGCCCGTGTCATGAAACGGAACGACTGGTTCACATCAGTCGATCTGAAAGATGCTTTTTTCCACATAAGCATTCACCTTCCACACCGGAAGTTTCTTCGGTTCGCCTATCAAGGCATTTGTTACGAACTCACGGTGCTTCCGTTCGGGCAAAAATTAAGTCCCTGAACTTTCTGTTTGCGTGTGGAAGCGGGCTTCACTCCCCGGAGAATGTCTGGTCTACGGATCCTGACATACATATGCGATTGGCTCACCATAGCCGATTCGAGGGAAAAGGTGTTGCAGGACACCTCCCGTGTGCTCGCGCACATCCCATCTCTGTACTTCAGGGTGAATGTAAACAAAAGCGGCTTTACACCCGCTCAGAGGGTGATCCTTCAGGGCATGGAGCTGAACTCAGTCTCCATGCGAGCGCGTCTCTCTCAAGAGCGCGCTCTCTCTCTGACGAACTGTCTGTCACAGTTTAGAGAGGGGGCGAGGGTGCGATATCGCACATGTCTCAGGAAGGGTCTTATGGCTTTAGCTATCCAGTTTTTGCCACTAGGACCCCTGAGGATGAGGGCGGTTATGAAATGGGTTTTGCCACTACATTTCAGCCAGTTACACGATCTTTGCCTCTCTGTAACAGTGACGCGCACCTGCGCTGCGGCTCTGCGCCACTGGAAGAGCACAGACTTTTATGCACAGGGTACCCCTCTGGGGACTGTCATGTTGCGGGAAGTCGTGACGACGGACGTGTCCCTAACAGGCTGGGCTGCCACCCAGGAGGGCAGAACTGTGAACGGTTTGCGGCTGAGCAAACTACGTTCAGAACACATAGATTATTTAGAGCTTCTAACCAATTGGAAGGCTCTGAATCATTTTCTGCCTCGTCTGCAGGGACATCATGTGTTCGTACGCTGCGACGATACCACGGCAGTGGCTATCAATCGTCAAGGCGGCGCGCGCTCGCCGAAGCTTCATGCCCTAGCTTACAAGCGTTTGGCATGGAGCGGGCGAGTTTTCCTGTCGTTACGCGCAACTCATGTTCCGGAAAATCTGAACTGAGGCGCGGATCTTCTATTGAGGGGGAACCCGCTCTTCGGAGATTGGCGCCTCCACCCTCAGATAGTGGCCCATGGCCCAGGGTCCTGCTGTATGTCTTTCCTCCCCTGTGCCTGATAATTCTCACACTGGCCAGGGCGAGAGAAGGGGTTTTTTCTCTCATCCTGATAGCACCCAGGTGGCCCAAAGCGCCTTGGCTGGCAGAGATAATCCCTCTGTTATATGTCCAGCCGTGGCGCCTCCCCCTCCGCACAGACCTATTGTCTTAAGCAAACGGGAGGATTTATCACTCACACCCGGACAGGGTAGCTCTCTGGGCTTGGCCCGTGAGAGGACGAACCTAAGCGTGTTAGGGCTTCCCCCACGCGTGGTGGCTACTATACAGAATGCCAGGGCTGTTTCTACACGGTCCTTGTATGGCTGTAAGTGGCAGGTGTTCGATGAGTGGTGTGATGGGCGGGGTCTCACGTCATATCAGTGCTCAGTCGCTGATATCTTGTGTTTCCTCCAAGACCTTATGGATAAAGGCAGGTCTTTTTCCACTATTAAGGTCTATCTGGCAGCTATCTCTGCTTGTCATGTGGGTTTTGAGGGCTCAACGGTTGGGCAGCATTCTCTAATCCGCAGATTTATGAAGGGCGCCCGTCGCTTGTTGCCAGTCATTAGGAGAACGATCACTGAATGGGACCTCTCCATGGTGCTGGAAGCTCTTTCTCAATTCCCTTTTGAGCCTCTGGGGAATATTACCCTTAAGTTGCTGTCCTTCAAAACAGCCTTGCTCTTGGCCTTGGTGTCAGCCAAACGTGTCAGTGAGTTACATGCACTCTCGGTCCACCCCTTGTGCATCAATTTCTCTCTGGGTGGAGATAAGGTTTTCCTCAAGCCTAATCCAGCATTCATGCCGAAATGTTTCCCTGTGTTCACATCGGAGGTGTTGGAGCTATCCGCTTTTCACCCTCCGCCCTTTTCCTCCGCGGAGGATCAGAGGCTAAATGCTCTGTGTCCAGTCCGTGCGCTACAAACGTATGTGTGTAGGGCCAGCGCGTTCCGGAAGAGTGACCAACTCTTTGTTTCATGGGCTCCTCCTCGCAAAGGGGATCCCCTGTCTAAACAACGCCTCTCACATTGGCTTGTGGACGCTATAATCTTGGCATATGAATCAAAGGGAGTGCAACCCCCAGGGAACATCAGAGCTCATTTCACGAGGGGCTTGGCCGCCTCTTGGGCTCTGTTCAGGGGAGTATCATTGCAGGATATCTGTTCTGCTGCCAGTTGGGCTTCTCCCCATACGTTTGTGCGTTACTACAGGCTGGATGTCACCAGAACCTCAGTAGCACATTCGGTCTTGGGGGTGGGGTCTTCCTAACCCTGCCTTCTTTATGTGTGCCACACATAGCCTATGTTTCATGTCCTGCTTCACACCGCAGTTACGCGGTTGCGTCGGTGTGGCGAGTTCATGATTATGAGACGCGTCGTGCACCACCCCTCGGGGTGACCGTCTTTTTCTGGCTAACAGGACCTCACTGTGAGTGTATTGGGCAATTGGCGGAGCTGTCCATGTCTCTCCCATAGGTGGATCTCGAAACGAGATGATGAAAGAGAACAATAGGTTACTGTCGTAACCCCGGTTCTCTGAAACATCGAGTGGAGAGATCCACCAGCTTTGCCCCGCTTACCGCACGAGAAGCGAATATTCTTACTGATGTACAGTAGCGTATGCAGCCCATATATGCCCGCAGGTAAGGGGTGGGGCCTTACTGGGCATTGGCTGCGCGCTCCTGCCTGTCTTGTCAGACTTGGTGCAATTGGATGCTTCTGCAGAGGTCAGGTACGGATGCCCTTCCCATAGGTGGATCTCTCCACTCGATGTTTCAGAGAACCGGGGTTACGACAGTAACCTATTGTTTTTTCATTAGCATTCGCCACATAAACTGTTCTTTGGAAAGAATAAGTAAAATGAATGACTCTTCATGGCTGATGTTTCTGTATTATTCTGAAATAGCTTTTTTTAGAACCTCTTTACTGGCAACGCTAACACTGTGGGCTGTGTTTGCTTGTTTTGAGCTGCAAGTTAAGTGCAATGTATTTTCTTCTGTAATGTGTATATATTATATATATTATATTTCTACTTGCTTTTACTTGACCAAAAAAGTGTCCTTCGTTTCAAAGAAACCATGAATTGAAATAATTTCAAGTACGTAATTTCCCATATGCTAAAAAATGGGGATGACAGGTAAGCGGCTAGGTTATTGCACTCTTTTTGTTGACCATCAGTGTCCTGGTTAAAATTGCTAATTTCTCTGTTGTTCTAGTGGTTTTTGGTTATTTTAATCCAAAAATCTTACATATTGTGCCTTTAACCTTGATCAGTATTCAGTTCTGTATATTCTGTATATTCTGCATATTCTGCAATATTCATATAGTATATTGCAGTCCATTTGAAATACTAGCAATTGCGTGTTTCATGGAATATATACCAAAAAAATATTTGAAAATCCCTTCATTTCTAAATGTTAATTATTTTTATTTGTTTTTTTGACAGAGTTTGCTTTGGAATTATGCACAGCCATCCCCTGGCACGTCGGTCTAAAGCGCGGCTCTGCTCTAGAGGAAGAGCAGGGCACCATTTTAGTCAAAGAGGAGGGATTCTTCTTTATCTACAGTCAGGTATATATATATTCTCGACTTATGACAAATTCTTGAGGTTTTTTTGTCCTCATAACTGAACTTTGAGTCATCCCAACACCGTGCTCAGTGTTTTCTCCTCATTATTTCAAGATCTCCTTTTCCCAGGTCTACTATACAGACTCGACGTTCGCTATGGGCCACATCGTGATTCGTATCAAGAGCAACGTCGTAGGAGACGAGAGTCAGCACGTCGTTCTGTTCCGGTGCATTCAGAGCATGAATCGAGTCAATCACTTCAACACCTGCTACACGGGAGGTGAGTCTTGCAGCTTTATCAGTGTGTTACAAAAGAGTTACAAAGTTGGGGTAAATCTCACAAAAACATATCCAGGCATTATTGGTAATATTGTCCTTTATCTATTTTAACAAATTTCCTCAAAATTGCTATAATGTGCCCGGACATTTTACTTCCTAGGTTTTGTAAATCTCATTATTTTCATTTAATATTATTATTATTGATTGACAAATTGATTGACAAGCAAATGCTTTTGTATAAATACTTTTTTTTATATATATACATTTTGTATAAATAAATTTAAGCAATCTTATTATGGCCATTACAGCAATGAGAATTTAGTGGGTTGTTTTGCGCATTACCGTTACAAGAATCTCCTGGTTCAAATATCAGCTCAGTTCCGGGAAAAATGTTCAGCTTTATTTCCTTTTATGCAAAGTATTATTTCTTATTCCTTTCTTGTGGTTTTCGGTTAACCCAGACTTGCTCTTGACAGAGTTTTTTTTTTTGAGAATCACCCAGAAACTAAACTTACACATTTATTTTTACACAGTCAGGAAATCTAGAAATAGTCTATGTCCTGTAAATGACTGTGGTAAATATGATCTTGTGTATGTCATCATATACAGGTCCTTCTAAAAAAATTAGCATATGTGATAAAAGTTCGTTATTTTCCATAATGTAGTGATAAAAATTAAACTTTCATATATTTTATATTCATTGCACACCAACTGAAAGATCTCAGGTCTTTTATTGTTTTAATACTGATGATTTTGGCATACAGCTCATGAAAACCCTCTCAAAAAATTAGCATATTTCATCCGACCAAGAAAAAAAAGTATAGCCTGTGGCACTGCTGAGGTGTTATGGAGGCCCAGGATGCTTCGGTAGTGGCCTTAAGCTCATCCAGAGTGTTAGGTCTTGCGTCTCTCTACTTTCGCTTCACAATATCCCACAGATTCTCTATGGGGTTCAGGTCAGGAGAGTTGGCAGGCCAATTGAGCACAGTAATACCATGGCCAGTAAACCATTTACCAGTGGTTTTGGCACTGTGAGCAGGTGAAAAACGAAATCTTCATCTCCATAAAGCTTTTCAGCAGATGGAAGCATGAAGTGCTCCAAAATCTCCTGATAGCTGCATTGACCCTGCCCTTGATAAAACACTGTGGACCAACACCAGCAGCTGACATGGCACCCCAGACCATCACTGACTGTGGGTACTTGACACTGGCCATTTTGGCATTTCCTTCTCCCCAGTCTTCCTCCAGACTCTGGCACCTTGATTTCCGAATGACATGCAAAATTTGCTTTCATCCGAAAAAAGTACTTTGGACCACTGAGCAACAGTCCAGTGCTGCTTCTCTGTAGCCCAAAGTGGCTTGACCTGGGGAATGCGGCACCTGTAGCCCATTTCCTGCACACGCCTGTGCACGGTGGCTCTGGATGTTTCTACTCCAGACTCAGTCCACTGCTTCCGCAAGTCCCCCAAGGTCCTTCTCCACAATCTTCCTCAGAGTCCAGTCACCTCTTCTCGTTGTGCAGCGTTTTTTGCCACACTTTTTACTTCCCACAGACTTCCCACTGAGGTGCATTGATACAGCACTCACAGCCTATTTGTTCAGAAATTTCTTTCTGTGTCTTACCCTCTTGCTTGAAGGTGTCAATGGGTGCGTGTACATGCACACCAGTAAGCTGATAACTCCAAAAAATCAGCTTATTGAAATAACCAGTTTTCCCTGTTTACATGCAAACCAGTAAACGGACAACGCAAGTAAAATGCGTTTACATGACTTTATTTATAAACCGGTTATTCCTTGTAGTGATGTCAAAAATAATAATGTCCGTATATCTGACTCTGAGTTTTTCAAATGTTACGTCAGTTGTGATGTTAAATAAAGCGTGCACCGTGTCAGCGGGAGATTTACGGCTCATATTATCCCTTATGCAGTTATGCAGCATTTTGACTGAACCTCTTCTAGGCTACTTCTGCTGCATGATAAAAGAGAACACCTCTTTACAATTTTCTGGGTCTTAAACGAGTCTGCGTTTGTGATATATGTCCTTATTTCAAGCAAAACACTAGCTCGCTCTGTCTGGATGCATTTAAATCTCTTCTAAGTTTGCGTTTTTGTCCCCTATCAAACATTCGCATTCCAATAAACGGACAGAAAGCAGGTTAATGCGTTTACATGCAGCGTAATCAAGGTAAGAGGAAGAAAACTACCTGTCCCGACCGGTTCATGCCTACGCCGTTTATGACATTACTCCTATAAAAGAAAACGGGTTACCACGTTTACATGACCATGTTCATTGTCGGCTTATTGGGCATAATCAGCTTAAGAACGTGCATGTAAACACACCCACTGATGGCCTTCTGGACAGGGTCGGGTCGGCAGTCTTACCCATGATTGCGGTTTTGAGTAATGGACCAGGCTGGGAGTTTTTAAAAGCCTCAGGAATCTTTTGCAGGTGTTTAGAGTTAATTAGTTGATTCAGATGATTAGGTTAATAGCTCGTTTAGAGAACCTTTACATGATATGCTATTTATTTTGAGATAGGAATTTTAGGTTTTCATGAGCTGTATGCCAAAATCATCAGTATTAAAACAATAAAAGACCTGAAATATTTCAGTTCCTGTATTTATTTTAAAGAATATTTTTTCCCATATTTGTGTATTTTGAACATTGTGAAACATTGTATTATGCTTTGAACTACTGAGCATAATAGAATCAAGGTGATGTCTCATAGAACTACTATTACAAATGAATGTAACTGAGCATGTGATGTACAGGTGTGGTGAAACTGGACTCTGGGGACAGACTGGAGCTTCTGATACCTCGTACCCATGCAAATATCTCTCTGGATGGGGATTCCACCTTCTTAGGAGCAATAAAACTGGCCTGACTATGGGACATGGCTTTGGATCAGACACTGTATGACACTGGATATTATTCATTGGTGGACAGTGGCATTGCTACTGACATTCGCTGGACTACAAGATCTGCGAGTATTCTTAAGTTGTTGTTTATTTACTTTCTTCATAAAGCTACGTTGTATTCAGGATAAAGGTTCTTTGCACTTATTTTTTTTGTCACACCTCAGTGGCACACTGGCACTTCATCAGACATGCACACAATTGGCCATATTGAAGTTCTCATGTCAAAATTCATGATCTTCATAATCTTCTATGAATCTTCTAATAACCTCTGAAATGGTAATGTACGTTTTACCAATTTTAACAAAGTAAGTTTACTGTTATAGCATAATAGTAGGCTTTCATACATTACAGTTGGAACTGCCTCTAAGATTCTACCAGCAGATGGAGACATTATCACACTGTGGAAGATAAGAGCTTTGGACAGTACTTGCTTTTGTAATGTGTGCTTTATAACTACACACAGGCAGCTTTTTCTGTTAATTGATGGAGGTTGTATATCTTGTTTGTTTTTTCAGTGTATAAATTTGTCATCCACATCTCATAAGGAAACAATCATTATAGTGTCACAGGCCTGATGCTGTATTTTTGCTCTTAATTATTGTGCAAATACATTAATATTATATCAACATATAGATTTCAGAAAGTGTTTTGTATAGGAAACTAGGATGGTGTTCCCATGTTTTGTATGTCGTTATGAGCATTTTTTCAGTTTGTATTTAATTTGTAATATCATTTCATATTTCAAGCTCAGAGTCTGTCTGTCTGTCTCATAGAGAAAAAAAAAAAAAATATATGGATAAATATATACAAATATAAATAAGTATGCTATTGCAAAGGAATACTATTATTCAACAGAAATCAGACATTCATTGGATGGATGGATGGATGGATGGATGGATGGATGGATGGATATATAGACTATTTTCAGTTTAAGTGAACTGCCAATGAAATAAAAAAAGCAATTTCTGTGTGTCTTTCAGAACCCGATGAATAAACAATCATCTGCTGAATCTCTGAGGAAATTTTCTCAAACTTAAACCTTGAAAGGCCTCCACACAATTGTGCTTGTTTCACAATTTCCAGGCCAGAACCTTTTCTTTGATTTAGAATCGATTATTCAAATGTAAGATGGTCCGTTGAGAATTCTTGGTGTACTAGGAACAAATCCTTGATCACCTCTCCCACAGAGAGACTACAGCTCCAAAGCTGGTCGTTCGGCGAGGCAGAGGAAGTGATGGGTACTTTAAGATTGTCTCTCAAGCTAATGTATTGACTCCTCAGTGGGGAAGGAACGACCCGATTCAGAGATCAGATCAGTCAAACACACTTGGACTATTGGGAGGCTGAATGAAGATCAATGAGCTCTGTTCAGCAATGCCTTTTGCTCTACTTCTTTTGATTATTTTTCAAAAAAGAAAAAAAATTGCTCTGCTGAGACTGAGTTTTTAAAAGGCTGCTGTATTGAATTTTCTCTCAAAAATGATGACTTTTCTTTTTAAAACAGACTGTCATAGTGTTAAAACTTGCATGCTTCATGCTGATCATTTTGATGTTCATCTTTCCTGCTATTCAACTGATTCCTTGGCATGTTATCTTAAGACTCCTAAGCAAATCCTTTTACTCTCTCTCTCTTTATAAGGTCTCTCTCTCTCTCTCTCTCTCTCTCTCTCTCTCTCTCTCTCTCTCTCTCTCTCTCTCTCTCTCTCTCTCTCTCTCTCGTATATGTGAAGTTACTGTAAAAACACTTTGGTCTGCTGCGACTAAAGGGGGGGTGAAACACTCAGTTTCAGTCAGTGTCATGTCAATCTTGAGTACCTATAGAGTAGCATTGCATCCTGCATATCTCCAAAAAGTCTTTTTTTTTTTATAATTATATAAGAAAGATGCGCTGTTCCGAGTCTTTCCGAAAAAAGCCGAGAGGGTGGGGGCGTATCGTGTGGGCGGAGCTAAATAATGACGTGTGCGCGCCGCTGTTATTGTGTTGAGTGCGTCGTAAAGCTGTGTCATCCCTCACAGCGGGACAAAACTTTATTCAAAATAAAAAAAAATGGCTTTTAATCAGATACAGCCATACATCTATGATCCGGAATCAGACCCAGAGGCTGAAGTTGAACAGGAGCAGCAGCAAAAAACGACTAGAGCAGGACGTCTCTATGTGGTACAACTTGTGTTATTTACATATTTATACTTGAATTATATCGTCGTATTTTTTGTCTTTGAAGGTGTACATGTGGGAAGTGCAGTTGTGCACGTGTGTGTGTGTGTGTGTGTGTGTGTGTGTGTGTGTGTGTGTGTGTGTGTGTGTGTGTGTGTGTGTGTGTGTGTGTGTGTGTGTGTGTGTGTGTGTGTGTGTGTGTGTTTACGTGTGGTTTGTGTAGACAATTGTAGTAATACTCCCATCAAACGTCCACCTTAACTTTTGAAACTTTGTCTATGTTTAGTATGGGAATCCAAGTCTTTAACAGTGTAAAAAGATCAATATGCATGAAACAGCATTTCACCCCCCCTTTAAGTAATAGGTAGGTGTGTGTGGAGGCTCCGCCTTCTTTAACGTGGAAATCTCATCTGGTTAATTTGTTCTGTTGAGTCTGCCGAGGTCAGACGTAAAAACATGAACACACTGGAGAGCTACTTTATAGTAGAAAATTGTGTTGTACTTCTGATGAAATGAGGCATTGACACTGTTTTTGTGTTTTTTTATACCATGAAGCTGCTTGATTTTAAACAATATCCTATATAGTGCTATATAAATAAATGTGACTTTACTGAATTGCAGAGCATGTGCAAACATATCAACATTGTTTTGATCAGATGCTTGTTGAGTGTTTTTTTTTTGTTATCGAGAGGAAAGCGCGCAGCTCATATTCGAACACTGCTCTCAGCAGTGTGGGTAGCGTCAGATGTTCACTAACAGTATATCGCTGCTCACTTAATTCAGACTGAAAAAAATAACTTTGCCGTGATTATATTGGGGCCTTGGCTGCATTATAAGACCGAACGCGACGCGTCATACCGAACGCGACGCGTCATACAGATGTGAGGGAGGATGTTTCAGCCGTGACTTTTTTCTGCGCCGAGTCGAAGTACTCTCAAAAGTGCTATTCAGCCATACATTATAGCTAGGGCTGGGCGATAATACGATAACGATAATTATCACGATATAATTTTCCTCGATAAAACGATAACAACAGGTCGATAAATTCTCGATATAATGCTTACGCGCTATGCGTAATGCTGCGCATGCGTATTGCAGACCGGGCGTCTGCGTGCTGCACGCGGTAATGTTTACAGTCTGTGGCTGACCATATGGCTGACAGGCTTGGAGGATCGGAGGAGATAAGTGGAGCGATAAAAATGAGCAATAGTGAAGAAAATTCAGCGCTCACGGCCAGCTCGGGGGACACAGATATCGTTGACAAGTTAGTTCGCTCAACTTGAGTGGTTTGGAGATATTTTAGCGATCCCATCCGACATATAACAGAGCGACGTGCGTGGACTGCTTATCATAGGTTCACGTTCACCACACAGAATTTAATTATTAAATGATCGTGTTTCTTCAAAGTCCTTCCATATAACATGCAGCCCAACTCAGAATCTACATTAACTACATTCACACACCGGCTTATTACCTTGTTAGCTGTAGTGGGTGACTTATTTACAACAGGCTATAATCACTAAAACATCGGACTTGTACATCGCTATCATAATTGTTTGTCTTTGGTGATGTATTAATGACTCCGCATCGCCTGTATCAAAAGAGAAATAATGTCATCTGGTGTTTAAAATTAATAAAATAGACTAGACAGCCCTTACTGGAGATCCACAAATACTGAACTTTTCTCTCTCCCGACCAGCCCACTGTCGGTGAGGTGTGTTTGTGTGTGTGTGTCGGTGAGATGCACGGTGGACCAATCCACTGTGAGGCAAGAGAAGGGGCCTCAAAATGTTTCTTAAAACGCTTTTTTTTTTGACCGTTTGCGTTTTTAGTGTTTACTTACACAATTAAATATATATGATGCAATATTGAGCGTTTTTGTTCTATTTAAGCTGCGAAAATCGTTCACAGCAGAACCGCAACGCGTCTCACAACAACCTGTGTAAATGAACGATTCATTGTTTGAATGAATCGTTTGAATGAACGACTCAATGACTCGCTCATTAAGACGGCCACCTGCTGCCACCTACTGGTGGTTTAATTTGATCTTTAAACATACTTTTCAACATGTCTTATTTGTCTATTCAAAACTACAAATCTCAAAACATTATTTAATGCTGTTGTAATTTTTCAGTGTAAATTATTTAATTTGAATGGTAACAGCCCTTATAGTGTTTTATTTTAATTAAATGTATTGATCAAAATTACAAATATAAAATGAAACATGAAGCTTAGCCTATATTTAATAAGATTAAGGGAAAATGCCCTTTATAAAAGGTGAAAATATCACATATTTCAAATGATGCAGATTTAAATATGTCAAAGCTGATTGAACACTGGTGAGAATATTGCTTCAGAATAAATTATATTTACAACACACAAACACACACACACACACACTTTTCCGGACAAGCTAATCTTTTACTTGGACAAGCTTGAACGATGTACTTGTTCGAAGGACAAGCACATGAACATGCTTAATGTCAAGCCCTGTATAATGATATATTATTGATATAAAGTGTTGAGTAAAAAAATGCTGACCACAGTTAAGATTTTAATAAATAAATCTACCTCAGTTTAAATAAATTGTTCATTTGTTTGGGAAGTGTTTATCATGTTTTGACAATAAAGGATAGTTTAAAACCACAGCTAACTGTTTGTTTTCTACATATTTCACTCAGGAGCAAAAATATGCCTTTAAACTTTAAAGAAATAAACATTTTACATTTATCGTGATATTTATCGATATCGACTGATATGCTAAATTATATCGTGATAATTTTTTTGGGCCATATCGCCCAGCCCTAATTATAGCTCTCCTTTTTAATCCGCTTAGAAAAGCGCCACGTTTTATTTTCCGCATTGTCTTCTCTTCTGGGTTTGTTTTCAATCCTCATAGAAAGATTTGATCATGAATCAACGTATTGATTCATGATTCGGTTCGCCAATGTCATGTGATTTCAGCAGTTTGACACGCGATCCGAATCATGAATCAGTACACTGATTCATAACTTATTTTTGGACCAAAATGTATTTTCGATGCCTCAAGAGATTTTCAAGAGTCTTACGGGTGTGGAACGACATTAGGGTGAGTCAGAGTGGTAAACATTGCCTTGTCTCAACTTTTTTTGAGATGTGTTGATGCCATGATATTTTAAATCAACTTATTTTCCCCTTAAATAACACGTTCTCAGTTTAAAGATTTGATATGTCATCTATGTTGTATTATAATAAAATATTGAAACTCAAAACTTCCACATCATTGCTTTCTGTTTTTATTTACAATTTGTACAGTATCAACACCTTTTTTGGAATCAGGTTTGTACATTGCTAGTGCTTGGCCATCCCTACCATATATGGCTGACCACTAATATCAGTAATCAAATCTAGATTATGAAGTTTGTTTTTTCCGTTAGCAGAACTTATATTATTGTATAACTATACAGTCATAAATGCGGTGGCTGAGAGAGCTCAATAGGGCTGCAACTGAAGAAAACATGCAAATGGTAAAATGGTAAATGTAAATGGTTCTCTTTGTGGTCCATTGAATCATTGGTTCACCCGATTCGTTCAAATTGTGGATTCAGAAATGAAACTGCACTGTGCATTGTGAACTGCACTACTTATGGTTGTTTTCAGAGATGGTAACAGACGTTTTATACTTGTGCTACAATTGTTTGGCCTGTACTACAAAACATTTAACCTCTTTAGCACCAGTGATATGTGGAACAAAAGTAAACATAGGCTACAGCTATTTCTAGGATATGGCAATCACTGTCAATATAGTTTAGCAGAGTTCAGTAGTTTAAGTAAAGACTATGAGTTGACTACAAATGCTAATGATGAGGATGATGATGGTAAAGACAGATGCTTGTGAAGCATCACTTTTTTCCTGTTTTTTTCTCTCCAAATATTTCATTAGTTTTTCCCGCTGTGATAAACAGAAAGTGAGATAAGCAGAAGGGACGTTTGAAGAGTGTGTTTAGCGTGGAGAAATCAGTCGCTCATGAGGAGAGGGAGGAAAAGGTGCACCCTGCAAGGAAAACTCTCCATGACCGGCATATCTCACCCTTCACTCGTTTCCTTCTTCTACCCAGTTTTACCTTTCCACGCACCATTCCAGGATATGTTATGTAGTAAAAGACTGTTTGGGGGAGGGAGGAAGAGGATGAGAGCGAGAAAAATGAGTTTATTCTCATATTTATTCACATTTTATCTGTCTAAACACATGTACTTTACTAGAGGCAGTTTTGCAGCCAAGTTCTTTAAATGTGTAAAGTGTTGTATGTGATTTCGTCCCTCCCCATGGGGTAATGGTGCTGGCCGCCAGTATAAATGTGTGTATTTGTTTGAATGGCGTTTAGTCTGTGCAGGGGCTGCAGTGGAGAGTGTGGCTTGAGGGCTGCAGGTATTTTCTATGTTTTCTTTGTTTTTCGTTTCTTTTGTATTCTTTGAGGAACTTAATTTTGAAAAGTATTATATTTTGTACTCTTTGTTTTGGATTCTAATTTTGATTTATTTGAATGCTTATTTTTCCAGTTTATTTCTTATTTTCTGGTAATGATATTTTGGGGGTTGGGTTATTTCTATTTTGATGTCTAAATAAATATTCATTTGATACTTTAAACTTCTTGTAGTCACTCTGCCTCTGTTTAATTTGGCCAAACCATTCCTTTTTGGTTGCCCATGGTGGGTGACCGTTACAACTGGTGTCAGAAGTGGGATTGCCAGAAGAGAGCAGTAGTGAGTTAGTTACAATTTTGCCCCCCCCCCCATTAGTCGTTTTTCTTTTTCTTTTTCCTCTCTTGCTTTATCACTCTCCACTGCAGACAAAGTGTCAGCCTATAATGGCTCCTAAAAAAGTGCGGGCGGTGCAAGCCGAGGTTGAGGAACCTGTGGGAACTGTGATAGGAGGAGACGATGAGGGTGACTCGGAAGCGGAACTGGGGAGCCTTGCTGAGGATGTCTCACTGGCGGAGCTGAGAGACATGTTCCGATCACATTTCACACTACAGAAGGCCAGAGACCGCCGCATGGAGCAAGAGGCTGGGCGACAGGAGGCTCGATGGAGAGCAATGCAGCATCAGTTCTCCCTGCTACAACAAGAGGTGCATGTGAGAACTACCCCCGATCCAAGACCCAGCAGTGGCAACCAATATGGCCTTCCATCGCAACCAACAGTCCAGCGAGTACCCTCAGTCTTACAGGATGGTCCAAGTAGCGGGCACTCGGCATCAGCAGTAGCATCGCCAGGGGAAAGCCAAGGCCAGAGACACCTGAGTATGGAGAGGGAGCCCCATCTGCAGCGTCTGAGTGAGTCGGATGATGTAGAGCATTATTTAGCTACATTTGAAAGAATAGCTGTGGCGTGTCGGTGGCCGACAACCGACTGGGCAGTTAGGTTGGTACCCCTCCTGACGGGCAAAGCGAGGGCCGCATATGTGCATATGGACATGGTAGACTCTCTTGAGTACGAAAAGGTCAAGGCAGCCATTCTTGCAAAGTATGATATAAATTCAGAGACTTATCGCCTTCAGTTCCGAGCTACAGAAGTAAGGGAGGATGAAACCCCAAAAGAGTTGTATGCCAGACTTAAAGAACATTATTCTAAATGGGTGCAGCCACAGCATCACACTAAGGAGGAGATTGGAGAGATCATTGTTCTGGAGCAGTTTCTGCGCATGCTGGCACCTGATCTCCAAGTCTGGATAAAGGAGCGGGATCCTGGCTCGGCTGCGGAAGCGGCAAGTTTAGCAGACACCTTTGTGGCAGCGCGACGCAAGACTCAGCCATGGACATTCAAGCGGTGGAAGGGAAGCAAAGATTCAACCAAGCTCCAGCCTGCCTTCCCGACTGCAGTCAGGACCATCAATGAGGGTAAGTCTGTGAGTGATAAGGTTGGTTCTTTCAAACAAAGCCCTGGGTTTAAGGTTGGGGTGCCTAGGAGTCTTATATGTTATCAGTGTGGACAGGAAGGCCACAAACAGTCAAGATGTCCTAGTAATGCTCCTACTCAGGCCAATGTTTGTACTGTTCCAAGACCTAGCTGTTTAGCAGCTCGAGTAGTGTTGCCTTATGTGGAGGTAGTCCTTAATGGGCAAAAGGTTAGGGCACTGGTAGACACAGGAAGTATGCAATCACTGGTGCATTCTGACTTGGTACCTGTGGAGGCCAGGAGTCATACCTCCATAGCACAGATTTGTTGTGTTCACGGCGAAGAGAGGCAGTACCCTACAGCAAGTGTCCAAGTAAATATACAGGGCCAGGCTTACTGGTTAGAGGTAGGTGTAGTGGATGGGTTGCCTTATCCAATGATTTTAGGTCGAGACTTGCCTGTTTTGGTAGACTTGCTTATGAATAGCACTGACTGCAGTAATAAAGAATGTAGTGTAGCTCTGACCCGGGCTCAAGCTCAGAAATCAAATGCAGATGTTCAGTCCCTTAGTCTGTTACCTTATTTTAGAGTAGAGTTGGAAGTTCAGCCAGGTAAATCTAGGAAATCGAAAAGGCAAAAGAGACGAGAGAAGCTCAGTTTTGCAGGGACACAGTGTGAGGAACCTTGGTTAGAACAGGGTCTAGTCCCAATGGATATCCCGCAGGGGATTGGGTTGATGCAGCAAGATGATTCAGTGATTGGTCCCCTTTATAGGCAGGTTCAAGAAGAAGTACAAGGTGATAGTTCAGGGAGTCTGATGTGTATTAAAGAGGGCGTGCTGTATAAGGGGAAGGGAATAGATGCTCGCATTGTGGTCCCTCAGAAGGCGAAGGATATTGTGTTTGAATTGGGCCATTCCATCCCCTGGGCCGGCCATTTAGGGAGGCAGAAGACGTCAGCTCGAATTAGCCGTCATTTTTTTTGGCCAAATATGAATAAAGAGGTGGCAGAGTTTTGTAGAACTTGTCCTCAGTGCCAGAAGATTGCCAGTAGAGGTCCTCCCAGAGCTCCGTTAGAGCCCCTGCCTGTAATTGGGGTTCCCTTTGAACAGTTAGGGATGGATGTGGTAGGGCCATTAGAACGAAGTAAAGCAGGAAATCGCTTTATACTGGTAATCACCGATTACGCAACAAGGTACCCGGAGGTTTTCCCCCTCAGGTCAGTCAAGGCTAGGACGGTGGCCATTTGCCTTATGCAGTTGTTTTCGCGGGTGGGTTTTCCCAAAACGATATTGACAGATCAAGGCTCAAACTTCATGTCCAAGCTTCTTCGACAAGCATACAGTCTGCTAGGTATTAAGGGTATAAGAACCACACCTTATCACCCGCAGACTGATGGTCTGACGGAAAGATTTAATCAAACATTAAAACAAATGCTGAGAAAATATGTGAGTGAAACTGGAGGTGACTGGGATCAGTGGATTCCGTACTTATTATTTGCCTACAGGGAGGTTCCTCAGTCGTCTACTGGCTTCTCACCTTTTGAGTTGCTATATGGCCGCGAGGTGCGAGGCCCTTTGTCCCTACTGAAGGAGAGCTGGATGGGTGGCCAGGAGGCCCCCGTAACGCAACATGTACTTTCTTATGTTCTCCAGATGCGGGAGAAATTGAAGAGCATGACTCAGCTTGCCCAGTCAAACTTGGTCCAAGCACAGCAACGTCAGCGGCAGTATTATGATCAAAAGGCTAAGGTCAGAAGTTTTGAGGCTGGAGAAAGGGTGTTGGTGATGCTACCCAGTGATAGTAGCAAGCTGCTTGCTAAATGGCAGGGACCTTGTGAAGTACTCCGTAAGCTGGGACCTACTACGTATGAAGTTGCCAATTCAGGAAAGCGGCGCTCAAGTCGGGTATTGCATGTTAATTTGCTTAAGAAATGGCATGAGAGATTGCCCCAAGTGGCTGAGGTGTGTATGATCCGGCAGGTAGTGGATGAAGATGAAGTGGAGGAGCAATACCTACCATTGCCTTCAGCAAACACCATGGACTTCAATCATCTCTCACCCCCTCAACAGTCACAGCTTCAAAGGATTTGCGGCATAGGGGTGTGCCAGGAGGAACCGGGGCGCACCACTCTGATTCATCATAACATCACCTTGCATGAGGGAGCTGCGACCCGACGTAAGAGCTACCGTATTCCGGAACGTCTCTTACCAGCTTTGAAGGAGGAGGTGAATCAAATGCTGGGTATGGGTATCATTAAGCCATCTAGAAGTGAGTGGTGTAGCCCAGTGGTCTTGGTACCTAAAAAAGATGGGAGTCTACGCTTTTGTGTGGACTTCAGATATCTGAATTCGGTGTCTAAATTTGACTCCTATCCTACCCCACGAATTGACGACTTGATCGACCAGCTTGGAAGGGCTAGGTGGTTGACCACACTTGATTTATGTAAAGGCTACTGGCAAGTCCCATTGAGTGACAATGCAAAGGAGCTGACAGCCTTTAAGACCCCCTGGGGACTCTTCCATTTCTGCACTATGCCCTTTGGCCTGCATGGGGCGCCAGCGACATTTCAAAGATTAATGGACCAGGTACTGGTTGGGCTGGAAGAATACGCAGCCGCGTATTTAGATGACGTCGTAATTTTTAGTTCATCGTGGGAGGAACATCTTGAGCATCTGGAAGAGGTGTTTAGGCGAATTCAATCAGCTGGTCTTACGATCAACCCCCGCAAATGTGCCATAGCCAAGAAGGAGACCGAATACTTGGGGTATGTGATCGGTGGTGGGGTAATTAGGCCCCAAATTAAAAAGATACGGGCAATTCAAGACTGTCCCCTTCCTCAGACAAAAACCCAAGTGAGAGCGTTCCTAGGTATGGCTGGGTGGTATAGACGATTTGTGCCTGATTTTTCTGGTCGAGCAGCAGCTTTGACCGACTTGACCCGGAAGAACTGCCCTGTCCAAATTCAGTGGACGGAGATGGCTCAGAATGCCTTTCAGGACATCAAGGAGGCGCTATGTAATGATCCTGTGTTGTCTTGTCCCAATTTTAAAAAACTCTTTGTTTTACAGACTGACGCCTCTAATACAGGCATAGGAGCAGTGCTGTTACAAGGGGAACTGGGCAATAGGCATCCGGTGGCCTATATAAGTCGGAAACTGTATCCCAGGGAGGTGAAATATTCTACAGTTGAGAAGGAGTGCTTGGCTGTCAAATGGGCCCTGGACACGTTCAGGTACTACCTTCTAGGCCGAGAGTTCCTCCTGGAAACTGATCACCGACCACTGCAATGGATGGATCGCATGAGAGACTCGAATGCACGAATTACTCGATGGTACTTGTCAATGCAACCATATCGGTTTAAAGTCCAGCATGTGCCAGGGAAGAGCAATGCTACGGCAGACTTTCTTTCTCGCCTCCCGGCTTGAAAATGGGTGTGGGGGAGTGTGACGGTCACGGAAGGACCGCATCGCTAATATGGACTGGGAATGTGGAAATGAACTCTCTCTCTCACGTGCACACACACACACGCACACACACACAGAGATTGTTTATTGATATGAGTTTATTATGATTGCCTAGTATTGGAAGGCGCGAATGAAATACCTGTGATTGTGCGATATGTGTCCCATGATTTTAGAGTTCCGGTAGGGAAACAGTGGCGGGAATCTTCGGTTCCGCTTATGTGGGGACTGTACATTTAATCATTGAGCGTGGGGGTTTCGGGGACAACACGGCCGAGTTGTTTCTGTTAGTATTTACTGTTCAATGTATGTAAAATGACATGTGAGATAACATAAGAGAAGATGTATTGATTTTTCATGCTTTGTCAACCTGTTTCTCCTGGAATCTATATTTATGGGAAAATGTGTAAAGTGTTGTATGTGATTTCGTCCCTCCCCATGGGGTAATGGTGCTGGCCGCCAGTATAAATGTGTGTATTTGTTTGAATGGCGTTTAGTCTGTGCAGGGGCTGCAGTGGAGAGTGTGGCTTGAGGGCTGCAGGTATTTTCTATGTTTTCTTTGTTTTTCGTTTCTTTTGTATTCTTTGAGGAACTTAATTTTGGAAAGTATTATATTTTGTACTCTTTGTTTTGGATTCTAATTTTGATTTATTTGAATGCTTATTTTTCCAGTTTATTTCTTATTTTCTGGTAATGATATTTTGGGGGTTGGGTTATTTCTATTTTGATGTCTAAATAAATATTCATTTGATACTTTAAACTTCTTGTAGTCACTCTGCCTCTGTTTAATTTGGCCAAACCATTCCTTTTTGGTTGCCCATGGTGGGTGACCGTTACAAAGAGCATCATGATATCTGCATGTTGTGTTTAAACTCGCTCATCAACACAACGCAGATGAAAGAAGGTCTTATGGATGTGGAACTACTCGAGGGTAAGTAATTAATGACAGAATTTTATTTTGGAGCAAACTAACACTTTAAACCTTCTTAAATCTGAAAGAAATGAACACAGAATTGTTGACATTTTTGCAGATTTGTTAAAAAAGAAAAACTGAAATAGCACATGGTCCTAAGTATTTAGTAGAAGCACCCGTTTGATCTAATACAGCCATGAGTATTTTTGGGAAAGATGGAACAAGTTTTTCACAGCAGGATTTGGGGATCCTCTGCCATTCCTCCTTGCAGATCCTCTCCAGTTCTGTCAGGTTGGATGGTCAATGTTTATTTTTCAGCCATTTTCAGGTCTCTCCAGAGATGCTCAATTGGGTTTAAGTCAGGGCTCTTGCTGGGCCATTCAAGAAATGTCACGGAAGTCATTGTCTTGTTGGAAGGTGAACCTTTGGCCCAGTCTGAGGTCTTACAGACTCTGGAGAAGGTTTTCGTCCAGGATATCCCTATACTTGGCCGTATTTATCTTTCCCTCGATTTCAACCAGTCATCCTGTCCCTGCAGCTAAAAAATACCCCCACAGCATGATGCTGCCACCACCATGCTTTACTGTTGGGACTGTATTGGACAGGTGATATTTTTCTACACACATACTGCGTAGAATAAAGACCAAAAAGTTCTTCTATCTTGGTCTCATCAGACCAGAGAATCTTATTTCTCACCATCTTGGAGTCCTTTAGTTGTTTATTAGCTAACTTTCATGGGTCTTGCAATGAGGAGAGGCTTCCGTAGGGCCACTCTGCCATAAAGCCCCGACTGGTGGAGGACTGCACTGATGGTTGACTTTCTACAACTTACTCCCATCTCCTGACTGCATCTCTGGAGCTCAGCCACAGCTATCTTTGGGTTCTTCTTTTGCTCTCTCACCAAGGCTCTTTTCCCCCGATAGCTCAGTTTGGTCGGACGGCAAGCTCTAGGAAGGGTTCTGGTCATCCCAAACATCTTCCATTTAAGGATTATGGAGGCCACTGTGCTCTTAGGGACCTTAAGTGCAGAAAAAAAAAAAAAAAAAAATTGTAACCTTGGCCAGAACCTGTGTAACCTGTGCCTTGCCTCTGAGCTCTTCAGGCAGTTCCTTTGACCTCATGATTCTCATTTGCTCTGATATGCACTTTGAGCTGTAAGGTCTTATTTAGACAGACGTAAAGTAACAAATTACAAATACTCTTGTTACTGTAATTGAGTAGTTTTTCTCAGGAATTGTACTTTTTTAAGTAATTAAAAAAACAGTGTACTTTTACTTTTCCTTGAATACATTTTAAGTGCTGTATCTGTACTTTTACTGTGCAATTTTCCCTAAACCTGCCATCACAACATTATGTTTATTTTATTTTTCCTGTCAACGTGATTGGCTGAGACGAATAATTAGTCTTGTGTCTCCATGGATCACGCGTCAAGCTGCTTTCTGTCAGCTTATTGAAGTGCATATTTTAATTTAATGTGTTCTCACATGGTGATTTAAAATTGTAGTCCATGTAAATAGCAAACAACTTTCATAAAACATCCGATTTATATTTAAATAAGGTTTATTTTTTAATTGCAAGCAAAAATAATCAGTGGTGAAAATTGTGTTACTCGATTCTGATTTCTTAAGTGTATTCTTTTTACAAAGAAAGCATCCATTTACATTAAAGCAGTACAATACATGTGTCTTGAAAAGAAAGAACTTTGCTGTTTTTAACGTAAAATTGTTAATGTACAACGCTTTGCTACCTTTTTTAATTACCTGCAAGAAAACCACAAAATGGTTGGGGGGGGGGCTGTTTCATGCATAGTGAGCTTTTTACACTGTTAAAGACTTGGATTCCCATCCTAAACATAGACAAGTTGGACGTTTGATGGAGTATTTCTGTGTCAAAAATACTCCTTCCAGTTTCTCACAAGTTTCGGAGAGTTTTTTTCGAGTATGGGTCGGCTTGACATCGACAAAGCGGAAGGTCCTTGTATGGGCCGTACAGGCTCTTCTACCGGAAGGGTGCGACTAGATGCACGCCGCCCATAAACACTGCTCTCGGGTGCAGCAGATCCAGTCGCCCATGCAACACGTCTGTTGCGCCGCGCTTCACTTTATTCCTATGGGTGGCATCAAGCGACTTCAACGCTTCAGCACAGCATTCCGGGAAGGCAGCGCTGCATTTGAACCGATTTGAACGCAGAAATGACGGGAAGCGTCACAACATACGCTTCGGTCGTGTCACAAAAGTGGATCTCCACGGTCACTGCTGTCACAGGACATCACGAAATCAACAGTTACCAAAGAAGTGTGTTTTTGACGGAGTGGTCCCAGCGATAAAGGTTCACGGTCCTCCTTTGGAAGCAGGCAGTGAGTAAAACTGCTTCAAATGTCTATGTTGTTGGCTATCATCGCGTGAGTAAAACATCAGTGAACAACACGATCGTGTATAATGTTAGTTAATTTATCAATGGAGCATGCAATCTATGGTGTGTGTTTAAATACATTTGTTTAGCTGACCAATATAGGTGTCAGTTTGTTTATTGTAAAACCACCCAAACTTAAACCTAGCGTTCTCACAAAGCGTGCTTCGTCATTCAAATGCGCTAACGGTTACTCCACTGTTGTTCTGTATAACGTTACACTAGTCTGACGTGCAAAACCGTTTTGCTTGCTACTGCTAAGGTTTAGTCGCATACAATAGTCCATAAACCGAATCATGTCCTCATAAACTGCGAGTAAACACACACAAATGTTGACAGGCCACTAAATACAGTACATACCACAGAGACGGACGTCCTGCTGTTGTTGCTTCCCCTGTTCAATTTGTTTCAGCCTCCGGATCTGATTCTGGATCATATCTGTATTAGTTTAATCTGATTGATGGCTATGGTTTATTTAAGGTAGCGTTTTCTCCACCCTTGAGGACGTCACCGCTTTGTGCGCACTCGTCATTCTTTAGCTCCGCCCACACGATACGCCTCCAGACGCTCTGTTTTTTTTCGGAAAGACTCGGTACAGCCTATATTTCTTATATTAATTTAATAAAACTAAAGACTTTTCGGAGATATGAAGGATGCAATACTACTCTATAGGTACTCAAGATTGACATGAGATTGACTGAAACTGAGTGCCCCCCCCCCCCCTTTAAATGTTACCAGATTATTGGTTGCTTTCTCAAATATATTGAAATACTCTTGGTGATCTCTTTTTTTTCTTACTAAGAATCATCCAAAAGAATAAGCTACATTTTTAATGTGCAGGGTATAAGGTGGACTAACATTCATAGCATAATAATCACTACTCACTACTCTTGAGTACTTTTACAAGGGCTACTTTTAACTCCTACTTTGAATAGATTTTAGGACATGTAGGCTACTTTTACTCTACTTGAACTAATTTTGACAAGTAACAGTACTTCTACTTGAGTATGCTTCTTCAGTACTCTTTCCACCAGTGTAGACAGTTGGGTGGCTTCCTAATCAAGTCCAATCAGTATAATCAAACACAGCTGGACTCAAACGAAGGTGTAGAACCATCTCAAGGATGATCAGAAGAATTTCATGGCACCTGAGTTATGCTGAGTGGGTACACACCAGTGGCGTAGGCAGAATTTTAATTCTGGTCGGGCCTGGGCAAAAGTGAGCGGGGACTTTCTCGCGGGGGGTGGTGGTGGGGGAGTGTCTACATAAACCAAAGCTGTAGCTACAACCTGTCCACATACAAAACATGATCAGCGGTTACAACAAACGTTAGACACTTTATTTCAACTTTTCAAATATGTTCTTCGTCTTTATTGACAATAAACACCTTTTTGATTGGATATGTGATAATAAAAGGAAGTAGGGCCTACATCGAGTTCGGCAAAAGCCGGATTCGAACCGCAGCTCAAATTGCATCAATACATAGTGCAACACATCTTACCCCTACACTATCACAACTGACAGAATCAATATATGTGTTCCTGATGTTACAGAATGAACCCGCGTTTACGATTTAAAAATATCAATGTTACTTGCGGCCTGATTCTCTCCCGCATCAATGCGATTTTTTAAAAGTCCTTTTTTATAGAATGTTGCATCGCTGCTGTTTTTCTATCACACAACTGCTAATTATAGGCTAAGTGAATAGGTAAACATACTTCATGAAGTCACAGGCACAGGCTGTCAATCAAACATCATGCAAAAAACAAAGACTGTAAAAAACTAATTTTATTTATTTCAGTATTTGAGATGTTATAATAATTTTGTAATTATGTTAAAATAATTTAAACAACTGCTATTTAACAAATATTATTATATTTGTATAATAAACTGAGGGGGCCTAGTCATCATAGTGGGCGGGCTTGTGCCCGTCAGGCCCGACCGCTGGCTACTCCCCTGGTACACACCAAAAGATAATCGGGCTGATTTTGCACCGATTTCCCCCCATAAAAACAATTTTTTAAAGTTTATTTAATAAGGCAATTTCAAAGAGAATATATCTTTTTTTCAAGAGACACCCGAGAACAACAATTATTAAAAAACATAGCAGTGTGATTTATTTTTTACCATTACTAGCTCACTCTGTGTCATGTAGGCTACAGACTGTTCCCGCCGTCTCCACGACTTCACCCAAACCCTTTTTTTTCTTTTGTGTGAATTTTCTGTAAAAATTTCTTCCAGCATGTCATCCGCCGTGCTTATTCTGAAGCCAGAGACACACTGCAAGCGTGGCGTTTCTGTTGCGTGTCAACTGCGTGCCGTTTTGCCTTTGCACACCAGAAGCATGTCTGACGCGGCACTGCTTCTATTGATGTACAGGGAATTGGCCTATACTTCATGTTAAACATAAATATATAACCTACTGATAAAGCAAAGAAAACGTTGGCACTCTGCAGTGTATAGACTATACATATCTATGGTATTGATGGCAAAATAGCCTGCAGAATATTTCGTTCTGTATTGACGTGCAATATTTGAAAATCGATAATTATTATTATTTAAAGTACAGCTATATTTGCATTTATGTCACAACCTAAAGACTTTCAAACATCAAAATGTAATTTATTAATATGTATTTGTCAAAATGACTTCTAAACATATTTTCCTACATTGCAAAAAATGCTCTAGCCTATTTAGTTGTTTTTTTTTTTCAGTCCAAATATCTAAAAAAAATTAAACCACGATGCATTCACTAGATAAGTAAAATGACATAAGATATTTTTGCTTGTTTTCTATTATTTGTTTTTGGCGTAAAGCTAAAAGGACACAACTGCTGAAATATGTTCTCATGTCAGTCTGCGCTCTCATGGTATGCGCAGTGCAAAGCCGTACAGATACAGGTGCCACTTGATTATCCATCCTTGTCAAAAGCATGTCAAAATGTGAATATCAAATATGATACATCAAGCTTCTGAGGAACATTTATTTGTACATCTTTAAATCATAATTTTATTGTTTTGCGTATGTTTTTTGCCCCAAAATAAAAAAATACAGAGCTTGTGTAACATAGGCCAGCTAGTAGTAGTTGCTGTGCGAGTAAACCTTACTCCTCTGACCTCAAGAGATGCTCTAGCGACTGGCTAGAGGTTGCAGCCTTTAGCCTCCTTGTTAGAGCATCCGACTCTCATGCCGGCAGACCTGGGTTCGAGTCCCGGTCCGAACAGAAGGGGTTACACTGGTGCCGTGACCTGGGTGGAAGTTAGGTTTAGGGGGTTGAGTGTAACAGAGGCCAGCTAGTAGTAGTTGCTGTGTGAGTAAACCTCAATCCTCTGACCTCAAGAGACGCTCTAGCGAATGGTACTAGAGGTTTCAGCCTTTAGCCTTCTTGTTAGAGCATCCGACTCTCATGCCGGCGGACCAGGGTTCAAGTCCCGGTCCGAACAGAAGGGGTTACACTTGCATGTTACAATATAATCTTACTAAGACATATTATTGTGAGATATAGATTTAGGTAATGCAAGTAGTCTGCTATACATTTACAAAAATCTCTTTGATTTACATTATAAAATATCAGAATTTCATCTTTATTTTGGCCAAATAAATATCAGCAACTGGATTCAATATTTTTTTCTCAGTTTGGGCCTCTAAATTTAATGTAATGTTTTTTTTTTCCTTCTCGTTTATGAGTTAAATCTGTCTATAATTCTATAACAAAAATATTATATGATGCATAAAGGCCTGATATATATTAAATATAATAATCAACATATGCAAACTTGAGAAAAAAAGTTTTATTTTAGAGTATTATTTTAGTAACAATTCAATATCATCACACCCCTCAAATTAATTGAATTGTGACTGGTGGTAAAGTTGGCAGTAAATTTAATAAAAACATTCAAGGTCCAGTTTGCAAAAGGATGTAGGTTATGCTTAGAGTCTTGCTCTCGAAAACTCCGGAATTAGAAATAAAACATGTCAAAATAAAATTATTGTTTCTGCATTTCTAGCATTGTTCATTTCCAGAGTCATCCCACAGTGAGAATGACAATAGAAAGGGCCATAGGGCATTGTGGATGGCTGCGGTTCAAACTATAATGGAGAGCAGAGAAAAGGCCGGGCCAAGTGAAAGGCCAAACATGCAATCAGCCAATGTCTTTAAAGGCTTTACAAACAGAGCATCTGGCGGTGCAAATGTCTATTGAGCGCAGGGTGAGGGGATTGGTCGGCCTCATGTTTGAATGTGTCAGCCAGGCAACGCCCCCCCCTCCCAAAAATGTCTTTGTGTGCTGCCATGGCAACTGCTCCTGTGTTGGCGGAAGCTGATGTCATTGTGAATGTGCTTCTGAGGAGAAGGGAGGCGAATGGGGTGATGGAGAGAAAGCAGGAACGGCGGAGACATTTTTGTCCCACAGGAAATGAAACAAGCTGTGCACACAATGTAGCTGGCCAAACACTGATGAACTCATTCACACGCTCATTTACATACACACTTTCACACAAAACTGTGGCCTGCTTTCCATTTGTTCCCCTAATTCAGCATATACGTTTCTTCCTTTATCTGCCCTCATATCTTATATTTGTCTTCATTGTGCTCCATTATTGGTACAACACGGCATCAAATGTTCCCTGTCCAAACTGTGCACCTGCCTTAGGTAAAAACTTGTATTAAAGTTGAAGGAGAACTTACTTCCTTACCATTGATGTTAGGCAGTGGTTCCCAACTAGTGGGCTGCAGCCCACTAGGGGAGCTCAGTGATCCTCCGGGTGGGCCACGAGATAACTTAAAATTAATTTTAATATATTAATGTAATTCATTAATTTTATTATTGATATGTTAACTAATAAAATATAAATTACATAAATTAAAAACATTTTAATTACAACCAAATACCACCTCTCTCGTACATATTCTGTGATTGTTTTGTATTTGGAGTAGCCTAATCTCACTGTGTGAAATACAGACTGAACGGTGGCTCAAAACACCCAACCACTTCATGATCACAGGATACGCAAACTACACATTTCAGCTGGATAAAAAAAAAAAAAAGTTAAAACACAGGATACAACTTTTTTCAATATTATTGGTTACTTCAGTAACACAAACGTATTGCTGCCTTGAAGAACAAGCGGGTGAAGAATTTACATTTATGCATTTGGCAGACGCTTTTATCCAAAGCGACTTACATTGCATTCTTAAGGTACACATTTTACATTTTTTTTGTCAATTCTTGCTTTCCCTGGGAATCGAACCCATGACCTAGGTGTTGCTAATGCCACACTCTACTGGTTGAGCTACAGGAAAGCCAAAGATGGTTGAGCTACAGGAAAGCCAGAAGATAAAGATGAAGCCGCCGCCGCCGCCGCTCCATGTCTCTCCTGAGAGCTTATCTTTACGAACTAAGCACCGCAAGATCATTCCACATGTCCATCAAAAGCACTCTATCCAATAAGAGTAGATCACTGTTAAGCCCGCCGAACAAAGTTACGAACAAAGCACCGCAAGATCATTGCACATGTCCATCAAAAGCGCTCTATCCAATAAGAGTAGATCACTGTTAAGCCCACCGTCACGAGAGGTTTGTGTCAAAACAGCAAATTAAAAACCTTTGGAAATCTTTGGCATTGCATTCACAATCCACAATTTGCGAAAACGAATCTGTGAAAAACATTTACAAAGAATGAAGCATACTGAATATCCTGTTTCAGTTTCGTTCAGTTTTATAAAGTTTCGTTCAGTTTTATTGAGACAAAGGTAATTCCATAGTAAAGACGATTACAGTGACATGCAGGAGTCATACAGTATGTACGTGTCATTATGTAATTTTATTGATGTCCAAACAAGCCATGTATGTGCGCTCTGGGCCCACTGATCTGGATCGCAATAATTACGCAGTTCAATATATTCACGTAGTTGTCTAGATGAATGTACTGTGAGTGTTTTATAATGGATGCTCGCCGAAGAAGTGTGTTTTGGAGAAGTTTGTGAGTATCAGTGGTGTACACAGGCATCAGCTCCAAACATAGACACGATTTTCATTTGTATTTTAGTGTGTTTATTAATTATGAATGGATCCGTATAGTAGGCCTAGTTATATGCGGTCCTTTGGCATCTCCCTGTGGTCTTGTTTAGTATGGCAGGTTGACTTGTGCCTATTTGTACATATTGTACTGCATAACTGTTGTCTGGCTATCACCAGACCAAGCTCAATTTAAAATTGAACACTGGTCTGGGGAGTCTCTGTATTTTCGAATGCACAAGAGGAGTGATAAACGAACATTATTCAAATGACACTGTTCTCAATTGGATAGTCCTTCAACCAATCAGACCACAAGAGACGTGATCAACGGGCAACAACCCATCGCATCTCTATCCGTCATCATGTTAAACCCATAGATATCCATAATAAAGGCTAGATGTCTCGTGCGCGCTGTTGGCCAATGGAGGTCGCCTTCCGCAACTAGCGGCCATCTTATCACAGGCAGCTCGCTCACTCGTAACAGTGTGTTTTAATGGTGCATGTACTTTTAAATAACCATAACTTGCTAAAATTTCAACCGATTTTCAAACTGTTTCGTTTATTATAAACGTCAGAGATGTAGTTATGACACTACATACTTATGAATAATTATAACCATGGACTTCAATATGAAAGTAACATTGAACAGAACAGATAGGTGCAATGAATATACATACACACAAGGTATTTAAGTTAAATCAATATATAGGCTACTAAAACTGTGTAAAAAATATTATATATATATATTATGTATATATTCTTTTTTTTGAATATCACTATTATAATAAAATAATTAGTTTAAAAAAAAAAAAAAAAAAAACATGTTTAAACTAAGTTTATTTTAACTTCAAAAACGTTTCTTCAAAAAAGAATTACGGTTTTCCCCCTTACATTGCACTGTGCCTACTTCAGAGTACGACTGTCAATCTTCCTCCATTATCCCATCCCATTAGTTTTTTTTTTTTTATATTCGAATACATCTAGCCTTTATTATGGAAATCTATGGTTAAACCCGCCAACAGTGATTGGTTCCCGCAAAAGTGTAGCAGAAGCAGTAGAAATGAATGTACAGGCTTCCAGACTGAGTTGCAGGGCGAAATCAAGTCGCCCCAGTGTAGTATAACAGAGCAGAGTATACTTTTAAGTTGTAAGGAATATCTGCAAAGTATTTTTAGTCTATAAAGAACACTTAAGGTAAATATATCTTGAATTTGTTTGTTTAAAAATAATAACATGGAGTTGAAAAGTACACAAAACCAGAATGGTGTGTGTGGGGGGGGGGGGGGGGGTATTGATTCGTAGAGGAGGGAGGCCTTCAAATAAAAAAGGTTGAGAACCACTGATGTAAGGCATTCTTTAGATATGCAGGTGTGTAGTATGAATACCCCCTTAAAATCTCAAAATTGACCTGTGCGTAAAAAAACTTTTTAAAAAAATGTTTAAAAAAAAGTGCCTGTAGTGTCTTTCCTTAAGGGGGTCATGAATTGAGAAATCAACTTTTCATTCAGCCTTTGATATATAAAAGTTTATTGTGATATAAGAATATCCTGTAAGTTTCAGAGCTGAAAACGTCCTTATTAGTAAAAGCTTTTACAGACGCCAGGCCCAGCAAACGCTCAATCTCAGAATGTGCCAATACATGATGTCACTGTATGGTGAAACACCACCTTTGAAGAAGATCTACTTCATCACTGCCTGTTTAGCTCCGCCCACCAATTTGCGCAAGTAACATGGGTCTAAATAATTCTAATGCCTGATCTGAAATGTAACTGTACAGTCAGATTTTCTTTGTCTGCGTCTCCGTAAATCAAACCAGTGAGTAAATGTCATCTTGCATTGTTTCTCTTAGTAGGATGAAAATAATCTGTTATTTAATGGTGTTAAATTCTATAAAGAAAGCGATCAAAAAAAGCTCCCTCTGCAATTGTTGGAGCAGCACGTGCTGAAGCTGTCGATCAAACAGCGAAAGTTTATTCAACAAATCATTTAACTATTTCGCTGTTAGTGAAGGTTAGTGTACAGAAACTGAGTTGCATTGATGAGATCACTGCTTTCATTGGCACAGCATGTGTGTAATCGGCTAAAATGATCATCACTGCAAGCTTTCATGCCATGATCTGAATATAATACCATAGATCTTAATATAATGCCACAGATATGAATATAATGCCACAGATCTTAATATAATGCCACAGATCTTAATATAATGCCACATTTGAATATAATGCCACAGATCTTAATATAATGCCATATATCTTAATATAATGCCATAGATCTAAATGTAATGCAACACTTTTCTCGATTAGTTAAGCATGAGAACTGTAATAGTACAAACATGCTAAAAAAGAGAGGAATACTATTTCAAATGGAAAGACGTTAGCCAATCACAGCAGTGGCCATTTACACTGAAGTCTCACAACAGACACCTTTTAAAACAGAGCATTAGAATCAAACGGCTAAAATCAGGGTATGAAAAATACCTTTTATTGATAAATTATGATCATTTTTTATAAAAAGCATTGTATAACTGCACTGCACCCCAGGAAACAGAGTTTAAAGGTAGGCTAGGTAAAAATTGGTTAAAAAACATTTTCTCCAAATTTGTTTAAACATTCTTTATATATCAATACTTAATTAAAATGCAAGTACTCTAAAAAAGAAAGTATAAAATTTGAGTGTCTGTAGACCTCTCACGACTGTTTTAAAGACAGCTCATTATTTCCATTCACTCCACCTTCTCCCTTCTGGGCTCTTTCCAAAGCCACGCCTCCAAAATACATGAACGTGCTACACCGACCGCTCAGCTGGAAGATGCATTATTTACCTGAGATGAGCAGTGTGTATGTAGTGACAGCACGTCAGAATCACATGTAATAAAAAAATAAAACTTTATCAGTATGAATATAAACAAATATGATGCCTTTTAGTACTCACTACCAAGCTAGAATACCGATACTGGTAAAGTTTAAAAGATATTTGTGTTTGATTCGGTAACGAGCTAGTTATATAAGGCAAAGCTAAAAACGGGTAGCATTGATAAAAAAAAAATTCCCAATAACATCAGTTATACTGTGATGAAGATGGATTTTGTGTAAGATTCATAACATAAACTGTGTTTTGCATGTAAGAGTTTCCATGATGAAAGCATTGTTGATTAGTAGTAACTAAAGCTAACTTAGTTGTAAAAAAGTTCCTGGATGCGGTGTACTAGTGTTTACACGTGCATTTTGTTATCTAAAGTTAAATTTTGTACAATTCAACACGACAGCGATCAACTTGAGCTAATCATATTGAGTATTTATCATCTCTACTAATGGCTAAGTGTATAACAACTTTATGCTAAGTAATGTTACGTTAGCTACATTAGGCAGATACATGTGCTAGTGATACATGCTTCGTGAAAACATAAACCGAAAAAAATGTATAATCAAAGTGAAAGATTACCTGTCCAGCAGAAATACAGCCATCAAGGAGTGGTTTTTCAGCCCTTTAGGTCCCTTAGTTCTCGCCATCGTTGGAAAGCCCTTCTTGTGCATTGCCTTTTTAAACAATGCTCTTGGCATGGTAATTACAAAGTTTTGTCAACTCTGATAGGTCCTTAAAGGACAACTCTGGTGAAAAACAAACCTAGGGGTAATTAACACATGGTTACCAAGTAGATCATTCTCTGTGATGCGTTTTCATGAAAATTGAATGTAAAGAGTTGTATCTCTAAAAACAGATGAGCTGATAACGCTAGTATATGGGGCATGGAATAAGTAAAATTAAATCACTATTTAATAACACTAACATGGTTCAAAATAGCCTCACACGAATACAGTAGCATAATGAGGGTCCCTACATGCAAACCGAAGCACTTAGAACTTTGTAAGTGTACAAACAGTTTAATAAGAAGATGCTTTATAAAGACATTATGCGTACATTATGCGTACATTATGCGTATACAGACAGTAGCCATCTTGGAAAACAGTCTTGACAAGTCTTCTTATTAAACTGCTTACTTATTCCATGTCCCATAATACTACACTCTTAGAAGAAAAGGTTCTATCGGCGCTTCGGTAACCATGTATTAAGTCCGGTAGTCCGGAAACACCACGCCCCTTACAGGCAGAAGTCATATCTTCAGTGTAAATAATGGCATCAATATTGCCCTACCAATTTGAGCCCAAATCAGACCCAGATAGCAGGGATAAAGGTCAAGCAGAACCTCTGCACGTAAGGCTTTTAATGGACGTTAGTGAATGGTATTTTTGTATTTCAAGTATTTTTGTAGTGTCACTGTCACTGCTGTTAGTTATCTTTTCATATTCTGGTTGAAGTTTTACTGTATCTGAATACACCAATAACAGAAACGTCAAAAACAAATAAATAAACGATGTTCGTGGGTGTGATTACATATAAGTGCGTTAGTGTTTGTAGCCATTTGTTGCAACCAAAACACACACAGAAACTACACATTTAAATGACATGTACTTACAGGTAGGCTACTTAAACACAAATTGAAACCATTGCTCCCGAAGTCCAGCGTCCCGAGGAAGGCCGAACACTCGGTCTTGCAGTTGGAGTGAAAATAACATTGTTTCGATGGCATGTCTGCAACACTCTAGCCTACTGCAACAGCTCTCTCTTCCGTAACGACTGCAACGTAGCCTTGTATATTTTGTTACATGTTCGCGGGGGCAGTGTGTATGTTAATAGCAGGGTTTAGCATGTTACCAACCCGGGAAACGAAGCTTGTTGTAGTCCAATCCGGCCAACTTTAAAAGACAATATCTCTGTTTGCATTGAACTTTCAGCTCTGTAACTTTGCAGATGCTGTTTATGCTCAAGCAGCAACATTGCACACTAACTAAAGTTAAAAAAGTGAAATCGCATGCAACCACCCCTTTAAATCAATTTGCTTGCAATCATGTCATTCTATATAGGGCACAGCTGATTGGGTCTTGCTGTATAAGTAGCCAATGAGATTGTTGTCCCGTTTTTGCGCCTCAGCGGCGTAGCAGATCTATTCCACCAAGACAAATTACAGAATTTTCCCGTATTTTCATTATACAGTCAAATGCTGTTGTTTGGCCGGTAATTTAAATTTTGACTATTAGATTTACTGGAATTGCTTGTATTTTGGTATTGCATTAAATTTGCAAGGTATTCCAAGTATTAAAAGGACATTTTTGTATTTTTACATACGTTTGATTAATATTTTACAGATTTTTTCTGTAAAAAAAAATGGAAAAAAACAAAATTAATGTATATACAGAAAATAAGCAGTCATTCAACATTTGTTTTCTTACAATAAGATAATTTGGTATTTTAAGCTAATTAAAATTAATTAATCTGTAGGCTACATCCAGTAATATGTTAAGACCATCAACTATAGGGTTTGGGCGCCGCATTGCATTCTGGGACATTGTGGGATGCCCTTGCGAATGTAAACAGCAAGTCGAACGAGTTAGGAGAAAGAAAAAAACGTTAATCCTGAAAGGGATGTGGAATTTACCGGGATGCGTTAAATAGGGAAGGCAGGGACCGCTGTATGGACAAAATTGGAACTATTACATTTTTGGTCTCACATGGATTTCCCAACAAAGAGTAAAGCACCGACGATGACGAAAACTTTATTTTGTTGGTCCCCAACAGACATTCTACTGACTTTGCAGCTACAATTCAACTTATTCTACTAAGTTTTCTGTGTTCATTTTTTATTTGTAACCTTTTACCTTGAAGCATTCAAACTGCTCTGCACCGTTCTGTGTTCTCAGGTTGCAACTACTTGCAAATAAACACTGAAAAACATCTGATTGTGTGACAATTGTTGATTTTTGCACATCGTACCGTTATTGCTTCTTGTCCCTGATTGCGCCTCCAAGCATGAAAGCGGTGGAAAGTTAATCTTTTTTCGACCTTTTTCCCATGGTGATTATGTGTTGCACTAGCCTAGAAATCTAGACGCACCCTAGCGGCAGCAAATCTAATCTGCCCACGAGTGTCGTCTATAGCAACTCTCAATACCCTTTTGAGCTGTATTCCCCTAACTCTTGCCGGACCAATCACATCGTGTATAGAGTCGGTGGGCGGGGCCATAATGACGACGGCCGAGTTGCGTTTGCGTGCTTCTAGTAAACACAGAAACTGGCGAACGGCGGTCTTTCGAATCAGCTTTGACCGCGACTCTGGAAGACTTGGAGTTTAGCTTTTCTCTGAGAAAAGAACAAAGAACGGCACTGAAGTCATTCTTAAAAAGGGAAGATGTGTTCACCTTCGTTGCTCTGGTTGGTTGTGTACCGTATGAATCCACTTAATGGGTTTCCAAATCGAGTTTTGCATAGTTTTGTGTGTGTGCACGGGTGACACAGATTCAAATTTGCCGCTGGTAAATTTTCCGTTAGACATACACAGCAGTTCACACTTTGCGAGAGGTACAGTGATGTTAGGAGGTTGGGTGATTTAAATTTATTTTAAGCTATGCTCGTGAGATATGGTAACTGCGGATCATAAAGAGCAGCTGTGAGCAGGAGCATTGAACACACACTCGGAATTGTGGAGGAAAAATAACGCGCCATTTCAGTGAGAATGCTGGGAGAATGTCTCGTCAACTACAGCGACTTTTGACAAGGAGTCAGAATCGGCGGACATATCAACTGATCTGCTGAGGTAAGAGTCTCATTCTATGATATTTATATCCTGTGGCTGCACATTTGTGTTGTAAATTGTTTTAAAGCTATTATTAGCATTTCTAATCGGTGTTCAGTCACATAACGCAACTGGCGTTGAGAGGAAAACACTGAACATCGCAGCAGGCCTATTTCAATTTTCCATCTGTTTTAAACAAGAAAGATTAACTTAGCTAACGTTATTCAAAAAAGTTTGAAAGGTTGTTTATAGTGAGTAGTAAACGTTACTGCCATTATCTCCGTCTCTTTTGAAACTAACTTATAGGCCTAACGTTACAGGAAAGCAGATGAGACGTGCATTCACGTGCTATCGGAAATTTAATAATTCCCACTTCTGAAGTCGTGATTACGAGCTCATCCCGTTTACATTTTGAAATGGGAGGCCATTCATGTGCAATGTTTACCTAGTTTACCTAATTTAATTAATTTTGACTGTAAAATGTTCTCTGTATTTTTTACGGTTTATTGCACGTCATTTTGTGAAATGTTTTTTTCTGTAATTTTACAGAATCCGTCTGGAAACTTTGATGCCAGAGATTTACTGTTTGTTTTTTTTTTAACTAATTTTTTTTACAGTGTACAGATTTTTGCATATTTACACATTATGCAAAGTAGGGTATTTTTTATTTTAAATGTCACAAACCACAAAGTTCTTCATCAGGCAATAGGCAATCTAGCTCTACGCTCTTCTCTTTATTTATTGTCATTATTATGCTCGTTCTTCATTTTCCTTCTCCATATTTTTTTTTAGTCCATACCTTTTTTGCAGCCTTTGTGTTGTTTAATTATTGTATCCTCTTGTGTATGTGTTACATGATGTGGTCCTGAATCTGGATTATCCTTCATCTACATCAGAGTCTCCTCCCACTAGAGTCCCCAAGGACCATCCTCAATTTCTGTTCTTGCCTGAGAACCTGTGCTGCTACAACATGATCACTGTTGTCACCTGCTTCAGGTGTTCGTACAATATTTCTTTTTTTTTTTTTAAGTCATTGTTGTAACATTGCAGACATAAAAAGTGCTTGGTCTTAGCAGCTGAACACGTTTTGGCTATTCGTGAATCCCAGAATCCTTCACTCAATCTGTGATTGTTTTCCTGCCAAAAGCGTGCTTATCTCAAAAGACCAAGCTAGGGGGTCATTTTTACATAGGCTGGTCTAACACACACATTTAAAATCCATAAAACATAGGAATAGTGATTCATGTATGGTCCATGTCTTTAAACTGTAAAATTTAGTTTGTATCTTTGATGGTTGTTTATTCATGTGCTGTTTGTGGCTTTACATTTTCAGTGCCACTGCCAGAGCCATTGAAATTGGCTTTAATAATTCATGTGTCTGTGTGGTGAGGAGGGGAAGTTAAAGCCTATTTATCAAACTCTGTCACAGGACAGAGCAATGAAAAATGGCTCTCTCGCCATACTTCCATTCAAGGCCTTTGGCTTTCGCGTGGAAGGAAAGAAAGCAATAACACTGGGGAATGAATATAAAACAACAAAAATTACTGCTGTGACAAGTTTTTACACTTTCTCTTTCATATATGCTTGTAGATTCTCTTGTCCAGGTCTGACAGAAGGATAAAGAGGCAAGAGCTACCGGTTTGGCTGCAGGGTTGAGGCTTTGGTGGTTCTTGGCTATATTCAAGAACACTTTATAACATTTGTGTGTATAGAGGCAACCCTCTAAAGTATGGATTTGCTATTGTATTTGGAAAAAAGCTTAAAGAGGGTGGGTCTATTTCATGCATTTTGACTTATTTACACTGTGAGTTGGATTATCATGCAAAACATGGCCTTAATAATAATAATAATAATAATAATAATAATAATAATAATAATAATAATAATAATAATAATAATAATAATAATAAAATGATTTGGAAGTATTTCTGTGCCAAATACACTTATTCAGGATTCTAATACGATTCGGAAAGGTTTTTTTTTTTTTTTTTTTTTGAGTATAGCCCCTCATAAAGGGCAGAATTCCTTGTATAGGAACTTCTCCCGGATGAGCATGTGCGCTCATCATCCAGAGCAAGAGCAAGAGCACGCCCATCAATGAGCTTTTTTTCGGGTTACGGAAGTTGTGGGCAGTGCTGTCATTTTGTTTTTGGACATCAACAATGTCACTAAAGAAGTGTGTTTTTGGTTGTGAGGGAAAGATAACCTTGTTCAGCTTCCCAAATAACCCAGTGTTAAGGAAACAGTGGATGCAGTTTGTTTTTCCGGAGCAGCAACAGAGTTCTGCAAGTGTGTCTGTTTGTTCCTGGTCATGAGTCCAAACTGTAGGCGGTGAGTAAAACTGCATCAAATGTCTGTGTTCTGTTTGTGAATGGCGCGTAAATGCAAATGACAAAAAACTTGAATGTATAATGAAATTAAACTTATCCAGGGATAATACCGTGTGTGTGTGTGTGGGCAGGCGTGTTTTTGTGACATAAGAGGACACAACTGTGTATAATGGCATGGGTATGACATAGGTATTACAAGGAGAGGGTGAAATATGAGGACATTGGCCATGTCCCCACTTTTCAAATGCTTTTCAAAATGCTTATAGATCATTATATTATATTACATTATAAACATTAATTTTTTTAGAAAGTAAAAATGCAAAATGTTCCTGTGATGGGTAGGTTTAGGGGCAGGGGCAGTGTAAGGGGATAGAAAATATGGTTTGTACAGTATAAAAACCATTACGCCCATATGGAATGTCCCCATATGTCACAAAAACAAATGTGTGTGTGTGTACTAAAGTCCCCACAATGTAATATAAACCTGAGATCACCTACACTGTGGGCACCAGCCAGCAGTCCCCACAATGTAAATGAATTCATAAACATACTAAATTATGTTTTTTGAAAATGTAAAAATGCAGAATGTTTCCTGTGATGGGCAGGTTTAGGGGCAGGGGAAGTGTAGGGGGATAGCATGTATGTGTGTGTGTGTGTGTGTGTGTGTGTGTGTGTGTGTGTGTATATATATATATATTTTTTTTTTAACAATACTATTAACTAATGTTGAACAATTATTCAGTAATTATTTTGTAAATGTGATTTATTTTGTCATACATTTTAACTATATTCTAATATTAATAAAAATATGCTAATTTGTCTCTTCAGTTACGTCACGCCAGTAGTAATGTTATAATTCTTCTTCACGCCAATATACGGATTCGATTCCAACTAGCAGGACCATTTTTTTGTTATAAAAAAATGGCTAAACTGCCATTTATGACACATTTAAAAAAGATACACTTCTTGAGAAAGATAACAGGACGCACTACACTTTTTTATTTGAAAGTGAGCTAACAGAATATGACGCTATTATATAACATCTTCAATTCAAAACTCCGACTTGTTTAGAACAGACATCACCTAAACAAGGTAAGCCATGGGTAGGTTTTTAGTCTGGCCCGCCATGGCATGGCTATGCAAGATTTGTATGTCATTTTTGTGAGCAAGTGGTTTTCTGAAATGTACATAAGCATAAGCCACATATACTGTATTAACAATGGCAGGTTGTCAATACAGGACTCAGACATTGTGATTTCTCTTTGTGATATAGTTATCATGACTTGGGTTGGATCTCCTGCTTTGTTTTTGTTTTCAATTTTTTTCACGTTGCAGCCGCTCACACTTGATCGCAGGAAGCTTATCACTTACAGTATTTCGTTTCTGTGACACTATTAGCAACTAGCGGAATTAAAATAAATAAATAAATAAAGCAACCTTGCAAACAGTTTCCTTTTTGTTCTACAAGCGAAACAGCGGGTACAATCTCATGAAGAAGGGACTCATTTATTACCGACAGACATACATTTAAATCGTTATCGGGATTCTGGACACAGAGTGGCTAAGAGCTTTTCGAAGGCCCAAAAGCAACCCAGACATTGAGTGAACATCACACAAAGACCTCATACCAATGCAGACACAAGGAATAAACTTAAACCTCAGATTTAATAATATGAATTAATCCACCCAACTTAATACTTTTTAAGCATATACTAAGGTATTATGTATGTAACCGGGTGGTAAACATTTAACGTTTGTTTCTCTCCTTGCATGTTTAAAACTGTTATTTCATTGTTCTTTACTGTGTTCAGTGAATTAAGTCATGTTAAACAGTGGTTATCTGTATTTTCCTGGAGTCGTCAGCAGGTGGCACTGTGTGTGTTGCGTGCAAGGCAATGCGCATGCGTCCTCTCCTCTCACCTCGATAATTTTGTCCAATGTGCAGCGAATAGTGTACGAGTCTACGAGAGATGCACACTCTGTACATTTGGGAGATTTTGTGATCATCCACTGGTAAATGCAGTGTTTTATGATTATATCCTGTATAAATACCGATTGTGGGTATATATTTTTTCGGTGTTCATTCAGAGAACTGTCATATTTGAAAGGTTATGTCGTGTATAATGTCCGCGATTATATGACGTCACACCATGCGGTGTAGGCCTTTTCATTTAGCATTAAGAAATGTGATGAATGTAAATTTCCAAATGTTTTGTGTAATGTTCATGTGATTGTTTACACTGTACAATGTTGGTGATTTCAGCCGTTGTGAAGTGAATGTGGTGGTAGGAGCTGATCATTATGTGAGTGTTATTTTCTTATATTTCACTCCAATGATGTGTAAGTGGGTAATATAAAAAAGTACTCATGTTGTTTTGTTCTTTTTTATAGTATTCCCACCGTCGTATTGTACATTTTGATTTCGGTATCGTGTTACATTACTCTTTATTTTTTATATTTTTCACTGAGATTTTTTGTAGTGATTTCTTTTCCTTTTGCATTATATTTAACATTTCACTCACAGCAATGTGGAATTGTGAGGAAGTTAAATTTGAGTCACCAGCTCTGTGAAATTTTGTTTCACGTTTCCTGATCATTTTGTGAACTTTAATCTCAACTAAAGTCGAGAAGCCATTTTTGAATCATTTTCTTGAAATTTCTTGAAAGTGAATAGAACACCTTAATGTGTTCCTGGTGGTTAATTTAAATCCCCGGTCACATGTATTTTCATGTAACTTGTGAAGTTTCTCTGCATGCTAGACACGTGTCACATAAGAATCAGGGCTGCACGATATTGGAAAAATATTTCATTGCGATATTTTTCCCCCCAACGATATATATTGCGATATTGAGAGCCATCAATCCAGGCTAAAGTCAATAATTACCATTCCATGATATTAATAATTTCAATAATAAGCAAGCTTCATTACAGGTGACAAAAATAAATGTTGGAAAGTATGTGTAAACATGAAACTAAACCTCCAGTAGGTGGCAGCAGGTGACCGTCTTAATGAGTGAGTCACTGAGTCGTTCATTCAAACGATTCATTCAAACACTCACGCTTGTTGCTGTGAGAGAGCACCGCGTTACGGTTCTGCTGTGAATGATTTTCACTGCTGAAATAGAACAAAAAACTAAATTTTGCATCTAAACTGTTAGTGACTTTAAGTTAATGTTAAAGGGGGGGTGAAACACTCAGTTTCAGTCAATCTCATGTCAATCTTGAGTACCTATGGAGTAGTATTGCATCCTTCATATCTCCGAAAAGTCTTTAGTTTTATCATATTTATAAAAGAAATATGGGCTGTACCGAGTCTTTCCGGAAAAAACCGAGCGCCTGGAGGCGTATCGTGTGGGCGGAGCTAAAGAATGACGAATGTGCACAAAGCGGTGATGTCCTCAAGCGTGGAGAAACCCATGGCTATCTCAGCTAATACAGATAATGATCCACAATCAAATCTGAGGCTGAAATAAATTGAACAGGAGAAACGGCAACATCAGGATGTCCGTCTCTGTGGTATGTATTGTATTTAGGGGCCTTTGTGTGTCTTTACGCGCAGTTTATGAGGACATGATTCGGTTTATGGACTATTGTATGTGACTAGACCTTAGAGGTAGCAAGCAAAACGGTTTTGCACTAGTGTAACGTTATACAGAACAACAATGGAGTAACAGTTAACCGTTAGCGCATTTGAATGACGAAGCACGCAATCGTATCGTTTACTGATGTTTACTCATGCGACGGTAGCCAATAGCAGAGACATTTGAAGTTGATTTACTCACCGGCTGCTTCCAAAGCAGGACCGAACAGCTGGGACCGCTCTGTCAAAAACACACTTCTTTGGTATGATTTGGTGAAGTCCTGTGACAGCAGTGACCGTGGAAATCCACATTGCGACGCGACTGAAGCGATGCCTTGAAGCTTCCCGTCATTTCTGCGTTCAAATCGGTTCAAATGCAGCGCTGCCTTCCCGGAATGCTGTGCTGAAGCGTTGAAGTCGCTCGACGTCACCCATAGGAATAAAGTGGAGCGCGGCGCGTCATAAGTGTTCACGGACGACTGGATCTGCACCTGAGAGACTGTTTACGGCGTGCATTTCCTCTCTCTACCTCTAGTGACGCGCGCGCGCGCACCCTACCGGGAGAAGAGCCCGTACAGCCCATACAAGGACCTTCCGCTCTATTAACGTTAAGTCGAGCCATACTCGAAAAAAACTCGCCGAAACTTGTGAGAAACCGGAAGGAGTATTTTTAACACAGAAATACTCCATCAAACGTCCAACATTAGTTTTTGAAACTTTGTCTATGTTTAGGATGGGAATCCAAGTCTTTAAAGGTGTAAAAAGCTCAGTATGTATGAAACCGCATTTCACCCCCCCCTTTAATTATTTGTTTATGGAACTGTCATATGAAATCATTTTCAGTCGTGATGGTGTTCAGGAAAACGCTCTAATGTTGTAATTTCTCCTCGAGAGGCTGCACGAGCGTCAACGGCGCGACCTTATTATCGTCAGTTCATTATATATTATTATTAAACGGCTCTGTGAAATACTTGATTCTGATTGGTCAATCGCGCATTCCAGCGGTACGTTATTTCCAGATAACACCCGCTCATACGGGTACTACGAGTTATCTTGACCGGTACTACTTCTATGCTTAACGCTGGCGCCATCTTGTGGCTTAAGCAGCCGTGGGTTACAATCGAAGACTTCAAGGCAGGTTTCCTTTATAACGTTTTTAATATAGATCTTTTTCTTACACAAACTCATCGATTCGAATCAGAAGGCTCTATTAACCCATCGGAGCCGTGTGGAGCACGTTATTTGACGGACAGCTGCATTTTTTATGGACTTCAAACACCACTACAACAACTGCTTGGATTAACGTTAGCCTGGACTTTTTAAATATAACTCTGATTGTATTTGTCTGAAAGAAAAATATACACAATAAACCCCTTCAGAGTAATGCAAGACCCCTCCGCTTCGCGTCGGGGTCCTGATCACTCTGTCGGGGTATATTCTGCGATAACAACCGGCTGGGTGTACATTATCCCTTATTTATCCACTATCGATCGCCACTTACACTAAATTAATGCACAAACAGTCTTGCATTTTGGTGATTCGCTAGTTATTTTTTGTTTTAATCAGGCTCTTGTCCGTCAGGGCAAGTAAAATTCTCTTACTCTTGTCCCTTCAAAAAAACCACATGTCCTGGACAAGCGTTAATGTCGAGTCCTGCTTTATATTCGTCGTAAAGAGCTTTGTGGTGCCGTTTTTAGTGGTCAGACAAATTGGTGGTGTTTTCTTGTTTTGTGGCCACAAGACACTCCATGCAAAGTACCTCTTTTTGGTCAACATCCTCCTTTTTGTTGCCGAAATAGTCCCAAAAAGATGATTTCTGGTATGAAACGGCGGTCAGTTCCTCTTCGCCGTGCATTTTAGCAGTGAATGTCTAGCCATGAGCGGTGAGCAGCGGCACAGCAAATCAATCACTGTGCAGGCAGGCGGAACATGCATGTCACTCCAGCAACAAACTGTTGTTTACTGTGTGCTACCGTTCTCTTACTACCCCATGGGCATGTTCCAGTGATGTGACTATCGCTCACGCGCACATTTGGACAGTTGGTTTCTTAAGTGTTTAATCGGACATTACGCAAATGATATGCACAAACATGAGAAGTGGGTGGGACACCCGCCCACAACAATATCTCGTTGGCCAGAGACGCCCCCCAAGGAGGGACCTTAGGGTTCGTTTGAAATTCCCGGGCAAACAAGATATCTTTGTTTTTTGTTTTGCCTCGTGCTTATACTGACTGCAATGGTTTTGCGGTGACTTCTGCTTTGATTGTTTGGGCCTTTCCTGCCTGCTCGCAGCGTCCTCCGAGCTACCGAGAGCTCTTCATCATCACCACACTTCAAAACTCTGTTTGAACCTCGCCGAAGAAAACTTCCTGGAGTCCACGCAGCAGCGCCTCCTGTCGCGTAGCAACCAGCTAATGCCATCCATGATCCGGCTTTTACTCTGCAAAACCAACTATCTGTCCCTCTGACCACAACAACTGACCACCAGCCGAGCAACGCCGTCCTTAGAGGAACCCATGCTCGTAGGAACATTCAAATGCAAGTACATGACTCTTCATTCTGGCTGAACTGGTAAAAATCGTATCTAAGCGAACAAACTAAGGTTGACCTGCTAGTATATTGATTCTCAGGTTGTGACTAAATGAGTTCAGACTCATGTCTGAACGAGACATTGGGACTTCACTCCTTTCAAATAACAAACATCCCTTTCCCATTAGCTGTATGATATGGAGGGATTTTTCAGTCAGATTATAAACTAAAAGTCTTAAACCAAAACTAAAAATCTAAATTTGAAACTTAAAGTCCAAGTCGAAAATGAATTTGGTATTTAGGATTGGGCATTTGGTATTTAGGATAGGGCATTTTCTATTTAGGATTGGGCATTTTCTATTTAGGGTTGGGCATTTGGTCATTTAGCCATTTAGGATTGAGGATTTGGGATTTGGGGATTTAGGATTGGGAATTTGGTATTTAGGATTGGGCATTTAATCATTTAGCCATTTAGGATTGAGGATTGGGGATTTAGGATTGGGCATTTGAGGATTGAGCATTGGGGAGTGTATGCAAATTAGGAGGCGTGGCCCAAATACTGGAGGCTGGGTTTGAAATGGCTGGTGCGCAGATGCACCTTATGGACAGCAGAGGGAGCTCCCAGTGCTAAGGAGCACACTTTAATGAAACCAAACGGAGCGAGTGAGCGGCTTGAGCGAGGACTGTGCGATAACTTCAACTTAATGACAGCTTTGTAACATTTGTGGCCTCAAACACAAAGTCACCAGTGAAAGGAGTGCTATCGGTCTGACGACGAGAAAGCAGCAGACAGTGCAGCAGGTAAGATGCTAACATTAGCTACTAGTTATATAAGCTGATATTGCTAATATGCTTTAGTAGGGAATTATTATATTGGGACATGCTGCCTTGTTTTTTAAACTGCGGTTAACCCCTCTGACATTAGTAGATACACTCCTTTCCCATTGCCACTAGATGGTCTTGTTTATGTTTTTTTCTTTTTTGCTATATAGCCTATATACATTTTATTAAGATTGTGAGAGAAAAGAAATTAGGCTTGTTCGACTTGAACGCTGCACACTGCAAGACCTATCGGTTTATGACATCAAAGTACTGCGATGCAAAAGCATAAGGAGCGTCTACTCTCTTTGATGTCATATGTTGTGTGTGTATGTATGTATACGTTAAGACGATGTCAGTCAGAGCATAATATAGCAATATATTGCGGTCCTTTTTACACTGCACAAAAACCCTGCTGTTACATCGTCACTGGCCTTCATGATTGCTTTCCTAACCTTGTTTATATATATATACACACATACATATACTCTCACAATCTTAATAAAATGTATATAGGCTATATAGCAAAAAAGAAATAAACATAAACAAGACCATCTAGTGGCAATGGGAAAGGAGTGTATCTACTAATGTCAGAGGGGTTAACCGCAGTTTAAAAAACAAGGCAGCATGTCCCAATATAATAATTCCCTACTAAAGCATATTAGCAATATCAGCTTATATAACTAGTAGCTAATGTTAGCATCTTACCTGCTGCACTGTCTGCTGCTTTCTCGTCGTCAGACCGATAGCACTCCTTTCACTGGTGACTTTGTGTTTGAGGCCACAAATGTTACAAAGCTGTCATTAAATTGAAGTTATCATCGCACAGTCCTCGCTCAAGCCGCTCACTCGCTCCGTTTGGTTTCATTAAAGTGTGCTCCTTAGCACTGGGAGCTCCCTCTGCTGTCCATAAGGTGCATCTGCGCACCAGCCATTTCAAACCCAGCCTCCAGTATTTGGGCCACGCCTCCTAATTTGCATACACTCCCCAATCCTCAATCCTCAAATGCCCAATCCTAAATCCCCAATCCTCAATCCTAAATGGCTAAATGATTAAATGCCCAATCCTAAATACCAAATTCCCAATCCTAAATCCCCAAATCCCCAATCCTCAATCCTAAATGGCTAAATGACCAAATGCCCAACCCTAAATAGAAAATGCCCAATCCTAAATAGAAAATGCCATATCCTAAATACCAAATGCCCAATCCTAAATACCAAATTCATTTTCGACTTGGACTTTAAGTTTCAAATTTAGATTTTAAATTTTGGTTTAAGACTTTTAGTTTTAGACTTTTAGTTTATAATCTGACTGAAAAATCCCTCCATAGTATAAATGTGTGTGTGCAGAATAGTTTAATAAACATTTGTTTACCTTTCTTATCTATACAAGTGTATTTGGCTATGTGTTTATAAGTTACTGCCTCAAACTGATCGATCGTGTTACCTAAGCTCACAACAGTGAACATAAAATTGATATTATTGCCATTGTAACGGGTAATATCCCGATTCAAGATTGATAATGTACTCTAATTTCGTATTGCTGGACGAATAGTTGTTAAAGTGGTGAATATTAATTTTGAATCATTTAATATGTATTATGGTTCCTTTCACTGTAATTCAATACCCCTTGGAGTTATTTGATCCGAATCAATCCTTTACATCGGAGATATAAATGAGGCAATGCTACTCTAGGTACTCAAGAAAACCATGATATTGACAGAAGCGGTGTGTTATGTACCCTTTAAGGACTGTACTCCAAACACACGTGCACTCATGCCAGATAACTGATTATTTTTCCACTGAAAACCTACAGATGAAGGAAACTCATTTTCATTCAATTTAATTCAATTCAATTTAAACAATTTAAAAGTGCATGCTTTTGCTGTGATATATCCTCAAAACAGTAAAGCTAAACTCCCCCATTTTTAATGTGTTCAGCAAGATAATGAATTGCAATCAAATTCTCAACTGCAGTCTTTCTGCCTCGAAGAATTCATATGCTTTGCTTGAGAAAATAGTTTTACACCATTAAGGGAATGAAAGGCTTAAAAATAGATTTGAATTCTGGGGGAGAGCGGAACAACATAGATCAAAGGAATTTGTTAACATAAAAATAAAACTTGGGGGGAAAATGTATGTTTTATCCCTGTTTACAAATCAATAAGCTATATATGTTTATACTGTTATTATTAATAATATTATTGTTTAGACATTCATTGAACGTCTTGTCTCTTGTGAAATTTAAGATGAATGTGCCCAAAAAATCTGACTCTTAAAATGATTATACGAAAAATACTTATTTTCAGTAATTAGTTAGAAAAGCAAAAACTTGCTGTCAAGCTTGTCCAGGAAGCCCGCAGTGATAGTAATAAGGAGAATGAGTGGGTGATGAAAGGGATGAAAGGTTATTTGAGATAATGAATGCTAAAATGGGTGGGTGTATAAGTATTTTTAGCTAGAAGCACATTTACTCAAGTCATTACTGACCAGTGTTGGGGATAACACATTTTAAGCACCCAGAGGACAAATGCATTGCTCAGTGGTTGCTTTTCCTAAACTCAGGAGCCTAGTTATCCATGATTCTCATATGTGACTTTGGACCACAAAAACAGTCATAATTTTTTTAAGATATATTCATCATCTAAATAAATAAGCTTTCCAATGATGTATGGTTAGGATAGGACAATATTTGGCCAGGGTATGACTATTTGAAAATCTGAAATCAGAGTGTGCAAAATCTGAATATTGAGAAAATTGCCTTTAAAACTGTCCAAATGAATACCTTAACAACGCATATTATTTCAAATAATATGTATGATATATTTACAGTAGGATATTTATAAAATATTTTCATGGAACATGATCTTTACTTAATATCCTAATGATTTTTGGCATAAAAGAAAAAAAACGATACATATTGACCCATATTGGCTATTGCCGCAACTTGTTGTGACTGGTTTTGTGCTCCAGGGTCACATATAACTCTCTTTTTAGTATCAACAGCATTTAGGATGTTTCTCCTAAAATTTCTAAGGAGAAATAAAAGTAGACACAAATGATACCTGAGTAATATTTGGGAGAAAAGAAGTCAAAAACTGAGAATGTGATGATAAAAGATGTTTGCACATATACACATTTACAAGGCAATAAATGTGGTTGTGTGCAAACATCATCTCCTTGTACTGTCTTTTTGTGTTTTGTATGCAGTGTACAGTATGCACTATATTGACTATGAAGGGATCTCTGATTCCTATTCTGAACAATAACCTGTTCAGGGTTCAGAGAAGGTGGAAATGTGCATAAAATATTAATTACAGCTGATTTTATAGCAAAGCAAACTATTTTCTAACTTTATAAATGGACCCGAGGATTAAAATTACATAATTAAAATGTATTGCAACACCTCCTTGTCTTTTAAAGATGTTACTCTAAGGGGGTTCAACAGAAATTTGAATGATACTGAAGGTAACACCACTTCATTAGTCAAATATTCTCTTTTCCTTTATTCCCACCAGTGCATATTTGTATATACCACCAAATAAACAAGTAAACAAAAGAGCAGTCTTTGTCTCTGTTCATGTGTGCAATCGAATATAAACAAACTTATCGTCCAAGTCCAGTCTTTAGATAGGTTGAAATGATGATGATGAATCCACAAGGTTATTTGAGAGCAATGCAATGATATAATTCCCAATTCCAGTGAGTGTAGAGTGAAAGCAGTCAGTGTTTGCAGATGAAGACCACAACGCGTAGCCTCGCTATGCTACGTGAGGTACTTCTACCGCTTCTAACTATGCCAATATAATAAACATAGTTATGCATATGTTGAGGGTTGAAAGGACCACTGGCAGTTAACTGAAAATAGATTCGGTAAAGAAAGTCCTTTCTACAAGAGAAAGCAAAATATTAGTTACAAAATACATAAAACATTAGCACAGCCATTAACACAGTCCCATACTCACATTTGAGCGTAAACTCTAAAAGTTCTCAAACTAGGACTTCAAACGAATAGGCAGGTAGCAGCAGTTCCACCATAGCCCCTTTCACACTGCACGTCGGACCCGCAATATTCCCGGAACATTGCCGGGTCGCCTTCTGTGTGAAAGCAACCACGTCCCGGCATTGATTACCTAATTCGACCCGGGTCGGGACCTAGTAATATTGCGGTATTCGACCCGGGACGAGCGCTGTGTGAACAAAAGCCGAAACTAATGCCGCAATGTGTACGTAGTTATCGTGCGACTCCTAGAGCTTGTTTTTTCAATAATACAACCCTGCAGTGCCAGAAGAGCTAGTCGGTGTTTTAAACGCAGAGAGTGTTCGTATACAAACAAAACTAAAATTAAACAAGCAGAAATGTGTGCAAACCGGACACATGTCTAGACCACGGAGCTCCTTACTATCCGCGCTGAAGCTGAGATCGCTCGCCATTATACGTCACATCAGGATGTCACGTGTCAACGTGACCCTGGACCGTTAAGCATTGTGTGTGAAAGCGCACATATTACGGTATTTCGCTGGCTGTGTGAATGGACCAAATCTAGCGGCCCAGGAACAAATGCCGGGTCGCATTATCCGTGTATTTGCCGGAATCGCAGTGTGAAAGGGGCTCATGAGGTTTCCCTCTACCAAACGAACTGACTTGTTCTCCGATTACCAGGCTGATATCCTGTAACAATTACTCCCTAGCGCCCTCCAGCGGCTCCCAGAGGTAATACACGACACTTTTGGCATCAGACAATGAAAATATAACAACAAAAACAACAAGTAACGCTTAGCCTGTTACAGTATGACTTACTCCCTTAAATTCATATCACAAGTGTGGTTAATGACAGGATGCTATAATTGCTGCCCACTAAGAACATTTCTTTAAAAATGTTGAGTGGCACAACATTTTCTCCAAAATTATTGGAGGAATGGTATGCTGTATTCACTCATCTAAAGAATTATTAAGCCTAGTTCACACTGCCCGATTTCTTCCGCTACAATCTTTTTTTCTTTTTCTCCACAAATCAGCGCACATACAATTTGAAGCAAACTTTGTGCAGTTTATAATTTTTTTTTAATAATAATTCAAAATCTCGCGCGAGAACTCCGGTCTGCCGCACGTGTGATCTCGCTTTGTTTACTTGTCACATCGCACGTGTAGTTGGGTAACGTAGTTTGCGCACCGGAGAGAGAGAGAGTTGTCGGCGATTCTTCCTCTTGTTCAGTCATGCAGTGTGAACTCCTCTGTCGCAAAACCATCGTGCAGTGTGAACACAGCAGTGACTGAATGATACCCCAGATAGTCATGCAGTGTGAAAAGAGCAGTGACCCGACGAGTTTGAAAATCGTGCATTCTGAACTAGGCTTTAGTAACACCTGTTCAGTTTCTCATTAATGCAATTATCTAATCGACCAATCAAATGGCATTTGATTCAATACATGTAGGGGTGTGGTCCTGGTCAAAACAATCACCTGAACTCCAAACTGAATGTCAGAATGGTAAAGAAAGGTGATGTAAAAGGTTAGTTCACCGACAAATGAAATGTATGTAATTAATGACTCACCCTAATGTTGTTCCACACCCGTAAGACTTCTGTTCATCTTCGGAACAGTTTAAGATATGTTATATTTAGTCCGACAGCGTATCCAAGTGTATGCACACTATATACTGTCCATGTCCAGAAAGGGAATAAACTGTATGTGGAGACCTTTTTTGGGTAGAAATGCATATTGCATTTTTTTGTTGCAAATAAAACTCCCATTGTCCATATAACTACTGTAGTTGTAGCTAATTTTAATATATAATTTCAGTTAAATCATCGAAAATTTGTGTGACTTGCTTGACCCAAGCTATGACTTGACTTGCTTGACATAAAGCAGTGACTTGACTTGACTGTCACAACAAATGACTTGGACTTGCTTGCAACTTGAAGGTTAAGACTTGAGACTTGCTTGTGACTTGCACATGTGACTTTCTCCCACCGCTGCCAAATATCATACAAACAAGAAACTATGCCTCTAACCACAAGAGCAAAGTTGCAACCACACAACTTTGCGATGCTGTTTTCGAATGTTTGTTGGAACTATGGTTTCGGGAAAAAGCCACTGGTTAAACTATGTTGATAACGACAGAACTTGCAACCATAGTTGGTTAATGATGCTTTTGGGAAGAGCACCCCTGCTCATTTACTGGGATTTTCATGCACAACCATTTCTAGGGTTTACAAAGAATGGTGTGAAAAGGGAAAAATTTCCAATATGCGGCAGTCCTGTGGGTGAAAATGCCTTGTTGATGCTAGAGGTCAGAGGAGAATGGGCCGACTAATTTAAACTATTAGAAGAGCAAATTTGACTGAAATAACCACTTGTTACAACCGAAGTATGCAGCAAAGCATTTGTGTAGCCACAACACGCACAGCCTTGAGGCGGATGGGCTACAACAGCAGAAGATTGGACAGTTTAAGACTCGAAAAATGTTGCCATCTTCTGAAGTAGGCGTCATCTGATGGCTACTTCCAGCAGGATAATACATCATGTCCCAAATCTTGAATCATTTATAAATTGGTTTCTTGAACATGACCATGAGTTCACTGTACTAAAATGGCCCCCACATTCACCAGATCTCAACCCAATAGAGGATTTTTGGGATGTGGTGGAACAGGAGCTTCGTGCCCTGGATGTGCATCCCACAAATCTCCATCAACTGCAAGATGCTATCCTATCAATTATGGGCCAACATTTCTAAAGAATGCTTTCAGCACCGTGTTGAATCAATGCCATGTAGAATTAAGGCAGTACTGAGGGCGAAAGGGTGGTCAAATACAGTATTAGTATGGTGTTCCTAATAATCCTTTAGCTGAGTGTATATTGAGACTGATGTCTGTCTGTGCAGCCAGTTCATTTTATGTGTATTATCTGAACACGTGACAATCATCTTAGTTAAGTGCCAAAGAGACTGACAAATTTTAGAGTCAATCATTTAGGAATTTAGTGTCATATCTTCAGCCAAGTTGAACTAGGCAAAAAGCAAAGCTGTAGCAGCTGGAGAGTGGGAATGATATTTATGGGAAAGGTAGCATCTGTGCTGCTAAATCTCATCTTGGAGATGATTCAAAACGAATATCAGAAAAGTCCAGTCAAGAGGTGGAATGGTACAAATGTATTTATTTTTTATATTTAATTTTATTTACAAATGTATTACTTTTTATTTTGCATACTTTTTGTAATTGTTTAATGCTGTCAGCAACCAATAATTTTTTACACAAAATAAAATTGTCACAGGTTCTTCTTGTTTGTAATTGATTACATGTTTGATGTACTTATGGTCCAATATTTCATAAATCATATTTCACAAGTTGAATATATTCTGAAGCACAATAAAATGTAAATGAGACACTTGAAAAAGAACTCGGATCAAAATCAGAGAACACTTTTAGTAATTGTTTGCATGACACATTTTCAATTTTTATTTTTTATTTACACTACAACGGCATTCTGGGGGCCTGAAAATGCAAACTTTTGAAAATGGGTTTTAAAGGAAGTGTATGTAAGATTGTGGCCAAAACTGGTACTGCAATCACTTTCAAATGACAGTATTGCTGTGTATCCCCTTTCCCCCTCCCCCTGACTCGAGGTTGCCAGATAGGCTGCAGGATCCAGCAGGCACGTTTGTAGCTGCAGATGTGGTAACTAGAGCAGAAATGGCAACCCGGATGCCGAAACACTACTGACTATGTGATTTGTAGATAGGTGGAGGTCAGTGGTGGAAAGAGAGGAAAAAGCATGCTCAAGTAGAAGTACTGTCAAAATGTAGTTCTAGTAGAGTATATGTGCCTTTCCTAAATACTACTCAAAGTAGGAGTAAAAAGTAGCCATTTTAAAAGTACTCAATAGTAGTGAGTAGTATGCTATGAATGTTATTCCACCTTATAACCTACAAATAAAAAATGTACCTTACTCTTTTATGGATGATTCTTAGTAAGAACAAAAAACATGAGATCAACAGTCTTTCAATATTTCTTTGACTATTTATTTTTAACTGCTAGCTGTTTTTGACTGCTAGCTCTTAAAATACAGCCATGTAATACTTGAGAAAGCAGCCAATAATCTTCTAACTTTTATGACAACCATTCTGTAGAGGTTGTAATTAAAAAAGTTTGCAAAGCTCTTTTTTTACAGTCTATGTGCAAAGTGTTGTACATTAACAATTTTACATAAACAATCAGAGTTCTTTCTTTTCAAAACGCATTCATTGTACTGCTTTAATTTCAGTGGATGTTTTTTCTGTAAAAAGAATACACTTAAGAAATCAGAATCGAGTCATTTACACCACTGATGTTTGCTTGCAAAAGTTTTCTGTGATGGGTAGGTTTGGGGGTAAGGTTAGTGTAGGGGGATATATTAATATATTATACAGTTTGTACATTAGAAAAACCAGTATGCCTATGGAGAGTAACCATACACCACATATCCAAGTGTGCGTGTGCATGAGTGTGAGTGTGTATCCGTGTGAGAGAGATTGTGTGTAAGTGTGAGAGAGTAGCTACAAGAGTGAGTTTTGTTTCTACCCCTGCCATTCCCACACGCGGTTGCAATTCTTAAATGTGATCTAACAAAGGTAAAGAGAAAATATTAACCATATATGCTGTATACATTGCTTGTAATTGGGATGAAGTAAGCCTCTGTTAAGTATTTTATTATAACATTTTTGATTGAGTTGAATTAAAAACCCAAAAATGCAGCAGGTCCACCAGACCCATGAACACTGGCTGAATAACAAACATATGAACACCACAAAAGGGTTAAAATATGCTGACAGAAAGCAGGTTAATGCATTTATATGTGAAACAAAATCTAAACAAAAATCTAGCAGTGACGATCGGTTAATACCTAATGCACTTTAAAGCCTGGCAAACAATCGAGCTAAATTAAGTAGTTCCAGCTGATGGCACCGCAACCTTGTGCAGCGCTTATGGACCATTTGTCAAAAAAACATGAATTCGTGAAAACGGTCACATAATTTGTCTATAGGCATGCATTTTTTACATGCGTGCGATTTAAAAACTGGCCGACCAATGAGATCTTCTCTTTTTTTCACATGCTTGGAGTTGCTGAAGTTAATAATAATAATAATAACAATTCATTACATTTATATTGCACTTTTCTAGGCACTCAAAGCGCTTTACATTGAAGGAGGGGATCTCCTCAGCCACCACCAATGTGCGGCATCCACCTAGATGATGTGACGGCAGCCATTTTGCGCCAGAACGCCCACCACCCACCAGTTGATTGGTGTAGAGGAGACAATCAGGATATGGGGATTATTAGAAGGCCATGATGGACAGGGGCCAATGGGCAAATTTGGCCAGGATGCCGGGGTTACACCCCTACTCTTTATCAAAGGACATCCTGGGATTTTTAACGACCACAGAGAGTCAGGACCTCGGTTTAACGTCTCATCCGAAGGAGAGAAGGAAGTTAAAGTCAAACACATCTTTGTGGTGCTCATGCACACATCTTGCTGAGCACACATTGACTATGTTTACATGGACAGCAGTAATCTAATTATTGACCTTATTCTAAATAAGACAATATTCTGATTAAGGTGTTTCATGAGTTGCTTTAGAGTACTCCGTTCATGTTCCCGTTTTACATGTGATAGAACATAGATCGATTATGGCACGTCATTACGTCCCCATGCCACGCTACGTTCTCCAACATCCAATCATAGCGTGACTTTGGCAGGTGTGATAATTTTTATGGGCTCAGGAAACCCGCTAACTTCACCTGCGGGTGTCGCTGTTGGACAGTGTTACTTTACATTAAGAAGTATAACAAAACATGCGTTTTTATAATGTTTTACATCTACATTTACGTTGATTTATTTTTTTAATATTATGTATTGCCTCTCTTTTTTTTTTTTTTGAAGAGACGCTACCCCTCTTTCCTCCTTATTGACAGCCTACATTTATAATAATAGCTTTGATTAATGATGAAAAAGGTTTAAAAATCATGACTCTTTGGATTGTTTTTCTTGCCGTCGAGCCACAGGCGTTCACTGAATGACCCATCTGGTTTGCGATTACAGATACAAATTTATTGTATTTTACTTTTACAATGAGCATAATAATTACAACAAAAATAAAAATAGAGAGAGAGGACGCAGTGTTCACAATGAACAGTCAAGTAAAACACACACCGCCCATAGCAACGACGTTTATGGCAACGACTTTTCAGACTGACAGATCCGTAAAAGATAAACGCGACTTTTCCACCATTTGTTACTGTTTTGTACACGTTGTTATATTAAGTATAATTCCAATTTTGTTTTATTGGCCACAATATTATCGATGATTGTTGAAAGGGGCACATTTGATTAATTTTCAAAAAGGGCAGAGGCTCCAACCCACAAAGCCTCCCCTCTGCACTCCCCCATTGTGCGTAACGTTATGTGTCCTGTCACAAAATGCGGTGAAATCTCAGACATGACATTAATAGTTAGATTAAGGTGTGTACATGTCTCTGATAATGCGACTAAAATAGGCATACTCCACATGTCTTAATCCGATTTATGTGTAGTTAGATTATGACTTTAATCAGATTAAGGTAATTAGAAATCGCTGTCTACATGGTAGCCTCTTAATCAGAGTATTGTCTTAATCAGATTAATATCGGAGTATTGTTGTCCATGTAAAAGTAGTCATTGATACCTATAAAAAAGACAACAAAGGGGACGTAAGTAGATGAAGTATTATTGCAACGAGGCACGATGAATGTAGAGCTGCTGGCCTTTTTGGTGTCTGAGTGACTGTTGGTGAGTTTTAAAGCAAATCGAATCAAAACGTATCCTTGCATGCCAAGTTCAGACTGCACGATTTTAAAATTGGTCGGATATCTACTTTTTTCATACTATGACTATCTGGGGTATAATTCAGTGTCGGCTGTGTTTTCATACTGCACGATGGAATCGCGACAGGGGATTTCACACTGCATGACTGTAAAAGAGGAAGAATCGCAGACAGCTCTGTCCTGTCCACAAACAAAGTTTCAGCAACAGACCCGAGTTCTCTAGCGAGACTGTAATTGTTATTAAAAATATAGCCTGAAGAAAGCTTGTGATCCAAATAGTCTGTGCTGATTTGTAGCGAAAAGGAGAAAAGGATTACGAAGAAGCAAATGGTTATGGAGACGCAGGGATCAAGGATAATGTTCTGCAAATAGAGTTGGAGGTAAATAATTTTGCAATGTGCTGCTGTTGCGGCTGGCCAAGAATTTTGTGCTTTGTTTCAGTTCCTGCTGCCCTGAATCATGCTCTCTCATTGGCTGTAGCTTATTGGCGATATAATTTTCAGTCCGAACACATTTCACGTCAGTCACATTTATTTATAAAGCAAATTTAAAAAATAGCTGTTGGCCCTAGTGCTTTAGAAAGTGTGGACAAACACCCTAATAAGTAAACATAAACAGTACACTACAATTTATACTACTGGACATACTAATGACCATAAGCAACAGTAAATAAATGCTTCTTTTTTTAGCAAAAGATTTAAGGTCATTGTATGTAGATGCAGACTTTATATAAAATGGCAAATTGTTCCAAAGTTCTGGAGCAGCTACTGAAAAAGCAGGGTCTACCTTTCAATTTTATTTGTCCTTGAAACAGTCAGCTGTAGACTAATAGTGTACCTTAGTTTCCTTGAAACATTATAATAAAAGGGAAGGAGATCAGAGACATATATATGGAGGTGCTTTTCCCTGCAAACTTTTAGAAGCATACAACAGTATTTTAAACTCAATATGATATTTAACCGGGAGCGGAGAGAAAATAGCACTGACAAAATATGTTCACTTGTTCCTGTTAACAGTCTTGCAGCTGCATTTCGGACAAGTTGGAGACGTGACAATACAGACTGTAAGACACCCAGGTAATGCATTATAGTCTATTTTGGATTAAATAAAAGCGTGTATCACAGACTTCATGTCTCTGGGTGTTAAAAATGACTTCATTTTCATTATATGACTTAATAATGACTTAATTAACTGATAAAAACAACTTCTGACCACACCCCTGATCTGTTTGTAAAAAGTCAGCAGAGAGTTGAAAGTAACACTCAGATTTCTAACATGAGATTGTCAGCTAGAGGGCCTAATTTACTGGCGATAACCTCTGTAGAAGCAGAGGAGCCAAAAATTAAGACTTCCTGTCTTGGAGTCATTTAACTGAAGGAAGTTGGCAGACATCCACCTGTTATCGTCCCTCAGACAATCAACAAAACACTCCAAATTACAATCATCCTTTGGGAACAGAGGAACATTACATTGAGTTTCATCAGCGTAACAATGATAAGATACATTAGGTTTGCTAAATATAGTAAAGAAACGGAGCATATATATTGAAAATAAAACGTACCGCTTACGTCTGTAAACTTGGTTCCCGGAATAGGAACGAGACGCTGCATCACCGCTCTGGGAACGCCTCTGTGTGATTGCGTCGTGAAGCACGTATGTAATCAGTCCAATGGAGAGACAGAACGTCATAGGCGGGTGACATCATCGACCCGGAAACTATAAAGCCTGCCGGCAAACACACGCTTCCGAGAAAGGCCTGAAACATGCCGCTAGAGGGCATGCGGGGAGTAGCGTCTCATTCCTATTCCGGGAGCCAAGGTTACAGATGTAACCGGGACATTATACGTCCATACGTCCCCATACGAGCTGGGTGCCCGCCTGTTGAATTGTCTAAGGAGCGAGCACTCGAGCCCCAGGAATAGAATTTATGTCTAGTTCGTAGAACCTGACAAAGGTATGAGGCGAAGACCACCCTGCTGCATCACATACATCTTGCAGGGAGGCCCCTGCCAAGAGAGCCTGGGAGGGTGCCATACCCTGGGTAGAGTGGGCCTGCACAGCCAAAGGAGAAGGCTGCCCGACCGCCACATAAGCGAGTGAGATGGCCTCGACCACCCACTTGCTCATCCTCTGCTTTGACACCGGACCCCTACTCGAGGGTGGCCTGTAGCACACAAACAGTTGTTCAGACTTCCTCCACAGGGCAGCTCTGTGAACATATGTATCAAGAGCCCGAACCGGGCAAAGCAGATTAAGTGTTTCCTGGTCTGACATCACAGACGGAGGAGGATAAAAGGCCTGGAGCACGATAGGTCTCATGGGATTAGATGGAACCTTAGGAATATAGCCCGGCCTCGGATGGAGGAAGGCCTTAGCCACACCGGGCGCAAATTCCAAGCACGAGGGTGCCACAGAGAGGGCTTGCAGATCTCCTATTCTCTTCAAGGAGGAAATAGCCAGAAGAAAAATAGTTTTGAGGGTGAGGAACCGCTCAGAAAATGAGTCCAGGGGCTCAAAGGCAGCCCCTGAAAGGCCTTGCAGGACCACAGCCAAGTCCCAGGCCGGCACCCTTGTGCGCACTGCAGGTCTTAACCTCAACGTCCCACGGAGGAAACGGGTTACCAGAGGGTGTCGCCCCAAAGACACCCCACCCAAAGGAGAGTGGTAGGCTGCTAGGGCTGCCACATACACCTTTAAAGTGGAGGGAGCTAGTCCAGAGGAGAATCTCTCCTGAAGGAAATCCAGCACCACGCTCTCAGGGCAGTTAACTGGGTCCCACAAGCGATCTCTGCACCATGGTGAGGAGTCTCAATTTTAAAGCATAAAGTTTCCTTGTGGAGGGAGCTCTAGAGTGTAGAATGGTCTCAACAACCTCGGTTGAGAGACCAGAACTTATGAGCTGGGCCTCCTCAGAGGCCAAGCCCACAGTTTCCACAGCTCTAGGCGAGGGTGCAGAACAGCCCCGCCCGCCTGAGAGAGAAGGTCCCACCTGAGTGGAATCGCGAGTGGAGAGCCGTCGAGGAGAGAGACACTACAGTATGTCTGAAAACCAGGCTCGGGCCGGCCAAAACGGGGCTAAGAGCAGTAGACGAACCCCGTCCCGGCGCACCCTCTCTAGAACTCCCAGAAGCAGAGCAATCGGGGGGAAAGCATACAGGAGCGGCCTTGGCCACTCCTACACCATGGCATCCAGTCCGAGAGGAGCTGGCTGCACTAGGGAGAACCACAGATGACAGTGTGTATTCTCCTGAGTAGCGAACAGGTCGATCTGCACCCTGCCGAACTTTCCCATAAGAGCTCCACCACCTCGCTGTCCAGTCTCCATTCCCCGGGCCTCGACCCCTGCCTCGACAGGATGTCTTCTTCCACATTCAGGCGCCCCGGGATGTAAACTGCCCTCACCGAGCACAGTTTCCCTTGGGCCCACAGGAGGATCTGACGGGCAAGTTTGTATACCATACGAGACCTCAGATCCCACTGATGGTTGATGTAGGCGACCACCGATGTGCTGTCTGTGCGAACCTGCACATGGAAGCCCCTGATATATGGCAGGAAGTGTTTCAGAGCCTGAAACACGGCCAACATTTCTAGACAATTTATATGCCATAAACGCTGGCCCTCCTGCCACAGGCCCTGGGCCGAGCGACCACTCATGGTCGCCCCCCAGCCCGTCAGGGAGGCATCCGTGGTCAGAGACGCGTGCTGACACGTTGCCCCCAGGGACGGACCTTGGACCAAAAACAAAAGATCCTTCCATATAACCAAGGTGCGGAGACACAGCCGTGTGACCTTGATTACACGAAAGGGGTTTCCCCTCGGGGAATATCCCTTGGTCTTGAGCGACCACTGTAACAGTCTCATGTGCAACAGGCCGCAAGGAATCACGTTGGCTGCTGCTGCCATCAGACCTTACAGTCTCTGGAACTGCTTTACAGTGAGTGACTGGTCTGGCTTCACCCCCTTGACTGATGAGAGAATTGACCCTATACAAGGCTCTGATAGACGGGCCCGCATAGAAACCGATTTCCCAACCACCCCCAAATACACGCTCTTCTTGGAGTTGAGCCTCAGCCCCAACCCCCTCATGTGAGTGAGCACAGCATCTCAACGCTGGGCCGCCGCACGTGCGGAATAAGCGAGAATCAACTAATCATCGATGTAATTGAGGATCCGAATCCCCTGCATCCGCAAAGGGACTAATGCCGCGTCCACACACTTTGTGAACGTGCGGGGTGAGAGGGCTAGACCAAAGGGAAGTACCGGATATTGGTACGCTTATCCCCCGAAAGCGAACCTCAGATACTTCCTGTGCTGCGGAAGGATGGAGACATAAAATATGCATCTTTTAGATCTATGGTCACAAACCAGTCCTCGGACCTGATCTGTGACACAATTTGTTTGAGTGTGAGCATCCTGAACTTGAGTTTTTCCACCGAGCGGTTCAGGACGCGAAGATCTAAAATAGGGTGCAGCCCCCCCATCCTTCTTTGGCGCTATGAAGTACCAGCTGTAAAACCCTGACTCTCTGTCCGGCAGAGGGACTCTTTCTATCGCCTCTTTCCGTAGGAGAGTCTGTACTTCGTGAGTCATGTTCTCACCCACCACCGTAGGCAGAACCCCATTGAAAGGAGGTGGATGCCATCTTAAGTGTATGGCGTACCCCTTTTTTATAAACTGCAGGACCCAGCAAGAAATATTTGGCAGATTCTCTCACTCTGCCGCAAAATCTACTAAGGGTACTAGCCTCTCGAGGCTGGCCTCTGATGTACTCTGCACCGTGAGTGCAGCGACCTGAAACGGCAAACCGGCAGGGAACAACTGACTCGACGGTGCCACTCCCCTCCTTAGAGGGCACGGACCATCCTCAGATGGCCCGTGAGGGCCATCCACACCCCGGCGCTCGGGCGAGCTTGGTGGAATGACCATGTGAGGACACAGAGAGCCGACAGGTACCGTATGATGAGGTAAGCACCGTCGAACTGTCCTCAGATCAGTCCTACCTCTAGAAGGCTGCGCCTGAGAGCGGCGCCCACCACCCCACCCTTTCTGCGGGGTGTGCAGGTGGTGACGCTCTGCTTTTGCTGCACTCGATGAGCAGCAGATGAGGCCTGGGGTTTACGGGGAAGGAACTGCTTCAGCGCCGCTGCCTGCTTTTTGGCCTCCTGGAACCTGTCGGTGACGGCAGTAACGGCGTCACCGAACAGACCCTCAGGAGACAGCGGCGCATCAAGCAAAAATGTTTTGTCCTTCTCCTTGATCTCGGTCAGATTTAACCAAAGATTCCTCTCCGTGGCCACCAGGGCTGCCATAGAACGCGCAATACATCTGGCTGTCTCCTTAGTGGCACGGAGGGCTAAATCTGCCGAGGATCGGAGCTAATGAACTATATTGGCCCCGATCTCATCACTTTCCCCAAGGTTAGCCTGGTATGCCTGCATAATAGCCATTGTATGCAGACATTACGCAGCCTAACCAGCTGCCGAGTATGCTTTACCCACTAAAGCAGATGTTGACTTTAATGGCTTAGTGGGCAAAGCGGGAGCTTTAATGGCCGATGCCGAATCGGGAGCGAGATGGCTGACGAGCGTCTCTTCCACACTCGGCATCGAACCATAACCATGCCTTTTCAACCCTGTGATATTACTATACACTGCTGTGTGGGGGCTGAAAACACGAGATGACATGGGCCGCTTCCACGATCTCGACACCTCGGTGTGGAGATCCGTGAAAAACGGCAAGCTCCGCCATGGAGGCTGAGCCGAACGGGCTGGCAGAAAGTGCTCATTAAGCCTGCTTTTTACTGAGGCACGCTCCTGCTGTTCATTTGGCCAGTCAATACTTAATCTAGCCACAGCCCTGCTCAGAACCTCCACTAGCTCCTCACTCGTGGGGGTTTGAAGTGGCGAATCTTCAACCCCCGCGTCGATACTGCAGACATCAACCTCCTTGGAGGAAGATAACTGCAGCACAGCGGCCGCACCCCGGGCGGGAGAAACCACAGAGTGGGCTCCTGAACCCGGAGAAACAGAGAAACGGGCCAGTCTCAAACCCCTCCGTTAGATCCAGTTGCGAGCCCCACGACATGAGCTTCCACTGTGCCTTGGCAGCAGCGGGGCCCGTGCCGCGGGAAACGCAAGCCAGGACGCCCTCCTCGAAGAGCACCCGGCGGGATCGCAGCACACAGAGAGGCAGAGTCTCACAATGCTCGCAGCCAGCACCCTCGAGTGCTGACTGCGTGTGCTGCTCACCCAAACAAACACACAATTGGTGTGTATCCCCGCTCGTAAGGAAGTGCGAGCAGGGAGGAACACACCTTCTGTTCGTTTGCCATAATCTCTCACTGTCAGTAATGTGTCTATTCGTGAAAAAAAACAACTAAGTCTGAACTCAGACACAACACAGAGACAGTTTGGACAATGAAACATAGGGCGCTTGTTGAAGGCAACAGAAGCTGGGGGCGTGTGTTTGCCGGCAGGCTTTATAGTTTCCCGGTCAATGACGTCATCCGCCTATGTCGTTCCGTCTCTCCATTGGATTGATTACATACGTGCTTCACGACGCAATCACGCAGAGGCGTTCCCAGAGTGGTGACGCTGCTCGAGTTCCTTGAACGGGAACTGGACCCAGGATCGAGCTCGGGGGAACACAATACAAACCTGGTGCGCGAGATGAGTAGTTTCCAGTCTCTACCGAAAAAAGTTTGGCCCTTTAAATAGGAGGCTGACCAATTCAGAGCACAATCTTTGATTCCAATTTGCTGTAAACAATTTAAAAGAATGCCATGATCAAGAGTTTTGAATGCCACACTAAGGTCTAACAGAATTAAAACAGTACATTTACCAAAATTGATAATCAAAAAAATGTAATTTAATACTTTAAGCAAAGCAAACTGTACTATGCTGTGATCTAAAACCAGATTGATATTAGTGATATGCGTGATTCTCACTTGTATGAACGAGCACCGATTTGCCTAAGATTTTAACTATTTGTCTGCGATTTCGCAAAACCTGTCGGCAAGTCAAAATCGGGGCTAAACTCGGAGTGTGAACTCGGTATAAGATACCTCTAAATTATTGGTGTTAATCTGGCACCTGGTGTTTGGATAGCTTTCCAACTTTTACTAACTTTGCAAGATGGCAAGCCTCTCTAAGGTGACTGAAACCCTGCAATAGCAGGTTATTGCAGCATTACAATGACACTAATTAACTCAAGTCCCCACAAAAGGCTGGTTGTCCATGTAAGACAGATGCTTGAAAGGATGGAATAATGCAGAGATTATCAATGGGGAATTGGTTCAACACTGCAGCTGGAATTGCTCGCCAGTTCAGTGCTGAACATGTTAAGGAAATGTCTCGACATACAGTGTCACATTTACATTTATGCATTTGGCAGACGCTTTTATCCAAAGCGACTTACATTGCATTCAAGGTACACATTTTACATTTTACAGTCAATTCTGTTTACAGTCAATTAAAAGGTGTCTCACCTTTTAAGAGAATTTGGACTGAAAGCCCACTCTTTAGTGACCAAGCCTCTCATCAGCAGATAGAATCAAAAGGCTAAGAGCCTGTTGTTTGATCAGAGGAAAACTGGTTCAAAGTTCACCTGTCCAAAGTAATGAGAGAAAGTGTTTTAATGAAAATGTTTTCTGCAGCAGGAGTTGGGCCTCTTGTCCAAATCCAAATGCTAATCAGAGCCTCATTCTGCAACATGTGGTTCCTTCCCTGCGAGCATCTTCTAATCATAACTTTTATGCAAGAAAATAAACTGGGTAAAGCAGTTCCTTGAAGCTAAGAACATAGAAAATAATAAAATGATCAGCCTAGAGTCCTAATCTAAACCCGACTGAAAATCTCTGGAAAATCCTTTGGTGACAAAGTTATGGATATAGGAAACTAACTACAGTTACACAACTGTGTAAGAGGCTGGAAGAAGAGTGGACCAAGATCACAGCAGAGAAACCAGTGATGTCCTGTGTGAGATGCATTTAGGCATGTTGACATGGTCAAGATGATCTGCTGAATTGAGTATCAGAATGGGGAAGAAATGTGATTTAAGGGACTTTGAACATGGCATGGTTGTTGGTGATCTGAGTATTTCAGAAAGTGTTGATTTACTGGGATTTTCACACACAAACATCTCTAGGGTTTACAGAGAGTGGTCCAAAAAAGAGAAAATATGCAGTGAGTAGCAATTTCTTGCTTATAGAAAGGCAACAGGATCTCTGAGGTCTGCAGAAGAGAATCTCTGAATCAAGCAAATGGACTACATCAGCAGAAGACACACCGGTGCCACTCTTGAAAACTGAGGCTACAATTTGCACAGGATTACCAAAAATGGATAATAGAAGATTGAACAAGTCTAACAAGTCTTTATTTCTGCTTTGACAATCAGATAATAGGGTAAGAATTTGGCATAAACAACATGGAAGCATGGATCCATCCTGCCTGGCATCAAAGGTTCAGGCTCAAAGGTTCATTTTTATTTTTATTTTTTTTATGACTAAAGCTTTGTGTGCATTCAAAACTTTCTGACTCACTCTCATGGCTTCGCTGTCTTTTTGTCAGTTTAAAAGGGTTAAGTGTCTTTGTTATGCAGATGATAACCAACAATAGTCCTGTGAACGTTAAAACAGTCTAAGCGAATATGAGTTTAGCTTACCAGTCTACAGCAAACCTTTCATGTCCTGCTCTGTTTGTATGTTAACTAAGTACATACATAATCTGTGTATATACTGTATATATGTGTATGTTACACATTTCAGCACCCCTCGTGCCTCGCTTCCCCTCCCCCACTACGAGCAGCAGAAGTCCTGTGTCACTGTTTCAGGGCAGCTGCTCTTTGCTAAGCAGATGTAATCAGAGCTTTAGGAGTGTCTGTCTTTCTTAGTTCATCTAGCATACAGCTCTGTTCTCATGAATGTCCACTTCTTTTTTTAATACAGACTCATTCTCATCAAATTGGATCCCGTTGTGACTCCTCCCCCCCCTCCCCCCCCTCTCTCTCTCTCTCTCTCTCTCTCTCTCCCCCCCTCTCTCTCCCTCTCTGATATGGCTCAGTCTATCAGATGAGTTAGTTGTGGAAGACATAGCCCATGGGAGCTCTGTGAAGTGGAAGCAGCTTAAATCACTGAGCTCTCTGTGCATAAAAGATACAGAGAGAGCAAGGAAGTGTGTGGAGCAATGTAAAATATCTCTGGATTATATTCACTGCAAGAAAAGAAAAGAAAAGAAGAGAACAGGACTGTGAGGTGAGTGTGTTCCAGTGTGTCTATGTGTTCTATTGCTATACTTTGGGGGCAAAACTGTCCACACCCACAAAGTTTGGGGGCAAAACTGGATGTACACATTATTAAAAAAATAAAAAAATTAAATAACATAGTTTAAGGTTATTCCGGGTTAAGGTTATACTAGGGTTAGAGTTCAGGTTAGTATAGGGCAATAACTATGACTAATGTTTGAACTTTAACAGGTTTGAATATTAAGTTAAATCCTTAATAGTCCATATAATTTGACATTAAAAAAAACTATACTAAAAAAACTGTTCAGTACCATTCAAAGTTTGCTTTTGTTAGATTTGTTAATGTGTTTAAAATAAGTATATTATCTTCAACATGGCTGCATTTGTTTATGTTTTAAAGTTCAGTAAAAATGATTGTGACATCTCTATACAACACGATCTCATGGTCATGCGTATAAATAGTACGAGTTTGCAATCTCGTGGAATGTATGCGTATGGTACACGGTTTTTCGCGTGCATATGATACGCACTTTATGGCGTGCATATGACACACAATTGGGTAGTCTTAGGGTGGTGGGGTGGGGGGTTCGTATGTATAATACGCAATAAAGTGCGTATCATATGCACGCGAAAAACCGCGTACCATAAGCACGCCAAAACTCATTTTGGCGTATACATTCCACGAGATTGCAAACTCGTACTATTTATACGCATTTTCGTGAGCTCCGTCTCCTCTATATCAATTTAATCTGTTTTCTATGTAATATAATTAAAAAATATAATTATTCATCATCATTTCACCATCCAGTCTTCAGTGTCAAATGCTCCTTCAGAAATCATTCTAACATCATGTTTTGCTGCTCGAGAAACATTATTATCAGTGGTGAAAACCGTTGCTTATTTTTTCCCCCAGGATGATTTAAAATTGTAATATTTGTAACATTGTACATTTCTTTACTCTCACATTCAATAAATGTACATCCTTGCTGAATGGAAGTATTAATACACCTACTCTCAAAACTCCTTTCACAACTATCTGCTTTAGGCATCACTGGTGCTGCTCTTCAGTGGTTGACCTCGTATCTATCAGATAGACAGCAGTTTGTTAGGATAGGTAACGAGATCGGTCCAGTACCTTTACTATCACTCATGGTGTACCTCAGGGTTCTGCACTTGGTACTCACTTATTTCTCGTTTATGTGCTGCCACTATGTCAGATGACATGGTCTTTACTTTCATAGTTATGCTGATGATTGATATTCAGATTTATTTCACAGTTAAACCCAACTCAGCTTATCCTCCCACTTCTGTTACCTCCTGCCTTCACGAACTTAAAACCTGGACGACTGATAACTTCTTACAGCTTCATACTGATAAAACTGAAATCCTGTTGATTGGCCCTAAATCACAACATTTGCCGCGTGATGACATTTGCACTGATATTGATGGTGTCCAGATTACACCTTCAAAAACTGTGTGAAATCTGGGAGTATTGCTTGATTCCTCGTTATCTTTCGACTCACACATTGGTCAGTTAAGTCATACTTTTTCCACTTGCGAAATATTGTTTGTATTCGCCAATCCCTCAAATTCAACGATGCTTAAACTGTTATTGTATTACTGTAACGCCCTATACAGCGGCTTACCTGCTAAGGTTATACATCACCTCCAAAACTCTGCTGCCTGAGCCCTAACATTTAAAACAAAGTCTGTCCACATCACTCCTATCCTCAACCAACTTAACTGGCTTCCTGTGGCCAGCCGCATCTAAACTGTTAGTTTTAGTCTACAAAGCCAGTCATGGCCCTGCACCACAATATCTTGCTGAGTTAGTTCAACAATATGTTCCTGCCTGAACCCTCAGATCCAGCTATGAAATTCGTATTGTCGTGCCCAAGTTTAAATGCTCTACTATGGGAGGAAGGGCTTTTAGTGTTATTGGCCCTAAATTATGAAATAAGCAGCTCTCGACTATCTGTATGACGCACTTACATACAGATGTTTATATCCCAACTTAAAACTCACCTATTTTCTCTGGGCATTTTCTCTTGATTGTATAACTTGTTGTCTATCTGGATTTGCTTGTTGTACACCTGCTTGTTTATTTGCTTTAATGAACAGGCTGACTGTCTTTTGATTATAATTGATTATACTTTTGTACTCCATTGTAAAGGGACCTTGGGTTCTTGTATTGGTATTACCCCATAATGAATTTTGATTATGAAATATGAAGATAATATTGGTTGAATCCCCCACGTTCATCCTGTCTTTTAACTTCCCTAAAGTTCCCTATCAGGATATGCATGAGTACAGAGAGAACCGCTAAGTTCATTTCAACATTGTGGCGCACAATACAGCAAACTCTTTACAATTGGACAATTCAATTTTTCTCTGAATTTGGAAGGTGACATTGGATGTGCTTGGCACTGCTATGTTTCTGCTATTTTTGGATCGCAAGTTTGTTTGCTTCAAATAAAGCAGAATAAAGTTGGTTCTGTCTAAGGGACCCTTGGGCCACCCCTCCAGATGTTGATGGTGTCCGCAGGGACAATATGTGGGTAGAATGGTATAGGGTAACACTTTATTTCAGTGCGCCACTTTAGACATTCAAGTAACTATAAGTAGCGTTGCAACTACTTGTCAAATAACTCTCATAAATAGAGTATTAGTAGACTATTTGCTATAACTTTTGTTTGATGGTCTCCCAGCAGACATTCTACTGACTATAATAACTTTGTAACATGTCAACATGTCACATTTTATGTCAGCTTATTCTACTAATACCCTAGCTTAGTCTACTAACACTCCACTGAGAAAGATTGTTTTAGAAAATGCCTGAAAATGTGGTGAAAGAGTTGTTACAAAAGAGTTGAAACAAAGATGTATTTATGCCCAGCAGTTGTCAGTAAATTAGTGTCGACAGAGGCAGCGTGTTTTGTTTATGCTCATTAAGCTGCTGCGTTTAAACGACTTTCTCTCTCTGGAGGGTATTGCTTCATCTAGACCGCAGCGCTAATAGGACATTATCTCTATAGGGGAGAGAAACTATCAAAATTAGCTAATGTATTTTGAGTTGTTCTAGCACTTCAGATGAGTGTTCAGTGTCCAATTGAAACAGCTGTCACTGAATTTACAATTAGAAGTTCAATTTAGTTCTACACAAAATTATTGGGAGTAAATTTGGATATAAAAAGTCACTTTCAATAGTAATCCTCTGTGCATTCAGAGTGGTATGAAGAGTGCTAACCGTATTCAGCAGCAGTGTACCTGGTCTAAGAGTGTATCACTGAATATTTTGCATTCACACACAGGAAAATGTTGTCAGATTGCAGCATTCTGGTGTATAGAAGTAGGTCAGGAATAATTGTGCATGTGGTATCACAGGTGGTGGTAGAAAGGCAATATCAGTGAGTGATGGGTTGTGTAGGCTAGATGCCTTTAGACTGTGGATCTGGAAGGCCTGGAACAAATCCACCACATTAACCTGATTTAGGGCCAGTTGCAACTAATGCAACTCTCTATTTTAGGGTTTCAGACTCTGTTACTCTCTTTCCACATCATCACATAAACAGTGTGAGTGCAACTATCAAACAGTTCATCATTATGATCCTATAACACTTTGGGCCCTATCATAAACGCGGTGCAATGCGACGCCAGGGGCGACGCAAATGTTTTTTTGTGAGTTTCACGTGAAAATTCACATGGCCCATCTGTTCGCCCATGGGCGAGCTGGTCTGAAACCGAGGTATGTTCATGTTGGCACTTTGCTATTTTGAGTCAACTGAAAATGACTGCACCATTGACCAACAAAAAACCTGGTCTAAAGTCAATAGTTCAGGATTTGTGTTATTTAAAGTGCGCGTTAGTAATATGCGCCTATAGACGGACATACACTCTGCTTATTACACACACACAGGAATGTGCAGCAGCACACAACTATGTTTAAGTATTAAAAATAAAAAATTTACTCTCTTGAGAACCGTTCAATCTTTCTTTTTGCAAATTCTGCCATATAACAAATCCACCATGGGGCAAGCACAACTGGCTTTTAAAGGGAATGGGAGATGAGACTCTGATTTGTTTATTGCAAGTTACGTCCAAAACACCCATGACTCATAAGACTATGTGCACCCCTTCTGGACCATGCGCCTGGCACGCCCAACCATTTTTTTATTTTGTTAATCTAGCAAAAGTGGATTTGAATGCGGCCTAAGTGCACCTGCACCATGCGGGTCAGACCATGTGCTCAGATTGTTAAAATAAGGCCCTTTGGATTTGTGAATGTTTGAGTAGAAAATGTTTTCACTGTTATACAGTAGGGGGTGCAATGACAAATCTTCTGAAAGAGTAAAGAATCTCCTGATCAAAACACAGGCGAAGAAGCAGCAGCAACAATCAATAACATTTGTAAGCAGATGCATATGTAAAATAACGCCATCATCAACATGAAACAGCTTTTAAATCAAAACTGCCTAATGTTACTGAATTAAATGTCGACTCAGGAAGTGGTTAAGACTGAACAAACTTTGGGGGTGTTGATGGACTCAATCTTTTACATTTATGATTTGATCATCGTTCTGAATCTGTCCGATGTAGTCTTTCAAGTGTAGAACATGGCAGGAAACACACACACACACACACACACACACACACACAAATATATAAAACACTTATCTTAGCATCATCATCTGGAGATTTTTAATTGCATTAAATGGGGCACTGAATATAATACATTTCTTTACAATATAAGGCCCCAATTTATATTAGGTGGCCTTAAGTACTATGTACTTATTGTGTTCAAATTGTATTGCCAAACACCTTTGCTGATATTGAGGTGGGATACGGGTAGAGTGGGGGACAGGTGTGGTGGTGTGGGTAAGTTTAAGGGCAGGTTTAGGTGTAAGGGAAGGGTCAACAGTGTAATTACAAATGTAACTACAGAAATTAATTACAGACGTAATTCCATGCAGGTATTTTTTTTATGTAAGTACAATGTAAAAACATGTATGTACACAATAAGTGCATTGTATCAAACGATTAATTACAATGTTAGTACATAGTAGTTACGGCCACCTCCATTTTATGCACATAAATGATCCAATTTTTAGAAGCACCAATTTTTGCTACTTCTATAATCGGTTATCTTGGTAATATTCAGCTCTAAAGAGATTAAGTGTTCCAAGTGTATGAGCAACATCTTTCCCAAGGGACAGAGACAATCATTAGTATTTTTCCCGCCTTTCACACATATTTTTGACGCCATGACAGTCTAATCGAATTCTCTCCCTGCTTCCTGTGATCGCCTGTGGAAGAATATTTCTCTGAAGTTATCTGAAGACCGATATCTTCCTCCCATTCTCCAAGCCATTTTCTTTCACATCTTTCCTCATAAACAGCAGCTGTTTAGAGACCTGTTGTTGGTTTACTCGAAACCGTAACTCATGTTTACAGCTTGTGCTTGTTTTTTTTTTTTCTGGTCGGCTGTTGAGATGTTTTTCGATAAGGGTATTTGAATAATGGAGTCTGCACAGTGAATAAATGTAAAGTGTAATTGTAAAGATATGTTTCAAGCAGAGGGCTCAGAATAGGCAGAGGGTCTTGGCTTCTCTCTGTCTTTCCGACACAGACTGAAAGCTAAGAGTGAGTGATGGATGACTAGCCATAAGATTGCAAATTTGAGAGAAATGTGAGGATTGTCTGACGGATTATGCTAGTGCTGAAGGAGGGAAATCTGCCACGTAATTGCTCTGAATTAGCATTTCGTTGCAGGTTTAAACTGATAGTGTGATCAAAAAATGTTTGCAATCTTGCGAGTGCTTCGGGAGTTTGGGCATTTGTTACATTCCTGAACTGACACACACACACACACACACACACACACACACACACACACACACACACACACACACACACACACACACACACACTAATAGGGCCCTGCATGGGCTGCTTTCTATTATTGGGCTCCTGGGTTGAGTAGTTTGGCATACTGTGTTTCCTGTCGGGCTCCTGGAGAATTTCCAAACGTACAGATCCATTTCAGCTTCTTACGTCCGTTCAGTCAGCAGCATGGTGAATGCAAGACACAATTCAATTTTAAGCATTATAGTAGTACATTTTGATCAGAGTTATTCAAGCCCTTTTGAACTCTATAGATGCAATTAAATGAAGTATTTGAAGAGTTCAGATGCAAAAGCCTCTAAATCCATCTGACATTTTTCTTTAAAATAAGCATTTTTGTCAGGCTTGTACTGTTACTTCTGAATGGGCTGAATCTGGGATTTAGTGGTTTTGAAGTGAAAGTATTTTATGAACGTATACTATAGATGCAGAGAGCATTCATTCAGTATTATCTCATTTTTGACCGAATTGGCTTTTAGAAATCTTAATTTCTAATAATATATAGGCTAGTTCACCAGACTTGCATAAATATGATCTGGTCAAGATTAAAGGCTTCAACTTTATTCATTATAGCATGAATATTTACATTTCAACAGGATGGACATAAGTCTATTGACAGTTATCTTGCATAAGTATCAACCTGAAGTTCATTTGGATAATTTTAACTATATTGACTTGTATATATGTGTACATTTTCTGTAGTTTTTACACCAAAAATAATGCCACTTCCTGCGAGATGTTTTTATTGAATGGTCATTACATGAGGAATAACATTTTCATTAATCTTTTGAAATAAGGCCTCAATCAGACAGATCACGTTTCTCAGATATGAAAACATGAGACACTCAATGCTGACTTTCTTATGTTGCTAGGCACCCCCGAATCAGCTGTCCTGTCAGTCTAATCAAGGTAACCATCACCACAACGGAAGGCCCACTTCTCCATTAATTCGATTGGACAATGGACAAATTGACGTAGGGCGCTTTTCTGCTCAGTTATTTTTTCAACCTAATGCAGTCAGAGCACTCGTACAAAAATGTAAGGCTCACCAGTCGGCTAAAATGCGAGGCGCCGGGTCGCATAGATAGCACGCAAAACGCTCACTGCCTAAAGAATTTTTTTTTTTTTTTTTTTTTAAAGGTGCCTCTCACTGCAAAAAACAACAACAAAAAAACACGTTCTGTCTGAGCAGAGCCTAAGAGGTTTTAAACAAGTGGCAACCTCCCCCAGTTTCTCAAATTGTATATGAATGACCCTTGGCTAATTTTGTTGCGGGAGTAAAACATTTTTATCACTCATTTGTTTACAATATATTAGGGGTCGCACCGACTTAATGCTCTGTCATGACGCTTTAAGCTTGACGTCGACTAGTTGCTGGCCTATAGAGGGCGCAACAGGATAAACTATTTCCTGATACGCAGGGTCTGTTTTGAACAGTTCAGAATGACGAATAAATGCATACTCTGAGAGCTCTCCACAAGACATGTTTGATTATACCATCTGGATACTCAAAATTGATCGGGAGAATGCACGCTTATTGTACACGTAAGTTAATCATCTCGCTAAACTGCTTGCTGCATTGCAACCAAGCGGCAACCTCCCGCGATCTCTCTTGAAGCCAATACGGAAGGAATGTAAACTGTAATTCCTTAACTGGCCACTAGAGGCAGGCTCCAGAAGGGAGCAGAATCTCATTAAGCCTCATATTAAAATTCTCAACTTTACAGCAGAAAAAAACATGTTTCCAGCCTGGTACAAATTGTGGTTTTGACTTATAAGGCTAATTTTGATCTTCATGACAACTGTGAGGGGGGTGAATTTTTTTTATAACTCATTCGTTTACGTTATATAAAGCCTCAAAGTTCTGCATAATTAAGGGCGTGGTTACAGGTGGATAGCCATTTATCTGCCGTCTATAGTTATTGTGTCACCTCAGCTCCACGCACATCCCGCCTTTTTGCCCATTTTCTGTTATCCAGGAGTGACAAGCAATGACTCGCTCACAAGATGGCAACACCCAGCTCGACCCTACTTTAAGCTTCAGAACGGCCTATCGGAATCCTATGGGTGACGTCACGGACACTACGTCCATATTTTTTTTACAGTCTTATGATTGCAACACACACACATAGCCTGATCAGCAGAGATCGCGCACCTCACAAAACCATTCAGTAGCGCAGAAATTTATTGTCAACACTGTTCTGTGATCTATCAGTAAAATAGCTTCTAGCATATATTTCTTGATAACTAAAACTCACAGCTTCACTATTAGTAGAGAGACGCTGCCAGGTAGAATTAATTCACACACAATCACTCACTAATGCATTCATATACATGTAATCTTTATTGTGCTACTTTATCTGTATCTTATTCACAGTCTATGGTTTTAAAACATCCTGCAAGTGTTATAGCTTAAAACGTCCTAGTACGAAGAAAGAAAGAAAGAAAGAAAGAAAGAAAGAAAGAAAGAAAGAAAGAAAGAAAGAAAGAAAGAAAGAAAGAAAGAAAGAAAGACATTTACAGTATGTAAACAAGCTCCAAAAACAGTTAGCTTTTTAAGGTATTCTTTACCCAAAAATGAAAATTCTCTCATAATTTAATCTCCCTCATGTGTTTCACAAAGTTATTTTGAGATTGTCTGTGGGAGTCAATGGGCTCTAATGTTCTCCAATGTTTCGAAATACCTTTTAATTTCAACTGAAGAAAGTCAGTTCTCAGGTTTGGAATGACATGAGGGTAAATGTTGACAGAATTAAAATTGTTGGGTAGAAAATGAACATAAATCCATTTCCGAAAACATGTTTTTAGTAAAGGCAGGGATATTTGTGAAAAAAGCTAATTTCAGCTCATCCAGTAGGTAGAGGATGGTCTCATGGTTCACCTGTTCTTGGCAGACGATTGGTGGCCTTGCTAACTCTGTTTCCCATTCCAGGCTATAATTGGTGACTGTCTTGGCTGGGTAACAGTGTCAGAGCTGACGTCTGGGCCCGTCTGGACATGCAGTGAGACTATAAGGGAGGGTCATGTTTGTGTCAGGAGTGAAATTAGTTACTGAGTGTTGCACAAGAAAACATTAAACATTACATTGACTAAGTCTAATTTAGCAGATATTTAACGACTTCCTTGAAAAAAGCTAGGAAAGAGTTTCCACTCATCTGCTAATGTATTTTACATATGTGACCCTGGACCACAAAACCAGTTATAAGTTGCACGGATATATTTGTGGCAATAGTCAACAATGGGTATGGGTCAAAATTATACATTTGCCTTTTATGCCAAAAATCATGGCATGGCATTACAAATAAAAATCATATATATATATATATATATATTTGAAAGTAGAATGACTGAAATAGTATGCTCTTTTTCAGACCAAGGAGGTATATGATCTTATGGTTTTAAGCATGAGCCGCTTGTTTATAATCCACTTCAAACATTATAATGCTCATGATACCTTTCTTTAACTCTACAATAAGTAATCCACTTTGCCAGTTAATTACTCTTAAAAAAGCGATGCTATCGAATTATACATAGCTACCGCAAAATAGTGAAGTTCAATTACAAAATTAAAAAAATGTCTAGATCTAAAATCATTATAATATAAAAGATTTGCAGAATAAAATAGAATAGAAAATAACATGTATAGAACAAAACCTTTGTAGAGTTATTGTTTTCTAGTTATCTTTACATTTATTTCTTGGTGTGAACGGGCATTAAGTGCCATAAATTGAGTTAATAGTACACCGTATGGAAGAAATGTTAAAGTTCTTTTGAAGTTCTAGAGTTTTACTAATTTAGTTGTGATTTGCATGATCTTGTTTGGAAAGATTTGGGTGTCAACAGCCGTGTGTGTGTGTGTGTGTGTGTGTGTGTGTGTGTGTGTGTGTGTGTGTGTGTGTGTGTGTGTGTGTGTGTGTGTGTGTGTGTGTGTGTGTGTGTGTGTGTGTGTGTGTGTGTGTGTGTGTGTGTGTGTGTGTGTGTGTGTGAGGAGGAGCTCTGGGAGCAGCTGGCAGGCTCTTGGGGCTTTGGAATGGTATGTAACTATAGGCAGGTGCGCGGAGCAGATTGGCAGAAGTATCCTGGATCAGTGATCACACAGACTATCCACGGAGCAGATAGCTCACACACACACCCACATACATGCACAAAGTGACAGTTACTTCATTTGTTTACTTCAATTTTTTTTAAAAACGCTGTAAAACAATACCTGTAATATACACAAACGTTTGATGTTAATACGATTTTTAAATGTCTTATGCTCACTAATTGACTATTTTTTGAACAAAAATGTTCATTTTGCCCCATTCTGTGAGCCCTTTACCCCATGTGAGAGGTAAATGTCCCCCAGCGCCACCTCATACATTTATATGAATTTAAACTAAATGGAAGTAATAAAAAGCTATTTTTTCTTAAGGTGTCCCTTTAGCCCCATCGTACCCTAATATGATTACAATTTAAAATAATTTTAATTTATTTTAAAATGTAATTTATTCCTGTTATGCAAAGCTGAATGAAAGGCATAGTCATGAACCACACCGAGTATAACGTGACGGGCTTCCATCTCTTCCAAATTACGGGATATGACGCTCAGTGACTGTTCTCTATCTAACTCTGACAAGCACGAAAAGTCCTGATTATGTGCGATTACTGCACGAGCAAGTGCGCAGAGGTATGAAATATATATAACTGGTAAGACATTGTATCATTGCATTCTGACTGAACGCGCTTCAGAAATGAATACTATGGTCAAACCACTGGAGTCACATGGATTACTTTTATCATGTCTTCACTACCTTTCTGGGACCTAAAAGTGGTAGTTGCGTAGACTGTCAATGGGACAGAAATCTTCATTAGTCTTCCAAGGATAAACAAATCTCTTATGGGTTTGGAACAACATGAGGGTGAACTACTTTTTTTTTTTTTTTTTTTTTTGCGTGTGAACTAACCCTTTAATTAGTTGTCTCTGAGAAATAAGAAAGTATTTTAACACTGGGGGGAAAAGACTTGCTTTAGCATTAAATTAAACATAACAGAGAATACTTTTAAGTCTCATGAGTGACGCAAGAATAACCTCTGAGCATTGCATCTTTTCTCTGCATATTTATTTCAGACTCAAATAAGTTTATTTCAAAATAACAAGGTACAGACATATTCCATCTCTTGGTGGCATCTCTCTTGAGTTTAGTGATGGTTGGAGGAACGATGTGGAAGGACAGAAAAAAGAGAGAGAAATATGAAATGCCATATAAGGGCAGAATGAGAGGATAGCAGAGCTGTGGAAATGAGCTGAAGATGGAATATGTAATGAGAGAAGGAAGATGAAGAGAATATCTGACGTCAGCTCTCAGAACTCTCAGCAATGTTGGTGAATTGAATATATGAAGAACATAGACGGGAGGAATATGTTTGTGTGTGTGCATGCATGAAACAGATGGGTAGAGAGCAGAAGAGCCATATTTGGCTTGATAAATGAGAGATCATGAGATTTGGTATTCATCTGTCTTCTATACATGTTTATTGCATGTTGTGGTCTGGCCAGATTTGTGCTGCTCCACTCAAGCCCAGCACACATGCAGTGTGGTGAGCAGTCACTGCTATAAAAGAACAGATGGTTAGTGGAAAGACAGTCACACAAAAGGCACAATCATGTTCATGTATAGTTTCTAGAGTCTTGCTCCATTGGTTTCTTCATCTGTTTCTCCTCTCTTGTGCTTGCAGGTGAGTGACTAGATGGTGATACTCAGACAATCGAGCATGAAAGGAGTCGTTCACCCATAAATGAATTGAAATTCATTATTCACTCACTCATGTCATTGTTAACCTGTATGCTGTTATTTAATTTAAACAGCTACTAGTTCTTACTGCCAAGGCATCAAATAAAAGACCATTAGTGCCCTGAAGTGTTAATTTTAGGAAGTGACGAGAATAATTTTTGTATCTTGATTTGTGTTCCATAGATTAACAAATGTCTTACAGGTTTGGAACGAAATGAGGGGGAGTAATATTCCTATATTTTACCACTTATTTTACAGCTTATTACTGTATATTTCATTAATTTATATAATGTTTATGTTTATATCTTGTATATATAAAAAATCACATGCTGATAAAGTACTGATAACCACCTGTATTATGTTGGTTATCAGTACTTTATCAGCATGTGATTTTTTAGGTTGAGTAGTACCCTTTAAGGTACTACTCAACCATTTGGTAGACCACAGTTTAAGTCACTATATTTCATTAAAAAATGCATAAAGCTTAACTTAACCTGAATGAGCCATCTCTACCGTTTGGGGTAGTTGTGCAATGCTAAAAAAATCCACTAGATGGCACTTTGTCTGTGAGCAGCATGCCTTTTCAGTGTTCCTTCAAACAGCACGTGACACAGCGAAAATTTGCTCCTTCTTTGATGACGCATATCGGCGGGACTTTTAAAGGTAAGACTATTTTTTTGACATATTATCATTTCAGAGGAGTTGTTAAACAGAATTATGTAACATAATTAAACAAAAATAAGTCTTATAAGGGTCAAATAATTTTTTCAAAACATGCTCTACCAAACGGTTGAGTTGTCATTTTATGGTAGAGAAGCTAGCTAATGATGGTAAAATTAGCTAATGTATGTAAATTAGTTAATGTTGGTAAAATGAGCTATTTACAATGAACAAAAGGGCTAGTGTTGTTAAAATGATTAATTTAATATTATTCAATTGCATATTTGATGAAAAATATTTAATCAATATAATTTTTATCAAAATTTTTCAAAAATAAATGTATTATCAAAATAATAAATTTGAAGAATTAATACCAATTCTGGTGTAACTATTAATTTCATAATTTAAAATTTACTATGTTTGTGTATTACTATATGACTAGCATTGTAAGAGTAAATGGTTTGTAATACAAATAGTTTTCTTTATGTTTTAGACACGATAGATGGATGCCAAATCATTTTACGGTTCAAGACCACGCACTTTTCTGGCCCTTGTGCCAGAAAATCCTGAGGACTCAGATGCGGATCTGAGTGATGATGACCCCGTAGATGATCCAGATTATCTCCCCACACCAGCAGAAGAGAATGGAGATACTTCATTTGATTCAATGGATGAGGAGGAGGTTGCCTCAACAAGTTCATCCTCTAAACCACCGACCAAAAAGAAGAGGAGAATGGGGAAAAACTCCCTGAAAACTGTTTCTTTGGCAAAAATAAAGGACACACCTGAACCATCACCCCCAGATGGAAAGGAAGGCAGAAGAAGATTGTGGAGGCATGAAGACATTGAGACATTCCAGGTTCCAGTCTCAAGTTTTAACCTCCCTGATGCTGTAAAGACACCCTTTCAGTATTTTAAAATGCTCTTCACGGATGAGATGATTACACATATCTCTGAGCAAACCAAACTCTACACTGCCCAGGAGCTGGGAGATCCAATCAGCACCAGTCCTAAAGAGATCGAAAAATTCCTGGCAATGCTTCTCTTCATGGGTGTTTTCAGTTTCCCAGCCATCGATGACTACTGGTGCATTGAATCACAATTTAGTGTGATAGCCGATATTATGCCAAGGAGAAGATTCAAACTGTTATGTCGGTACCTTCATTTTAATGATAATCAGCAGTGCAATGGCAGTCCAGACAGGTTCTACAAAATCTTTTTTTAGGTTCTAGAAAAAATTCGAATCAAATCTTGGGTGAAGTTTTTCACACACACACACACACACACACACACACACACACACACACACACGTTGGTCTATGTGGTTTACAGGGACTCTCCATAGGCGTAATGGTTTTTATACTGTACAAACCGTATTTTCTATCCCCTTACACTGCCCCTGCCCCTAAACCTACCCATCACAGGAAACATTCTGCATTTTTACTTTCTCAAAAAAACATAATTTAGTATGTTTTTAAGGCCATTTGAATTATGAGGACATTTGATATGTCCTCATAAACCACATTTATAGTGTAATACCAGTGTAATACCCATGTAGTTATACAAATTTGTGTCCTCATAAACCACATAAACAGGCGCTCACACACACACACACACACACACACACACACACACACACAATGTGTTTTGAGCCATCAATAGCAGCCAACAGATTTTTTTTATTGGTCAAGAAATTGCACTTAATATGACTTTTTCTTTTATTATGAACAGACGTCTCAACCGTTTGGTAGAGGACTGTATCTAAAATACTGTAGGGTCTAATTAAAAAAAAAAAAATGATTGTTGTTATTGTTATCATAATTGAATAAAAAATGCAAATAAATAATTTTTACTTTGCTTTTTTCATGGTGCGTACCTTAAAGGGAAACACATAAATATTTTACAAAAACAATTTATATATAGTATAGTGCAATGACACTTTTTTATGTACTGTAAGGTAATTTACAATGAATCAGTTAACATATTTTGGTAGCTCACACTATTTCATTATTTACAAACCAGTTATTTAGGAGTTTTCAGTGGTTCATAAGATCATTTAGAAAGTGTAAGTAAATTATTAATAAACTATTTAAATGTACATTTATACATGTTATTATTTAGATTTTTAGTAAAAGTCAGTGTTTTAATAAATCTGTGTTTTAATAAATACTTTATTAACATGTATTCCTATTGTGATTCATGATTAATTCAGGTAGAACATTGTAAAACATTTAGTCAGTTTAAGGAACACAATGACTTTTTGGGACTTTAGCTTATTCCCTGTATCCCCCGAGTTAGATAAATCCATACATACCGTTCTCATCTCTGTACGTGCCATAACTCTGTCTGACGCACTAGTCTAGCTTAGCACAAAGACTGGAGGTAAACGGCTCCATCTGCCTACTGTTCAATAAGTGACACAATAACGCCAGCATTTTCCTATTTGCATGTTGTGATGTGCAGTTACATTGTGTACTAAGACTGACTGAAAATTAAAAGTTGCAATTTTCTAGACCAATATGGCTAGGGACTATACTCTCATTCCTGCAAAATAACCAAGGAACTTTGCCATGGGTGCAATGGCGCAATGATATTACTCAGCACCAGAAAATAGTCCCCAACACGCTCTCAGTGCAAGCAGATTGTTACATTGGGTATGTTGACAGAAGTTAGCTAATTTTCAGGCGCTGCATAATATCATTGCGATGGACATTTGGACATCATGTATGGACTTATCTAATTCTGGGGGATAGAGTAAATATGTTTTTAAGGAGGAAGCGCATCTTTTTCTGTTTAGAAGAGAACCAAGCCTTTACATCTCCTTTGTAAAAGCTTTACGAGACATTAATAGTCCTCACTTTAGATGAGTTCACAAAAAATAGTCAACTAACAACTACTGTTTTATAACTACCTGAATTAATCATAAATTACAGTAGGAATACATGCTTTATGACAAATTGACTATTTAATAATGCTTAACTAGTCATTCATAGTTCAAGTGTAGCCCATATTTACAGTGTGCAATGCTTATAGGTTTAATTTGTCATTCCATCATATTTGTTTGGGGAAAAAATGATGGTGAGTTTGCTTTTATCTTCACGTTATGTTTTTTATATTGCTAAGAAGTGGCTAAGTTTAGGGGTCGGTTAGGTACTTGAAAATATCTACACAATAGTGTAATGTGGCTGCATTTATTTTGGCTGTTCAAAATGATTCATAACCTAAAATATCATGGCATAATGACAAATTTATACCCCAATATGTAATTTCATGAAAATGTATTCCCGTGTCCTTCATGTCAGTATATTAAAGGCAAATGTTTTTTTTTAATGAATAATAGTTTGTTCCTCACATATGACTGAGGCTACGTTTACACTAATCCGGATAAATTAAAAAACAGAGTTTTCGTCTAAAAATGCTTAGCGTCCACACTATCATTTTCAATCATTTTCCAAAAAAATTTCATCTACACTGAAACGTCTGAAAATGCTTACATCCCCATACTGCGCATGAGCAAATCCAAGATGCTTCGACTTGCGTCATTTCCGCTACTCGTTTATTTACTCTTTGAAAACTTGCGGCAATGTTGAGAAAAGGCACTGGGTTTTTTAAATGGGCCGACAGTGAGGTGGAGTTGTTGCTGCGAGTAACACATGAATATAAAGTGTGAATTGGTCATATGACTGCATCACATGGCTAAAAATGCGTCATCGTATTAAAAAGGCTCCGTTTTCACAGTCCACACAACGACGCGAAGACGGCTTTTCAAATTTATCTGCTTTGGAGAGCGTTTTCAAAACGATATGTTTTCATTGACTTAAAACGCTGCCTTAGTGTGGACAGAAGGCCAAAACGGAGATAAAAATATACGTTTTCAAATGAAAACGTATTATTGTGGACATGGCCTAAAACACTAGCACCTGCTACTTTTATGGTGCTTTGTGGTCCATATGAAAAAAAGCAAAACATCCTTTTCCGCTAGACTAGGCTTATCCTTAGAAAATGAGGCACTGTCAATCTTCTTTTGTCATAAAAATTCAGAAGGGGGAGAAAAGAAAATGGATAACTAGTGAATTTGCCCATGATCGCCCTTTCAGTCTTGCTGTTTTCCTCAAACGTATTGAAGCTCAGTTTCTAATCTTCAAGATGTGAAATGAAGTCCTCTCAGCCTGTAGTGGAAGTACTTGACATTTAATCTTAATGGTTAGTGAACTGCCTGGTGAAATAATAAAATTCATTAGCATGCTTGGAGAAAGTCTGTCGTAATATGATGGAATATCCTTTTAGATCTGAAACAATAACAGATACGCTCACTTTTTCCAGCACTGCCCAATGAGCAGCGGTAACAAAAACAGCAGAGAAATCCCGTCACATAACAGCAGGGCCATGAGAAGATCAATGCATATCAGATGGGATGGAGCGTGTTACAGTGTCAAATCATCAAAACACTGACTCTCATCACATCAGACACAGACAACGAAATAAACCCCACTTCATTTCACATACATGTCATGTGTGATCCATTCACACAAACCGTGATTTCATCACAGCTTCACCTCTGTTGTTTGTTAATATTATTTAGATATGATAATATCACTCATGTTTAAGAGCTGACACCAACCTGACCTGAGACAGCCAGAATTATTTGAGGTCATTACAAACCTAGAGCTTGTTCAATCATAAAGCCTTCAAAGCTTCAATCTTCTCATTAAAACACTGACAGCAAGCAAGGTTCCCCCAGTCATATATCAGCGTTCTGGCGTTTAATGGCAGAAATGGGTTTTTGATAGGCGATGTGGTGCGTTTTGCTGACTGCTGATGTGGTAAAACATCTTGCTGCTGAATTTTGTTTGTAATGAATGAGTGAGCAGGGAGTTTCCATTTGGCCATTAACTCACTTCAATACCTATCTACAAAATATGTAGGCTATATATTAATAATAAATGAATCATTGATTCTTCACTGTGGAACACTTTCTCAGCTATTTTTTAAAGGAGATCAGTTTTTCTAGCAAGCTGCATTTTTCAACAAGTAGTATAGCATGACAAAACCCTACATCAGTGATTTCACATCCCATATAGTTCATTTAATTGATACATTTAATTGAACTTTTAAATTTTACTTATAAATAAACTGCCCATTAAATATCTTCAGTTAGATAGTTTTTTAGTAACCTGTATTGTAGCTAACTCCCGCTTGATTGTTAATATTAGCTAATCTGCTAATGGCACGAAACTTGTAGGCTAACTGGCTATCTTGCAAGCTAAGTAAAATAATCAAAATGGAAAGAATTTCGATTTGACTATTTATAGCTCTGGTTGTTTAACCCTTGTATGGTGTTCGGGTCTGCTGGACCCGTTTTCATTTTTTATCAAAAGAAAAATGATATGATTAATTATTTTTTCAAACTGGCACTCATTGGCCTTGGCTTATTTTCTGTGAGGAATATTTTTCAGAACACATTTCAATGACCACACACTGTACACCCCCCCTACACATTTATATTACACACAGGATGTTCGGGTCCACTGGACCTGGAGCTAATAAAAATGTGGAAATTGTAGGTCCTGTGTACCTTTACTCTGTCCTCCTCCTGTCAGGGCCTGCTGTTAGTGTGTGTATGTTCATGTATATAGTTTATGAGGACACAAATATGTATAATGACATGAGTATTACATCGTAAACATGGTTTATGACGATATCTGTGTCCTCACACTAAAACATACTAAATGGTGTTTCTTGAAATTCAAAAAATGCCAAAAGTTTTCTGCGAATAAAAAACCCCAAAATGCAGCGGGTCCACCAGACCCACGAACACTGGCTGAGTAACATATGAACATATAACATATAACTGACTGAGTAAAAATATGAACACCACAAAAGGGTTAATATGGAATGCGAGATATGTTTTCAAAGGAGACAGTGAGAGTTTATTTAGTTATTTACTTTAAATTTCCCTCTTTTTGGGGGGGGGGGGGGGGGGAAGCAAAAAACCCACTGTTTTTGTGTGTGTCCCTTTAAATGCAAATGAGCGTCTGCTCCCAGTCTGCTTTCCAGACGAGGGTGGAGCTTCAAGAGCTCATGCTCCAGCATACACTGTAAAAAGTCCAACTTATGTTTTGTATGACCAATCCCGCTTTTAAAGTTTATTCAACTATTTAACATGAAAAAAGTTGAGATAACTCAAACAGAGTTTGTACAACTATTGACCAGAAGTTGAGAAAAAATAAAAACAAATCTGCTGCTGGTTGCCTTAAACTTTTAAGTTCTCAATTTTTTTTTTTTTTTTTTTTTACAGTGTACCGGCAACATTTAAAACAGAACAATCTCACGCACTGAAAATATCAGAAACTGTCAGTAGCAGTGTTCAGCCTTGTTTAGTCATCTGTCATCTGACTTTACTGCTCAGGTCTCCTGGTGTCTTCACGTGCTATCAGAAATGTTATAATTCCCACTTCTGAAGTCATGATTACAAGCTCGTCACATTCAAGAGGGCAACTTCAAAAGGCGTTCATGTGAAATTTTTAACCAGGAAAACTAGCCAATTTAACCAATAGCACGTGAGGGCAGCATCAGTGTCTGATTAGCCATTGCGTCCAAGAAATCAGCTGATATGTTTGTGATTGGGTACATTGCTCAACTCTGCAAAACACATTGTAAATACTGGCGCTCTCAAAAGCTCAAACACACCAAATCTGTTTCAGCAATATGTTGAGGCAGAGGCAGAGACAATGGTAGCTTTAGCAACATTAGCTGTACAGAATGCCAAGCTCTTTCATAAAAGCAATTTGGAAGGACTCACAACATGTGACGTGATACTTTGTCTGTATCTGAAGTTTGTGCACAAAGCGTTGGTATTGACTCATCTTTCAGAATCATTTTTTTTTAAATCCAGTGTTGAAAAGCCCAAAATGATTGGCAAAAAACGTATAAGACATTTTAAAATTAAAATTTTACATTTTATATGAATATATTTAAGGGCCGTTGCATATTGTGTAGGAAAGACTCGGTACAGCCTATCTTTCTTTTATAAATATAATAAAACTAAAGACTTTTCGGAGATATGAAGGATGCAATACTACTCTATAGGTACTCAAGATTGACATGAGATTGACTGAAACTGAGTGTTTCACCCCCCTTTAAATTCAGAATTGATTATATTGCTTAGAAAGGGTGCAAAAAGCGCTCTATTTGTAACTAAAAATCTCAGTGTTTTGAGTGGTGAGTAGATTCTAACTTAAACATGTCTGATTAGCCATTGCCCTCCAAGAAATCAGCTGATATGTTTGTGATTGGCTACATTGCTCAACTCTGCAAAACACATTGTAAATACTGGGGCTCTCAAAAGCTCAAACACACCAAATCTGTTTCACCAATATGTTATAATTATGAAGAAAATTGATCCTATACCAGCAGTGATGGGCAGTTTTTACCTCTAAAAACTGACTGAGAAAATTCCACTCAAGTCCATGGCCAGGGGAAGGCTAAGACTTACCCATTCTTACACATACTCCGCCTTTGCATCTATACCTCAAGTTTTATACTAAATATTCACATTGCAGCTTCACCACCTATAGAGACTTTGGGAGTTTGAATCCCAAAATGTTGTCACCATCAAAACACTAAACAGAAACTCTGCTACAACAGATGAACTCAACAGGGTTACATTCTCCTCAACCCAACCCAACAAGTGCTTATGAACAAGAGTCACAGGAATGTAAACCCCTGAGAATTTAGAATCCAGGGAATTATCTGCACAGGAGACACGATTCTCTTTTGTTTAGCTGGGAGAATGTGAAGCTCAAAGCTTCTGATCAGCATCAAATCATAAATCATTCACATCTGTGAGCTTCAGCTCCTGCTTTCCTACAATCCGTTGTTATTTGATGTCTTTTTGCTCTGCTGCGGGTTGGATGAGATGTGTATATGACCTACTTTTGCTTCTTTATATCTTTCCTCACCATTTTGTACTCTCCCCCCCTCCCCCCAAGCTGTGCTTTGACTATAGCATTCCCATCAAGGTTCAAATTTATGGTCATTGGTTTCATAAACACTGTCCTGGGAGGACATTATCTCAGTATGAAGAATACTGAATCTAATTTAGCTAGCCAATTTATTATATAACTATTCATTCATGCACTACTGAGAGACAGAAGCTGTTGTATTATTAGTTTCAGAGGCGCTGCACTGATACTCTAGATGAGAATTGATGGACAAATGAGTTTTGTTTACATGCCGTGTGTGAGATACTGAATGACCCATCAGGCTTGGTCACAGCTTGCCAGGATCATCTTGCAGTTTCCTTGCAAAACTGTCAAGCAACTTCACAGTTTCACAGTTTGTTCAGTCTGTGGGAGAGAAAAAAAAAAACACTAGAGGGAATCCTCGCCGAAGGTGATTTGTACTCTGCCTTGTTTGACATAAATACTTGTCACGAGCATGCATTCATATTCTATATATCTATTGTCTTACATGTAAATTGTATTTTAGTTCATTTATATAGCATTTTTTACGATACAGATTGATTCAAAGCAGATTTACAGTGATATTAGGAAATGAATGCAACAATTGCTTGTTTTGGCTGTTTTGGCTGTACAGCAGCTCTAGAAAAAAAAAACACATTGTTAACAAGTTTTTGATTGATTAATTTCTGTTGTAAAGATATCTTTAGTTATTAACTAAGAGTACATTAACATTTTCAACTGAAAACAGAACACTTTTAATGCATTCCGTCCGTTCATTTAAACGACCAGTGTTTACACGACCAGCGTTTTGGTGACCTGAGAAAGCAAATTTTGAAATAGGTTTTGAAAAAGAGTTTTTAAAAATATACCATGATCATCTCTGTGTAAACTTCAAAAATGTGAATCTGTAAACATTGTGACAGCATGCGTAGTACGTGTTTAGTCTATAGGCATGCATGTTTGAATGCGTACAGTGCATCCGGGAAGTATTAACAGCGCTTCAGTTATTCCAAATTTAGTTATTTTTCAGCCTTATTCCAAAATGTATTAAATTCATTATTCTCCTCAAAATTTTACAAACAATGCTTAATAATGACAATGTGAAAGAAGTGTGTTTGAAATCTTTGCAAATGTATATATATAAAAAAAACCTATGTATTAAAAAAATAACATGTACATAAGTATTCACAGCCTTTGCTCAATACTTTGATGAAGCATCTTTGGCACCAGTTACAGTCTCAAGTCTTTTTGAGTATGATGCTACAAGCTGGGCAAACCAATATTTCTCCTAGTTTCTTCCATTCTTCTTTGCAGGACCTCTCAAGCTCCCTCAGGTTGGATGGGGAGCGTCAGTACAGTCCAGAGCGCTCTGAACAAGTTGTCATCAAGGATATTTCTGTACATTGCTGCATTTATCTTTCCCTCGATCCTGACCAGTCTCCCTGTTCCTGCTGATGAAAACATTCCCCACAGCATGATGCTGCCACCACCATGCTTCACTATAGGGATGGTATTGGCCAGGTGATGAGCAGTGCAGGGTTTCCTCCAGACATAATGCTTGTCATTCAGGCCAAATCTCAGTTCAATCTAGATAGATGGATAGATAGACATTTATTGTCCCTAAACAGGACATTTGTTTTCACAGACTGTACACAGTACACGCGACTGGCAAAAACATATGTACTGACAAAAATAAATCTTTGTTTCATCAGACAAGATAATTGTTTCTTATGGTCCTTCAGGTGCCTTTTGTCAAACGCAAGGCGGGCTGTCATGTGCCGTCTAGACACTCTACCGTACAGACCTGATTGGTGGAGTGGTGCAGAGATAGTTATTATTTTGGAAGGTTATCATCTCTCCACAGAGAAATGCTGGATCTCTGTGCGGTGACCATTGGGTTCTTGGTCACCTCCCTGACTAAGGCCCTTCTCCCCCGATCGCTCAGTTTGACCGGACGGCCAGCTCTAGGAAGAGTCTTGGTGGTTCTAAACTTCTTCCATTTATGGATAGTGGAAGCCACTGTGCTCACTGTGAGTTCCAATACTGCAGAAATGTTTCTGTACCCTTCCCTATATCTGTGCCTTCACACAATCCTGTCTTGGAGGTCTACAGATGATTCCTTGATTTCTTGATTCTACAGACGTGGACTCTAATTAAGTTGTAGAAACATCCAGCCGGATCTCACGAAAATGCATATAAATAGCACGAGTTTACAATGTCGTGGAATGTATACGCCAAAACTCATATTATTAGCGTGTCTATGCCAAGCTTTTTTTCGCGTGCATATGATACGCACTTTATGGCATATTATACATACAAACCCCCCATGGCGTATGGTGTGAATGTGATTTTTTTATTTTTTTTCATTTGAATCAATTTGCAAAGATTCCAAACAAACTTCTTTCACGTTGTCATTATGGGGTATTGTTTGTAGAATTTTGAGGAAAGTAATTAATTGAATCCCTTTTGGAATGAGGCATAACAAAATGTGGAAAAAGTGAAGCGCTGTGAATACTTTTTTTGCACTGTATGTGCGCATAGTCTTTCTTTACAAAGCACCATTGCCAATTTCTTGCTTGGCATGAATAATACAGCGATTTTTAGTTGTTCCAATGGATCCGTGTGAATGGGAATCATTTTGAAAATACTTTCACCTCAACAGAGAAATACATTTTGTTGTGAACATAGTCTAGTTGACACGGTCTCTGCTGACACTTCAGTTGTTGTCGTGTCTTGACACAGGTCCTTAATCTGATCTGGATAAGGCCCAGATCCGGCTGACTAGAGTAAACATTAGAATAAATAGAGAGACTAATATTAGGGTAGATGCTATTCTTCTTAGGATGTAACAAGAACATGAAGTGTTATGGGAAGTGTTCCCTGTTCCAGCTGACCTAATTTATGCAGCCTAACAATCAGTATCTATGATTTGAGGTATATAAATTTGTTCTTCATATAGATTTACACTGACAGAGTGTGTCTGCTTCCTGAACAATGCTAGGAAGACTGTTCCAGAGTTTTGGTGCTAAATGGGAAAAGGATCTACTACCAGCAGTTGATTTTGATATTCTAGTTATTATCAACTGGCCAGAATTTTGAGATTGTAATAGACGCAACGGACTATAATGTGTTAAGAGTTCACTCAAGTACTGGGGTCCTAAACCATTTAAAGGGATAGTTCACTTAAAAATAAAAATGAACCCATGATTTACTCACCCTCAACCCATCCTAGGTGTATATGACATTCTTCTTTCAGACAAATACAAAAAAAAAATATATATATATATATATATATATATATATATATATATATATATATATATATATATATATATATATATATATCCTGGCTAATCCAAGCATTATGTCAGTGAATGGCAGCCCAAATTTTTAAGCCCAATTATATATCCATTATAAAATAATCCACTTGGCTCGAGGGGGTTAATAAAGGCCTTCTGAACCGAGTCGATGGGTTTGTGTAATTAAAAAAAAAAAATCCATATTTAAAACTTTATTAAGTAAAACATCTAGCTTCCAACATGCCATCAACATGCCTTCTTTATCCAACTTATGAATAAAGTGTAACGCCACTCGCACAAACGCGAGAAGGTGAACTGGAAGGTGGTGGAAGCTAGATGTTATACTATATAATGATAAATATGGATATTTTTCCTACACAAAACCATGTGTTACCCCAGAGCACTTTTATAATAGATGGGTGCGCTTTTTTGGGCTTCAAATTTTTAGCTGCTATTTACTGCCATTTTAAAGCTCGGTGATGAGCTAATCACCTATTGTTAAAGTCAATGTGTCACTATACATCTGCCATTAAAAGCTCCGGTTCCCATAAAAACAAACCAGTTTTTCCCATTCCCCAGCGGACAAGAGTTGGTCTTGCATGCTCAATATAGCTGCTAGATGTTGAAAATATATGCTTGAAAGGGACTTCCATTAAAGTGTGTTAAAACTGATTCAGTAATTTATTCTTAGGCAAAGCAGAACCCAAAAATACTTCAGAGAGCTTTGTTTCCATATCACACTTTGAAGAAAGGCAAAGCTTGAGTTCTTCTTGTCTCTAAAATAGAGAACATGTTCATACACTTGATGTAGAGACATCTATTTCTTTATGCCAAGAAAGTCGACAAGACTACAGCTTGTCGCCCTACGCACAGACTTTTTTGTTTTATGTCATGTCTGTGTGCCCTTTACACAATTTATCACAAGCCCTGTATGTCAGTTACAAGATCACTTTTGAAATAGTTTCTCACACAAACTCCTGCACATATCAAATGTGAGAAACAACCTTGAGGCCGTTTACATGACACCATTTTAAAACTGAAAACCATGTAAACAAACAAAACGAACACTTGTGAAAACGGTGACATAATGTGCATGTGTATAACGTGTTCAATATATAGGCACGTAGTGTTTATTTACAAAGTGCCAACTACTGACATGGCATCATAAAGTGTTTTAACAGCATTTCTGTGTGCAAACAAAGCAAATGGGGGGGGGGGGGGGAAGATAATTTTTTAGTACATTGTTGTAAACATATATGATCAATGGTAGGCTACATACACATAAAACAGACTGATTATTACCTGAGAAAATCAGTAGAGGGCTGGTGGAGTCAGACATTTGATAATTATTAAAAAAAGGGGGGGGACGACATAATGCTTCTCAATTTTGTACCTTTTCATCTTTCTGTCCTCACACAATTTGTCATCACAGTCTCTTTCGTCCATACATTGCTTCCCTGCACTATATTCAGGTCTGATGACAGCGGGACAAAGAGCTGTGATTGATATCCTGTCTGTGAGTGTAATAAAGCAGACTGTAAGTGTTGACGACACAGTAAGACATCACTCTGTTCTGAAACTGATGCAGTAGAGACTTTTCTCTGTCAGACAGCTGAGGTCAGAGGTGAATTTTGGTCAGCTTTATACAGGTAGCATCACAGAGAGTGCTTGGTAGCCAGAAAGCAAAATGTATAAATGGTTTCACAGTGAAAACATTATGTATTTAAGCTTAAAAAAGGCTATTGCTTGGATTTTTTCAAAGAAATAAAAAGAGTTGTTGAAGGAAAAGCATATCAACAGATGACAGCATGTAAACGGATAACAGAGTATGGAAAATAAACAAACCAATAAAGCATATATATTAATACAAATTAATTATGAGGCATTCAAGATCTCTTCATAAAGTTTTAATGACAATTTTTAAAGGAAGTGTATGTAAGATTGTGGCCAAAACTGGTACTGCAATCACATTCAAATGACTGCAGAGCGGTGTATCCCCCTCCCCCCAGATGCCAAATCACTACTGACTTTGTGATTGGTAGATAGGTGCAGGGCGGCGCTTCAGGCCAAAACATTAACATCAATTGAGTGCTGCAACAACAACTTTTAAATGACAATATCCGGACTACTGTTGTCAGTGATATAACTATTTGAAATTAACATGATTTCTTAATGTCTAGTGACATATCAGGACCATTTTATGATTAATTGAAATACATTTCTTACATACAGTTCCTTTAAACATTTCTAGCTGCTGTGTATCTAAATAATATCTAAACAAGTAAGAGAAAATCATGTGTGAGAATCACAAACCTACACATTGTGCCAGAGAAATGTCCTTGATTTTTTACAAATGTTTTATTTATTAAAACTAACAGCATCAAGGACTAGTGTAACAGGGCTCAACTACATTATGCACGTTCTTAAAACCTGCATTTTCCACTACGGAGTAAGGTCTCATATCCGCAGCTATAAATTCAACCGCGGCGGTGATGTCTTTTGCCGTGTTTGCATCATTTGGAAATGCCTGACTAAATGCTGCAGGGATAGTTTTTAGCATGTGTGTTTTTGTCTAGTTCCAGTTATTGAGTAAATGACAAATGAGTTGACATGTTTGAAGTATTCCCGCTGGTGTAGGCTATTGTCATGTAGCAGATGAAGGAGATACTATTGTTTTTTTATCCACCACTCTCTTATCATCACCCTCACTCAAAATTTACAGGGAAAGCAAAGTGGCCAATACCTGCTGGTTATTGGGATTTTTTGGTCTGGTAATTGCTTTAATGTTACTAGCTATATTGCAAATTTAATAGGATTTTCCTAATTATTTTCCAAATTATTATTTTCCAAATGTAATAGGATTAGTCCATTGAATCGTTCGGTTTGTAATGCATAGCGAACTGAAAGCCTTGTACCGAACAGTTCAATATGAATATGTATATCATTCGTTACTCCCCTAGTATTCACATAATTACACACACACACACACACACACACACACACACACACACACACACACACACACACACACACACACACACACACACACACACACACACGTTTATGGGGACTTTCCATAGGCATAATGGATTTTACTGTACAAACCGTATTTTCTATCCCCCTACACTGCCCCCGTCCCTAAACCTACCCATCACAGGAAACATTCTGCATTTTTACTTTCTCAAAAAAACTCCTTCTGTGTGATTGATAAGATGTTTTCCTCATGGGGATCTAAAAATGTCCCCACAAGAACAAGGATTTCCGATATTGCCATCTTTGTGGGGACATTTTGTCCCCATAACGTAGGGATTACACGCCCCCAACACACACACACGCACACACACACACATAATATATTAATATATATTAATATTTGTAAACAGTCATTGAATAGATTATCCATTTTAAAAAAATGCATTATCCAATATAATCTGATATCACATACTGTATGAGTATTTATTTTACAGAAGTACTTACTTTGTGACCATGTGAGTAGTATGAATGAAATTTACTACATTGGTCATTACCCTGTGACCTACACTTTCACTACAAAGTCATTCAAAACCCCTCTTCTGTAGCCTCATGGGATTAGTAAAGTGTCCAATGGATGGAACAATCTTGCCAGAATCTTTTTGCCTACTGTTTTATGAATACTGTGAATTTGGTCATTATTTTTATGTTTTTTATTATTTTTTTGTGCATTCTATGTTATGGATGTGTGTGTAACAGAGGCCAGCCAGTGGCAACTGTATGAGTAAACCTAACTCCCCTGACATCAAGAGGAGCATTAGCAACTGTTGCTAGAGACTGTGGTCTTTAGCATTCTTGTTAGCGCACCCGTCTCGAATCCTGTTTGGAGCTGGTACAGTAGGACCAGTAACATTGGTGCCGTGACCCTGATGAGGGGTGAGTGTAATGGAGGTCAGCTAATAGAAGCTGTAAACCTTACTTCCCCAGCCTCAAAGGGTGCACTAGGGCCTGCGGTCTTTACCATCCTTTTTTAGCTGGAGGCGCCGGATGGAATCCAGTTTGGAATGGGTCAATTAGGACCGATTACATATGCATATTCAGATGCAGATGCTGTGGTTTAAAAAAAGATGAGGGCCAACTAAGAGTAACTAGTTAATACTTTGAAATGTCATTTTACAATGCGTGTCTTCTATGAAATGAGAATAAGCCTTCGCTGTCCACAACCAGGTCTGTTTAGATAAGAAATAGAAACAAACAACATCCAGTTCGTTTTTGAGCAAGGTCACTTATATCCACCTTACCTTAAGGACCCGTGAGGGAATGTGACCTTACTGTTACAGAATCAATTCCCTTTATTTCACAAGAACATGTATTTCAGTCTGCTGCTAAAAATTAATCAGTCTGGTGATATTCCAGTGGAGAAGGATAGCGCCTACTCTAGTCCAGACAGTAATAAGGGGGTGGTAAGTGGTTCCTGGTGAGTCTCTTATCTTTTTTTTACAGATTATGATTAATATGAGGAAGTACGGGATCTGTATGAAGACCTAGACCCCCCAAGGTCAGATGCGAGACTATCAGAGTGCGCACCGTAATGAAGGGGGGCAGTCCCATTAACTATTCATTACTGGAGACTTGGTGGAGAATGTAAGAGCTTAACCTGAGCAGCCAGACATTGCTGCGAGGGGGCGTCATGGTCTATTTGTGTGTGACTGGAAAGACTGGACTAATTAATAAGGTGGGGTCAGAATAAGGTGTCTATTTTTGTGTGTATGTGTTTTTGATGTATACAATGATGAGGCTCGAACCTGTAGGGAGCCTTGGTTAGTGACTGGATAAAACACTCTGTCGTTGGGTGCCTTAGGGGTATTACCCCTTACAGAGTCCGACTTTTGAACGAGAAAAGCCCCTACACGCCACCACACCTTTTGAAGAGGGAGGGTCGAATATGCTCAAGGATACGCGCCAAGCAAGAAAACAGAGTAACGGAACGACCAAATCAAAACCACGCCGACCAGAGTTTCCATGGCAACGCCAAACTGATGAATGAATGACATCATAGTAACTGGGAGGTGAGAGAGTGTGAAATTGATTTGGTGGAGCAGAGCGGAGGCGTACACGGGCAGGCACGTTTTTCCTCTGTCTCCCTACCTTTTCTCTTCAGTTCACCCTTTCCTCTCGCGCTGGATGGGATTGCCGGTAGGACGCGTTCTTTACTGTTTACTTCAGTGTTTGGTGTGTTTGTTCATGTGTTGCTCTAAACTCTACTGCCTTTTTACATCCTGGAGACATTTAAGGTTAAAGACTAAATGGGTGCATGAGGAAAGAGGGGTGATTGAGTGCAAGAGAATGAACGCGGTGAGATCAAGCCGGCGGGTCAGGCAGAGTTAGAGGACTGATTTGAAGTGCAGTTGGTTCAGCTCTAAATATACCATGAGTAACGTGCGGGGCGGTGTGTGAGTGTGAGGATGAGATCACTGCAGGGACTTTAGACCCCAAAAATGCCATTGGACTGTGTTGATGTCACATCGTCATCTAATTGTTCCAAGGTCATGGATAACAGTGGAGATGTATTGGTGTATGACTGTTTATTCTTTTATAACTTGCATCTGAGGTACTCGAGAAAACTGATCGCAGGAGCTTATTATATGCGTCTCTAGATGTGTGTAAGCTGCTGTATATGAGCATGTAAACACCATGTGCACATTGTGCGAGCCACCATTTTCCCACACGTTCTCCTTTGCCAGCATATAAAAGGTCTGTCAATGTCATGTGGAGCTGTGGGAGGTGTGTGTGTATGTGTGTGATGCATGTTTATGATGTCTGCTTTCTCCTTTCTACGCTTCTCCATAACACATTAGTGCGTCGCGGGAAAATACGCTCGCTCACAGCCATATATAATGTGCTTTTCGCTACTGATTGATGACAAGCATCGACCTCCACGACCGTAGCAGGAGCTCCAATCAGCAAGGGTTAAAGGTCATGGCTAAGACAATCAAGATGCCTGATCTAGTCAGTCTCCTGCTCAATTGTTTTGTGCGACACTATGTGAACAAAAGTGTGATTTCGTTGCACCTTGGTTACTTAAGTATGCATCAAACACTATAGGCGTCATTACCACGAGCAGAACGAATTTCTGTGTAAACTGTTCATGAAACCATTCATGTGTAAATCGTTGCATTGAACTGGGTGTTGTTTGAAGATTTTACACACATTTGTTCTGCTTGCGTTTCACGAGCCAGGCCCTGTTTGTGCAAATGTATGTGTATTATTACTCATAATGTCAGAATTTGGCAAATGTTCTGCTGCATTTTTTTCATTGGTGCTACGGTATGATCAGCGTTTTCGCTTCAGCTTTTCAATTATTCATGCTGCTCATTATGCATGTGGGTTCATTTAGCAGCTTCATTTGAATCTTTACAGCAACTCTCTGAAGACAGTGGAGCAAGGAAATATGCAGTTCCAGGAGAGCCTTTGTTAGAGGTTTTATTTGTTTGCTTGGTTTTCACATTTTCCCAGTTTTTATTCTGAAAGAGCTTAAGGATAACTAACCTAGTGCAGTACGTGTGCCTGCAGGTTTTTTTGTTTTGTTTTTTGGTGGCCTTGGTAGGCTATGTCAGATTATGGTAGATTACATATTTATTAACAGTGGGTTTGTTGTGGATGGCCAACGTGTGTGTAGCTGGTGGCAGGACTGAGTAAATGACTTTATCATGAGGACAAATCCTCAAAAGCCCAAACTGTACAAATGTGAGTGTATGGATTATGTGTGAACACTGCCACTCTCAGGCCATGAGTGGAAGTGCAGTGTTGCTCTATGACCATTTACATCAAGGTAGTCTATATTATATAGAGAAAGCTATATGTTAGCATCCTCATTCATCTCTAGGGCACTTCCTCAACTGCAAGTCTCCCAGAAGTATATGATTTACGTTGTAAGTACGAAGGGCCCCACTCTATATTAGGTGGCCTTAAGTACTATGTACTTACATCAAAAAATAAGTACAATGTACTTACTGTGTTCAAATTGTACTGCAAAACACTTTAGCTGATATTGAGATGGATACAGGTAGAGTTAGGGACAGGTGTGGTGGTCTGGGTAAGTTTAAGGGCAGGTTTAGGTGTAAGGGAAGGGTCAACTGTGTAATTACAAATGTAACTACAGAAATTAATTACAGACGTAATTACATGCAGGTATTTCTAAAAATGTAAGTACAATGTAAAAACATGTTTGTACACATTAAGTGCATTGTATTAAATGATTAACTGCAATGTTTGTCCATAGTAGTTAAGGCCTCCTAATATAAAGTGGGGCCGTACAAAGTACGTTTTATAACTTTCACTCTTGTTAGTTGCACTCAAATCATCCTTGTTCATATTACTTTAAAAAACTCATGTAACTACATGAACCTAAATTTACTTAGTTGTTTCTACTAAAAATGAATATTGACAGCATCACTTAATAAGTGTTTGTTCGGTCAACTTAACATTGCTGAGTGAAAAGAACAAACTGGGCAGTGGATCTGTAGTTCCCAGCATGCTTTGCAAGGAACTGCATTAGGATAATACATTTAGGGATTAAAGTGTTATTTTATGTGTTTTTCATTAAAGGGAAAAATGTTGTTAGTTTATGTTAGTGTTTAATGTTCAGTTATGTTGGACATTTAGAGGAGTTTCTGTAATTTTGTGCTTACCGTTATGCAGAAGAGTGGTGCCTGTGTTTAGGCTGTGAGCACTCACACACACATTTATAGGATTGAATTCCTGCCCTCAAACAATTGAGTTTGTCCAATGAGTTATTTTATGCATTTTGTTTCTAATAATATGCTTGTTGTTATTTAATATATTTACACTCACACTTTTAGAGCAAATAGTTAATTTAATAAGGTAAATTATCCTAACATAATAAACTTTTATAAATTTAACTTAACATTATTAAGTAAACTGCACATAAATATTACGTAAAAGTGACAAATTCAAATGGATTGTATTTACACAAAGAAATTGTCATCTTTACTTGAAGTTACTGCTTTAGTCAGTTAGGTAACAAGAGTCCATGTTTACAATGAATGTTTACTGTTTTTACATATTGTTACACATTACATTACATTGCACATAAGCATTCTACTCACTTTTGTGAAGTACTGTCTTTTCCAACATAGTGTTCATGACCACATTTTTGGTTGGGTCACTATTGGGGTCTATTAGCCCCTCCCCATCTTCTATGTAGATAATTTACTGTTGAGTGTATAAATAGTTCAGTATTTCACACTTTGTTACAAAAGGGTGTAGAATAGTGGCATTTATTGCATCACAGTTCGCATACCATTCATCCTAAAAAGTAATCAAAATTAGAACTATTTCAGGTGGAAATTCGAAGTGGAGATCCATGCACACTCTAATTTATAATATTCACCACAACCCATTGTGCTTTTTGTAAGATAACACACACACACACACACACACACACACACACACACACACACACACACACACACACACACACACACACAACACACACGCATTAATATAATAAAAATGTTAATAAACTAGAAACATGGCGACCGACGGCTCAGTAGGTTTAAAGTAGGATTGAGTGATTAATAATCAGTGTCTATCCTGATGTAAAATAATCATTTTAGCTGAAACAACATTGTAATCTTTTTTAAAGATACATCTGGCCATTAACTTTAAAATGCATCATTATGCAAAAACATGAGGAGAGTTCTCCACATGCAGGCCCACGCCTGGCAGATCAATGTGCTACTTCTTGTCTCTCCAATATGGTAGGAAGAATTATAGCGTAAATTAAATGAACTCAAATATGTGGAGTGCCAATGAGGACGTTAACTGTGATGAGATTATTGACAGGCCAGTTTATAGTGACAGGATGCACTTAACACGTTTTTACTGGTGTCTGACCTCGACTAGTCTTAGCCCCATTCGTCATGCCCACGGACCGTTGGCAACGGAAACACTTCAGGAGTTTGAAATCGACAATGAGCTCTTATCATCAACTAAACACAGGATTTTCAAAAGTATGTGAAGTTTGCGGCTCCGTTGTTGCAGTAAACTTGCACAAGTTTTCGATTTAACACTTTATAGATGCATGCCGGTCTGTTATTGACTTTACATTTTCACGCCCCTAAACATGACAGACAGACATCCTCTTGGGAAGTTCTTGGCCACTGAAAGCTTCAGAAAAGTCCAGAACTTTTCCCTTCAGTCTAAAGGTCTTGCTACGCGAGACTAGAACTCGACTGACTGAACAGAAGAAATTAACTGGAGATTTCCACTTCCAAGAAGTCGGAGCCACAGAGACACACCCGCCTATTACAAAATCGCCACGGACTAATTGTAGTTTAAAGGCGTTAACAACCAGAGCAAACTTTTACGTAAAGATTGCTTTGGCAAGTTGTTTCGAACTCCAAAGGAATTACGGTTTGGTCTGATTTTTAAAATGGCGTGACAGCAGTTTGTTTTTTTTGATTTCGCTTCAAGTATATCAGGGCCTTTAGAGAAAGTGATCTGCCCAGGTCACAGCTGATAGTAATTACCACTGTCAATCTCAAATAAACTATGTCCCAGTCCTACTTCACACTTAAGCCCCATTAAGAGTCCAAGAGTTGATGGAGTAATGTAATTTTACCAAAGGACATCTGTAATATTTATGGCCAATTCTCATAGGATAAGAAATCTCAGTAAAAATAGCGGGAGGGGTAATTTTACGCACCACTGTCACCCCCCTGTTGTCATGTGTATATTACGTTGTTTCCTGATATCACACGCGCAAACACAATAATATATTGTATATAACAGTGGTCGAACTATTTATTAAGTAAATTAATGATTGGATTCTGTTGGTAATAGGGACTTACCTAATGCTAAAAGAAGTTTCATGCCTCTGACAAGTGCTTTCGACCTTATTTTTGATCTGAATGTTATGTGAAAAACACTTGAGGTTTGCCACAGACTTGTCCCATTGCCTAGAATGCAACTGAATGCTTCAAGCGCGCCTCCATAATTAAACAGGAAATGACCTAATATTTACATACATATTGACAGCTGTTCTATTTGCATGGGATCATCATTACCTGAGGTAATTTTTCAGAAGGTAAAAGTCGGCGTAATCTTTATTGACATCGTCCATAATGAGATGGCACATTCAGGCGGAACTAAAATCTCTGAGAAGCTCTGGTAATAATTACTTTACCCCACCTCTCCATGTTAAACTAATCCCGTTCAAATAGGGCTTTATACTAGTATAGTGCACAAGCTGCTGTACCAAGACAGTTCGTTGCTTAGCAACATGATGATTTTGTTTACACCCCCAGTGGAGTGAGCAAGCAAATAAATGTGTGTGTGTGTGTGTGTGTGTGTGTGTGTGTGTGTGTGTGTGTGTGTGTGTGTGTGTGTGTGTGTGTGTGTGTGTGTGTGTGTGTGTGTGTGTGTGTGTGTGGATTGTCTGGTGTGCACGGCTGTGGTCAGATCCCCCTTGCCTCGCTCTGTTCTTGTCTCTGGGAAGATATTCCCCACCACCACCACCACAAGAGTGTCTTCTGAGAGATTCCTGTGTTCCCGTCTGTTTTTCCCTGAGCTGGAAAATGCAAAGAGTGTGTGCGCACATGACCTACTGTCTCATGGGAAGGAAAACATAGCACTGTGTTTGGGTGCAGCTCCAGCTTTAAGCTCTAATGTAGGTCTGGAGAGCAATTTGGACATCCTGGCACGAGTCCTGGTATTAGTCATTTAGAATCCCATCCAGTCAGGGTCAGACTCCTCCCCTCATCCCTCTCACGCTCTAGTTTTCCGTTAGGCTCTGTTGTTAAACAGCTGTGGCTTGAAGGACAGGTGGAAGTTTGAGAATGTTGAATGACTTCAGAAAGGGTGCAGCTGTCAAACTGGCTTCATAGCATAATTGGAGTTGTCTCAACGGAGTAGAAAGGACCCTGAGCGAGGAAAGAACAGAAGAAAGAAGAAAAGAAAAAACGGTGAGAGAGGCTAGGTCAACCAGTGTGATGCTTACAGTACGACTGACAGATGATGGGGAGGGTAAGATGAGGACATGGGGCTATAAGTTTGACTTTCTCTCTTTCTTTCTTTTTAAATGAGCATTGGGGTATCTCTCTCTCTCTCTCTCTCTCTCTCTCTCTCTCTCTCTCTCTCTCTCTCTCTCTCTCTCTCTTCTCTCTCTCCTACTCTCCCATGGCTGTGGTAGTTAATGGGCCAAATTAATCATGGATCTTTCAAGGCTTGTCTCCCTGCAGCTTGTGTTTGTGAGTGAGAGAGAGAGAGATAAAATAAATATGCATGCTTATGCTGACTACAAATAGGGAGTGCGCAAGTTGTTTTTTTTTTGTTGTTGTTTTAACAACAAATAAGAAAGGTAACACTGTTTAACTGGTAACACAGTAAATTGTGGCTTTCTGGTGGAAACCTTGTTCATTTTTCTTCATTACTATTGCTCACCCTTTACATCTGTCTGTGGATTTTCCAAATATCTAACCAATGAAAATATTATTATTTATTTTTTTTAAATGGCGTGACTAAACCACATAACTCACTGTATATTTAAACGTCCGTGTATGTCATGCTGAATTGACATATCCCATTGACTTCCATAGTAGCCCCCCCCCCCCCCATACTATGGAAGGCAATGGTGTCCATTAACTGTTTAGTCAACCACATTCTTCAAAATATCTTCTTTAGTGTTCAGCAGAAGAAAGAAATTCATACAAGTTTAGATCAAGTTGAGGGTGAGTAAATGATGACAGCATTTTCATTTTCAGGTGAACTATCCTTTTAAACCAATTATTAAGCCGACAATGCATTCTGTCATGTAAGCGCATTAATTTATTTTTTATTTCACTTTTTTATTTTATCAGAGTAAGGTTATAAACAGCTTAAGAAAAAAAAAAAGATCAACAGCTAGATTTGTGTACCTTACCCTAATTTCTCTTGCTATGTGTAAACATTAACCTGCATTCTGTTGGCTTATTAAAGTCCCTGTAAAAGCAATTCTGAGAATTGTTTCTAAACACAATATGCATTTTAGAAATGGATTGTTGAAACGTATTACAAAGACTGTAAACTGTGTAGTACTAAATTGTGAAGTTAGACCATTTAACAGTTTTTTACCATTTCTGTGTTTCTGCACATTCGCATCAGTTCACCTGCTCGCTAAATCCCAAATTACTGTCAGTACTGTTACTTACTACATCCTAGAGTTTGCTAGCTAGTTATTCCTTCGTCACGTAAATGCATATTGCATGGTTTGATAACTTACAAAACAGGTTGTGTCCTATTTTAAATTTCCGAGAAAGGATATCAAATTAAAGCAGTGGAGAGCCACCTTGATGGACAGCTGAGGATAAACTCCAACACCTGCCTCTGCAGTGATCTTTTTACACTGGATAGTTTTATAAACTTTAATCAGAGATGACTGGGATTCACTGATAATTCGCAAACAGAACCGACAATCTCCCTCCATGGCCTTCATCCTCCCGTCCCGCTGACAACTGGTGCCTTCGTCGGCAGAATGTGCCATTTTATAAGCTATTTTATTTACTTGCCGTTTTTTTTATTATTCAAATCTGGCTGAGTCTTTAATAACACAATTTTCTGTGGTGTGACAAACTCAGAACACATTTTAATTTTGATTTTACATGGTCTTGTGCGCATACGATAGGCCTATGTGACAGAAAATCCAAACGTTGCATCTGTAATGGCATAAATTTGGAATACTCTTCAGTTTATAATCACAACCAACATGACATATGGAATACTCAGAGATACTGAAATGGTTGCATTTTGACCTCACTACGCGGAAATAACCAAATTTATTATTGAAGTCTTATAAATTTACATGCATTGCTGAGTTATTGATTTGCATGTAAACCAAGGACTACAGGGTATTATAAAAATCTGATGTTTGGGAGTCATCAGCGTATTTGTGTGCATGTAAACATGCACAGTGAAATGGTTTAATTCACTCTAAAACAAAGTTCGAGTTCGATATTGTATCCAGTATATTAAGACATGATGGCGACTATATAACTGGAGTGATTCGTCTTTTTAACTTGCAGACATACTCTATCTATCTTGTTTTATCTTATTCCATTATCAATTTTCACTCTGTCACTGTCAGTCTCTCGTTCTGTAGCTTGTCAAAATAGGCTAGACTATCCATTGCTTTTCTGTCAAAAATTGCCCCTGTCTTTCCTGAGAACATCTGACTGTGGTTGTAGATGTGACAGAAGATGTGGTGGTTCGGATTCCTCCACTTTGAGCGCAAGTACTGCTCAATTAAACATTCAGAGACCACTCCAGCCGTACTGACTCCAGACTTGCTGCCTTCACTGCATGGAATACAAAGTTGTCTTAATTGGTACCACAGATGATCCTCTTGAGATATTGCCTTTAGAAAAAGTTTTTGACCTCACTACTTACAATGTGATAGTGTGTCTTAGTTTATTTGAGATAACAGTGTTAAGATAGGCTAATTACTCACAGTCAGCCAAAGTGACAGTGACTGACTCAATCCGCTTGATGCTGCTGAATATGAGCTGCTTTTTTTGAAGGATTAAGAGAAAAAAAAAAGTAATACTGCCTGATACTGAGATTAGGATAGATATAGGGTGAGGGAATGTACCAGATTTCAGGTATTAGGGTGTGTGTGTGTGTGTGTGTGTGTGTGAGAGAGAGAGAGAGAGAGAGAGAGAGAGAGAGAGAGAGAGAGAGAGAGAGAGAGAGAGAGAGAGAGAGAGAGAGAGAGAGAGAGAGAGAGAGAGAGAGAGAGAGAGAGAGAGAGAGAGAGAGAGAGAGAGAGAGAGAGAGAGAGAGGATTAACCTTGCTGAAATCTGTATTCTGGCTATAATCCGATTGAACTGTGTGTGAGGTTATATCATGCACTTTTTATTATATTATAATAAAAACAAGGCACTTTAAACATATAGCTTTTGAGTTTAATGCCATTTAGGGTCATTTGTAAGCCATGACTAAATGACTTTCTGAAAAGTTTAGTATGATGCTATGTGAGCAAAGCTGGGATCTTAATGGTTCAAGCATGTACAAGTGCTTAAACACAAATTAATAATCAAACATTACGCCCACAGTTTGTACACAAACTGAAATTCACACAGGTTTTTAATTAGACAACCTACTTGCCAGACAGCTATGATGGGTGACTTTGAGGATGAAATTATTTTCTGGATTTGTCAGGTTAGATGTATCAGTTTTTTTGAAAGATATTCAGAAGTTTTTGTAGCACTTTGTAGCAAGTTAACTAGGGCTATATATTCTGCTTTGATTTTGAGTTCTGCAAAGAATTATGTACTTACTGATTTTGGATAGATATACATTCCTATCACAAAGTAATTATGGTAACACTTTATTTTGATATTTTGATGGTCCACTTTGTCAAGTCAAGTCACCTTTATTTGTATAGCGCTTTTTACAGCGCCGATTGTTTCAAAGCAGCTTCACAGTGTTAAACAGGAAAATAATGCTACACAATTTGCTTCGGCTGTACAGCCGCTCTGGAGAAAACAGTGATGTTATTCAGCTAATCTGAATTATCATACAGTGTCAATGCAGGCAGATCAGTGATTTAGCTGAATATTTAGTGTCCCCAACTGAGAAAGCCAAAAGCCAAAGTTGCCGGTGGCAAGGTACCAAAACTCCATCAAGTGACAGACTGGAGAAATATATATTATAACTTTGCAAAATACATATCAGCTAACTCTCATAAGAGTATTAAGTCCTATTCAGTTGGGATTCGTTTTACAAGGATGGAGTAATGTAATTTTACCACAGGATATATGTAATATTAAAGGGATGGTTCACCCAAAAATTAAAATTGTATGTTTATCTGCTTACTCCCAGGCCATCCAAGATGTAGGTGTATTTGGTTCTTCAGTAGAACCGTTGAACCATTGCCCATGTAATGCATGTCAATGGGTTGTAATTGTCTCAACGGATGCAGAGTTTGTTGTGATGGGTAGGTTTAGGGGCAGGGGCAGTGTGTATGTGTGTTTGTGTGTGTGATGGGTAGGTTTAGGGGTAGGGGCAGTGTAGGGGGATAGAATGAAATGGCGTTGATAAACACGATAAAAAGCGATTATGCGTCTTGATAGCACGGCAAAATGGCATACGAATTGGAGTATCATACATACACCATTTCTTGAGATCAGTCTGCTATGAGAGTCACTACGAGAGTAAAAAACATAGACATACGGAAGGAATACTAGATGAGATTTGTCTGATATGGGGTAAAAATACCATAAATACTGGTCGCTTTCTTGCAGAAGGGTATTAATATGCAACTTTTAGGAGTAAAAAAGGTACAAAGATTCCCTATTAAGCATACTGCCCCACGACAAGACATTTTTATACCTTTTTTCTCTGTGTGTGTAATCTTTACTGAAATTATCCATAATGTGATGGCACTTTCAGACGGGACTAAAATCTCTGAGAAGCATCGGTAATAATTACTTTACCCCTAGCCATGCCAGCCAAAAATTTTTTAGGTCAGGCGGTTCGGTCTGGACTCGATCCATAGAGGAGTAATTATCTCCGAACAGAAACTGTTCAAACCAATGAAATCATCAGGGCGGGCTTTAGACGATGACGGACAGATCATTCACGCCATCAAAGGGGCTTGGATTATATTTGTTCAAATCTTAAACGGAGAGCTTGTTTGTATATGTATTCACCATCACAATTTCTCTCAGAAATGATGATCATGTTGGGTAAGTGCTCTGTGTATCATTCAATTATTTAATTTTTTTACAACACCGGCAAAGATTGTTTATTCCAGCGTGCGTGCAGACAGGGTTGCCAAGTTTTTACAAACAAAATCCGCTAACTACTAGCCCAATACAATAGCTTCTCGGGGGGTTGTCCGGAAAAAAAATGGTGTTTGGGGGGTAAAATGTGTGTTATTTTGGCAAGGTTGTCTGCTAAAATTCACACTCATGGGTCTATATAACCCGCGGACATAGAAAACAACCCGCGGGGGGAAAAACGCGGACTTGGCAACACAGTGCAGTTGAGCTCTGTTGACGTCGCTTCGTTGCTGTGATTGGTTGTTGGTCTATCCAATTGAGGTCTTTCCTGGTTTGGTTGAAACACGCCCCATAATCACAGCCCAATGGAGCAGTTTCAGACTCATATTCTGACTAGAATTGAGTATGAACACGTCAGGCTACTTTACCCCACCTCTCCATGTTAAACTACTCCCATCCGAATAGGCTTTAGTTGACTGTCTGCTTAATACTTTAGTTTGATGCTTCACAACAGAAATTCTACTAACTATAAGTAACTTTACAACTACATCGGAACCCTAACACCTAACCCTAACCAAAGTTAGGGTTGTTTTTTTTACAACTGTATCAAACTCTATTTTTTCACTTTATTGCATCTCTCCAATCACAAACACCTGATACACTGCTGCAGACTGGCCTCTATTGACTCTCTCGGTCTTAGTCGCGACATTACTTCATCACATTTCTCAAAATGGGCATTGAACCAGTCAAGCTCATTTGAAGACTCAGCCGTTTAATCCAATAAGAGTGCTTTGGATCATTAACGTGGGACAGAGTAAACAGCCACGGTTCACATTAGCACAACATTCGTTCCTGACTCCTAACACTTTCCTTAATGCACAAAAGATTTGTCCTGCTCTTATGTGGGTGATGAAAGAAGAGAGTCTACACCCAACGTTGAGGAAAGCCTTGTGTATTTATACGGTATACATGTGCTTTTAAATTATTTTTGATTGGACATTATTTGAGTTTAAAGTAGCACACAACTGTCATCATTTCAAACCTCTGTTTTAGACATAATGATGGTCACATTTCTGACTGTTTATGTGATCCAATCACAACAGTTTTGGACCCCTATGATCGGGTCGACTGAGATGAACCAGAAATGTGGCCTGTGTGTGGACACTAAACTGAAAGTATCCGAAAAGACTTCAGGGGTGTTAAGACATCATAGTAAAGATTACGATGGAAATTGAGAGCAAACCACATATTCAGGGGTGAAGTAGCAATTGAGAAGACAGAAAGACAGATAGAGGGCTTAAGGAGTTCAAGCGAGAAAAGGAAGAGATAAGGGCATTAATCCACAGCTTAATGGACCACTAGATTATAAGTCTACCGTACCGTTAGTGTGACCTGTAGCTCTATGATCTCTAGTAAAACGTCTTTGAAGATTTCATAAACAATTTTTTTTTTAGATAATCTTTTCATGTAAATTAAGCATTGCGCTTGACAAACTGCATTTCACTACACACTTTACTGAGGGTAACGTTTTAGGAGATTTTCATTTGCCAGTTTACTGGTTGGGAAAATTAACCCTTAAATTATGCTAATAGAATTCAGTAGTGAAATTTGGGGGAAAAGAAATATTTAGTAGTGTAAATACAACACAGGGGCTGAATAATTAATGCCCTGTAGAGATTGCATCACATGTTTAATTCATTCCTTAAACCCTGGCCCTTCCTGAGGCGCTTACCCTCCCCAGGCCATGAATGCTGCCGTAATTGAAAGTGCTGGTTCAATATGGCTGAACTGATTCATTAGTGTTTGTGAGATCCTTGTCACAAGCTGTTTTAATTAGTGAAAAGAGCTTCCTCAGGGTCTCATCAACAGCTTTTACAGCTGGGGTGTGTGAATATAAAATCAAGATGGCGAGGTAAGATACACATGCTATTTTTAATAGGCACTATGAAATACTGCTTGGAAATGCCACACTATTTAGATGAACGTTTGACTGGTGTTACAAGGTTTTGCTTGAGTGTTGATCCTGCCTCAAAAACCCAAACCAAACACACACACACACACACACACACACACACACACACACACACACACACACACACACACACACACACACACACACACACACACAGTTCACTATATTGTTGGGGTCTCTCCATAGAGGTAATGGTTTTTATACCGTAAACTGTATATTCTATCCCCCTACACTGCCCCTGCCCCTAAACCTACCCATCACAGGAAACACTAAGCATTTTTTAATTTTTAAAAAGAACATAATTTAGTATGTTTATAAATCCATTTACATTGTGGGGACTGCTGAATAGTTCATATTACTTGTGCTCTATATTCCAAGTCTTATGAATCAATGTTGTTCTTACTCTATAATCTTGCCTTGCTCAAGTCGTTATACACGCGCACTTACATAAAATTATATATTCAGTCAGTTATGATTATGTGACTATAACACAACACTATGATATGCCTTTAGAAGAACATTATGTGTGTTAGTATGCTGAAATGTATTGGTGTTGAGTGGAAATGTTACTCATTCATCCACAGTGAAATAGACATGTTATGAGTATAAGTACTGCCATCCACATATGAATTGCTATGGTTGACCCAAATACATCTATTGAGTTTTGAGTGGCATTTCCGATGTGATACCTGAGAAAAAGTCAAGCGTTCTGACATTCACAAATGAGTCCTGAGGGGGTTGTGAACCAATGTCCCATTGATAATATTGATCAGCAAATGACCTTTTCTCCATGATTGTGGACTGTAAGTATGTGTGTGCACAATTAGTAGTTGAAACCGGGGTGTGATTTACAGGGGGGTTCTTCAGTCCAAGACGTTTTGACAGACATCAAAACTAGATGTAAGGGGGTGGGGAGGTCCTAAAATGGAAAGTAGCCCATGGATTATATAGAGCTTTACTTGTAAATAACTTGTAAAGATGCATTTCTGTAGCACTGACTAACTCTTTCTTGGCAGCCCCTGAAATGGGTCATACCATTTACATGACTTTAGTGATGGAAGTAAATATGTTCATTCAAGGATGTGCATTTAGTGCTTGGATGGATCAAGAACATCAGTGATAAAGTTTACTCTCTTTAAAGGTGCTGTATGTAAGAATGACAGCGAGTAGTTGAAATGTGTACTGCAGTCCAACATATTCAAAATATCAAGTCTTGACGCTCACACGGGTTGCCGGTTTGAGGACACACAACAGCAATGAGCACAATTGACAATGGAGGGCGAGGAGACTCACACAATGTAAATTGAGTCGATTTATCTATGTTTTAATTTGAGAATCTGCGATCTCTGACCCAGTTTGTTGCTGCAGTACACTGTTTCCACTGGTCAACCTGTGGTGTTGAAATACTATTGGGTAAATTGGCAATGTGCGTTATCACACAGGCCAAAACAAAAACAGACATTCTGACACGGAACGTACATTTCAAAGTAAAATAATTGGCAGTTGCATTGTTTTTCTGGGAAACAAGTATGTGACCTTAGCATGTTTCCTAAATATCTGCACATTTATTATGGTATGTTTATGCTTTAGTTGAGTCAAAAACTTAAATACAGCACCTTTAACTTAATGCTGTTGAACTGAATTTATTAACTTTTTGCTAAAACAACTAACATTAACAACATTGAAATAAGAGTGCATGGTTTGTCTATATTTGACCCAAACACAGGTTAAAACAACCCAGCATTTTTAGTGTATGTTGTACCAACCTAGAAAAGTAGCTACATAAAATAAATAAATAAAATAAATGGATACAAATATTTAAATAGGATTTATAGGATAATATTTATAAAAAAAATATGTATAGGATTTCTATAACTGTACAACTAAAATCAGTTCAGACTTTGCCCTTTGCTCAGTTTTGAAATGACATATAGTGACTTGCAGTACACGGCTGTGCTCAAAGGTTTTGATATAGCGGTGGCATGTCCTTCATACTCATGATCGGTGTTTGGTTTATTACTGTAGTGGCCTCTTCTCCCAGAGACAGCAAAAGGTCTGTAAGACTGAGAGCTGTTGATAAGATGTGTTTTCTATCTTAGTCCTGACAGATTAATACATACGCTGAGACTCATACCTCATCTCATCATCTTGAAATAGGGTAATTTCTCTCTCTCATATGCTTTCTTTTTCTATCTCTGTTCCTCCCTCTTTGTCTTGACATTTACCTCAAATGACACTCTTCTCTCCAATCCTTTATTGGTCTGACAGAGGAGACTGGTCTCCCTCCCTTTCTCTCATCTGCAACTTGAAGGTCTGACATTTCTCATAGCACACAGATGGAGGAAAGCATCACATCTCATTTCTCTGTTCTGACTCACTGCTATCGACAGTACTCTTCTGTGACATTTGACCAAGGTGGACTCAAGTGCACTGACAGAGACATGTTGGGATTCCTCATGCATCTTTTGCCATCTGTGAATTACATTAACATACATTTTAGTTTTTGAAAAAATAAAAGAAAGAATTGTACTGATGTACTGATGTAAATAACCATGCTAATTAATCCACTTACCCATCTTTTTTCATGTTCATACTCCTTTCTGAATCTGTGGGATGTTTAACATTGTTTTTAAAAGGTGCAGTGTGTAATGTGTAATGGGGCTCTATTGACAGCAATGCAATATAATATACATAACTATATTATATTGGTGTATAAACACCTTACATAATGAACTATAATGTTTTTATTACCTTAGAATGAGCCATTTCTGTCTACACACACGGGTCCCCTTACAGGGAAATTACCATTTTGTACCGCCATGTTTACAGTAGCCCTAAACGGACAAACTTCTCAACAGAACTCTAGTCACTCTGTGCTCTCTCCGATGACGGCACTTTTGTCCTGTGTCAACCACCGTAGCTTCTCGATGTGCTTTGAAAGAGAGTTTTGAGCGTTTGCAATTCACAACTTCACCACTAGAGAAAATTCACACACTGCACCTTTAAATAAGAAAGACAAAACATATTTTTAATATCATACTTTTTTTAAAATTATTATTATTTTTAACAGCCACAAAAGCAGCACACAAAATCCTTATTTCAAAATCAAAAGGAATATCCTTTTTAAAAGGAATCATACACAACCATAACAAAATCCACCGATAAGCTACAGTGCCTCTTGAGTTAACATACGATATTTAAAAGAGAATATGTAAAGTGGAAATTTTGTGTGAATTAAAGGGATAGGTCACTTTGAAATTAAATTTTGATTTGTTTTAGCAAATCATACACGGATAATACACGGATAAGTCCAAATTAAACAATCCCCCATCGTAAGTACACACTGATGGCCTAAGACACAAAACGAGTGGTTTGTGTGAGAAAACGAATAGTATTTATATCATTTTTACCTCGTTGTACACCACTACGTCCGACTGATCCGAGGGCGCGCGTGCGTGTTTCCTGTGGTGTACAAGAGGTAAAAACTATATAAATACTGTTCGTTTTCTCACACAAACTGCTCGTTTCGTGTCTTAGGCCATCAGTGTGTACTTACGATGGGGGATTGTTTAATTTGGACTTATCCGTGTATGCTCTTTGAGGTGGTGACCATAGACCTGCATTATGTGAGGCACAGACAAGAACGGTTTGACCTAAAATGATCAAAATTGAAACTACTGGGGAAACCAATACTCCTACATCTCGGATGCCCACGAGGTAAGCTAAAACATATCAAAATTTAATTTCAAGTGAACTATCCCTTTAAGGTATTTTGTCTTTTGTGGTTGGGAATATGTGTGGATGGACCTTTCTCAAATTCATTGCTCTCTTACTGCTGGGTGAATTGTGGCCGGTGGGAGAGGATGGGGTGAAGGGTCTTTTGTCCCCTCAAGTGATGTATAATATCTATTGCTCATCCATGAAATGTGACCTTCTCTGAGATCACATCCAACGGGGAATATGTCTTACCACTTCCTTTTTTCAGTCTTCCTTTTTAGTAACTGTATTGTTTGCTCAGCCTTCCATCCATCCATCCATCCATCCATCCATCCTTGAAAACCTTATAAGTCATGGCAAAAAAAAGATAATGATAAATAACATATAATGGCAAAAAACTATCAATATAAAATATCTGAATAATACGAGATACATTAAACTAGTCTCAAAGCACATAACATTACAATAATAGTGAACATAAACAAATTAAAGAGCACTGACCTGTACCATCTGCATTTTGGCGGTGATAGTGTTGCCTTTGAAAAACATACATTTGAGGCATCTGAGTATAACGTCACAGGATTCCATCTTTTCCGAATAGTTATGGCATGAACGCAACATAAGCTCATTGTTTTGGTTCAGAAGGAACTGTAAAGGTGGCTGCTGTTCCAGTTGTGATGCTCGGTTACAGATGTGTGTCTAACTCTGCACAGCATGAAACATGTTGGTGCACGGAGGTATGAAAATACACGTGTTGATAGGCAGGTAGGACATTTGCAACATATGCAATAATTGGTCAAAAAAATGTTTAGTCCTACGCGCTCCACAGATGATATACACGGACCAGGTGACCACCTTCCTAATATTGTGTTGCTTCCCCTTTTGCTGCCAAAACAGCTCTGACCCATCAAAACATGGACTCCACTAGACCCCTGAAGGTGTGCTGTGGTATCTGACGTCAAGATGTTAGCAGCAGATCCTTAAGGTCCTGTAAGTTGCAGGGTGGGGTCTCCATGGATCGGACTTGTTTTTTCAGCACATCCCACAGATGCTCGATTAGATTGAGATCTCGGGAATTTGGAAGCCAAGTCAACACCTCAAATTCGTTGTTGTGCTCCTCAAGCCATTCCTGAACCATTTTTGCTTTGTAGCAGGGTGCATTATCCTGCTGAAAGAGGCCACAGACACCAGGGAATAGCATTTCCATGAAAGGGTGACATGGTCTGCAACAATGCTTAGGTAGATGGTACGTGTCAAAGTAACATCCACATGGATAGCAGGACCAAAGGTTTCCCAGCAGAACATTCCTCAAAGCATCACACTGCCTCCGCTGCCTTGCCTTCTTAACCTGGCCATCCATGTGATGTTAACGAAAATGTGATTCATCAGACCAGGCCCACCGTCTTCCATTGCTCCGTGGTTCAGTTCTGATGCTCACATGCCCACTGTTTTTGCTTTCAGCAGGGGCCATATGGGCACCCTGACTGGTCTGTGGCTATGCGGCCCCCTAAGCAACAAACAATTCACTGTGTATTGCCACCTTTCTATCAGAACTAGCATTAACTTCTAGAGCAATTTGAGCAACAGTATAGCTTGTCTATTTGATCAGATCACACAGGCCAGCCTTCACTTCCACATGCATCTCTGAACCTTGGCCGCCCATGACCCTGTCGCCGGTTCACAACTGTTCTTTTCCTTGGACTTTTGTAAGATATTGACCACTGCAGATTGGGAACAAGAGCTGCAGTTTTGGAGATGCTCTGACCCTGTTGTCTAGTCATCACAATTTCTCCCTTGTCAAACTTGCTCAAATCCTTATGCTTGCCCATTTGTCCTGCTTCTAACACATCAACTTTGAGGACAAAATGTTCACTTGCCTACCGTGCCTTTAAGGAATTTTATTTGTATGATGCAAAGTGTTAGCCTAGAAATCTAGACGCACCCTAGCAGCAGCAAATTTAATCTGCCCGCAAGTGTCGTCTAGGAACTCTCAATACCCTTCTGAGCTGTATTCCTCTCACTCTGGACGGGCCAATCACATCGTGTATAGAATCGGCGGGCGGGGCCATAATGACGACGGCCGAGTTGCGTTTGCGTGCTTCTAGTAAACACAGAAACTGGCGAACGGCGGCTGTCTTTTAAATCAGCTTTGACTGTGATTCTGGAAGACTTAGAGTTAAGCTTTTCTTTGAGAAAAGAACAAAGAATGGCACTGAAGTCATTCTTAAAAAGGGAAGATGTGTTTGGAGTTTAGCCGACCGGATACGGTGAATGTTTAATCTATCAACAAGCTCTGTTTCACCTTCGTTGCTCTGGTTGGTGTAGCGCTATCCTATCGCGTGCAAAGGGAGTTTGAAAGACAACCGTTTATCCCGCCCCTCGGATTGAGCCCTGTCTATAGTGAGTTTCCAGACCAAACATCTTGATGTGGGTCTGGCTTGTCAGGCTAGCAAAGTGTCCCTGTAGCATTCAAAATCATTCACTTGAGGTTCCATTTTAGTTAGGATGCTATAAAGAGCAGCCAGGGAAGCAACTCACTAGGTTGTAGAAAAGCCAAAGTGTCGCATTGGGAAAAAAAAAATCGACCTGATTACAATTTAATGTTTTCTTTCCACTTATTTTATTGCTTTTCAGTCTCTCACACATTTCAAGTTTCTGTCAAGTCATCCCTGTCGCCTGAGTCTCTAGGCACAAAGTGAATATATGAAAATCAAAAGCTGCATTGAATATTCCTCCAGTCCATTCCTTGGCCCACTTGCTCGTCTTTTTGCCTTCATATCTCTATCTGTCATCCACCCTTCCATCTGTCTTTCCCCCATACCGCTTCTTTTTCATTCCTTCTGCTCAAGGGCGCTGGGGGAGCGCATCTGTTGCGAATGATAGAAAGATGCATCCTTTCAAATTCATCCCTTTCACCAAAATAATTATTTATAACTTTTTTTTTTTTAATTAGTTATGTGGTCATAGTGATATAACTGCTTCCACATAAACAACCATTAGTCTGAAAATTTATTTTAGAGTATACTGTGTATGTTTTATGAGAATTAGTTAAATATCTCTGTAAATGTGGATTAGAGGTTTGAGGATTAATGTGATTTAAAAAAAAAAAAAAAATGAATGTATGCATTCTGAAAACATTCTGAAAAACATTCAGAAAACATTCTGATACTTAGAAATATTTTAAGACTCCGATTAGAACATTAAAATATCCATCTATAGCTATAATTAAAATATCCATCTATAGCTATAATATCCAATTTTACTAAACATGAATCCCGGCACTCTGAGCAGATGCGGGAAGAGGAGGGTTAAATCTGTGACCTGGATACACATGACAGGCTTTATTTTTGGTCTTCATTTCTTTTTTTCCTCTAAAGTCGAGTTTGTGTGGGTTCGTGTGGAGGTGTTTGGCAGGAAGACAAAGATATGCATACATTCATGTACAGTCATATCCACATTCACTCCAACACACAGTAAACCAGATTCACTAGTCAAAATGGTGGAGGAAATGCGATGCAATCAGTCTGATGTGCTTAACACAACCATACATTCACACGTCACATGAATTCACGGGGCACATTTGCAGACTTTGCATTTTGTAATTTCCTAGCCCTGTGCATTCATGAAGATGTTAACCCTGAGAAGGGATAAGAAGCTTGTCAGAAGTAATTTGTGGGCAGTTAAACACTTTTGCTGAGCAGTTAAGCTGTCAGGACTCGCACCCATCAACACTGAGAGCAAGGAATGAGATACAACAAAAAAAGGACTTTATCATAAATGGCACCGCATTCCAGGGGATTCTGTTCCTTCATTCTGTCTGTGCCATTATTTAAATTGTTGGTATATGCACAATATATGTTCCAGACAAGTCTCGCTGTTTATTTTCCATCACATGAGGTCAATGTCACATTAGAATTAATCTTCTAGTTTTTTCCGACTTTAGCGCAACGCATCACTCCCTTAAAGCAGTGTCTAATCCTGCTCCCGAGGGCCACTCTCCTGCAGAGCTCCAACCCCAATTAAACACACCTGCACCAGCAAATCAAGGTCTTACTAGGCATAGTAGAAGCAAGGATGGGCTACATCCAAAAACTTTAAAATCCTGCCTTCGGAGGATGCATTCCAAGGTACAGTTGTAATAGCTGTCATTTCATTGTACGCTTCACTTCCTGTCTCCTGAGATACCTCATCTGATCGATTTTTGAAGGCAGCATAGATGTATCATTCGCTGCCTTTGATATCCCACAATCCTATGTGTTCCATTCAGTGACAGTTGAGCTAGAAAAAAGAAAGATGGCATCTGAAAGTTGCAGCTGCTGGTCTGTTTGTATGTAAATGTTAGTTTTTGACCAACATTTTTCCACTTCTGATATCATTTCTAGAAAACAATTACTACTGTAGTAATTACATTTGTTTAGTTCTCTCCAAAGCTCGCTCTATTTTTCTGTAATTCATTAACCGTTACACTTGTAACCTGAATTTTTAAGAACAAAAATGTTACACATTAGCTGATGGGCTGTCGATTCATTAAAGCTACACTGTGTGATGGTGAAACGGTATGTGACCATCCAGCGAATGTTCCTCTCAGTTCTGATTTCGTTTTAACTCCTACGGTGGCCGATTTAGTCCAAGATTAACAGGGCAATCCCCCCCTTCACATTCGACATGGTGCCATTGAGTGTTAAAACAAGAAAGGCGAAGCTTGAATTTACGGATATGTCCCTCTTTGGCTAATGTACTTTGGAGAGGCAACATGGCGACCAGCATTCGGACCCCTCACCCGTACGTATTTTCAATGGCATATTATAAACTGACGAGAATACTTTATTACTGGAAATAAGTAAATATACATTAATGAGCACAAATATTTTTGAAATAACTGTTTTTAGCTAAGAATAAACTAAAAAAGGGAAACAGTGTAGCTTTAAATGACAAGATATTTCATCACAAAAGCGTTTATTCCATGCAGTGAAAACTCTCCTCCATTTAAAAAAATTAAATGGAGGACCTATTATTTCTGGTGAGATACTGTAAATTAAAATGACCTATTATTTCTGGTGAGATACTGTAGTGCGCATCCAATAGACATTTTAATATCCCATGAGGAATTTTGAATGGCAGTGAAGCAACGCCCACATGACAGTGACACATGATGAATACTGTCCAAATTTCATTCATACTACACACATTCATACCAAAGATAAAAAAATAAAAAAATAAATAAAAAAGACAGTCAGGAAGTAAGTTGCAAATGAAATGTAACTATTTTTCAGCAATTTCAAATGTAGCCCTAATCAGTGTTGCTAATCAATGACATAATTTTTTATATTGTCATATTCACATGACATTAGCAGTCTCTTGCCTCCAAAAAAACAAAAACAAAAGAAAACTGTAGAACTGAATACTCATGATTTCCAAATGAATACAGCCACACTATTGTCATTGAGATGAAAATAAATTAACAGATAGCCTATCTCCATTTTTGTCCTCCGGATATTGCTGATCTGGGGCCCGTTCTATGTACATTGCTAACTCAGTTAGCTGGATTTTATTGTTGACGATTTGGCTTGATCTCGGATTGTTTAGTTCTTTGATTCTTTGGTCTGTCATACCAACAGGTCCATAAACTTAAACCTGCTCGGGAGCTTATTTCATGTAAACAGGATTAGATTACATCTTGATGTGATACTTAAATCTGTCCCAGCCACTGCTACTTTATTACAAGAATTCATTACTGAACCAGGGGCAATAATAATTTAAAATAATAATACATATAAAAGTTTATTTGAAAATTATATTTTAATGTTGTGTAAAATGTGCGTATAATACTATAGACCCAGTCATTTGATTGAGAGATATATTTGTGAATTGTGAGAGAATAATTACGTTATAGTTGTATTGGAGGTTTACACACATTGTGCAGTTAATCTTCATCGTGCATTCATTTGAGTGATGACGGATAATAAAGGAGTGGCTTTATGCAGCACAAGAGATGCAGATCATTTGATCTTGATCGTTAAGAAACTTCAATTAATACTGTCACATAAATCTGCTTCAAATTGAATTAAAAATGAAATTACAACATTGGAATAAAAATTTAAAGTGTGAACAAATATTATAAAATCGTAAATATCATTGGGAATCATGTTCATAAAAAAGTGCACATTTAATTTATTTTAAATTTATTTAAAATTTTGAAAATAAAAATTTTTGCCAAACTTTTTTTTTTTTTTTATTATATGATGTCATTGCGTTGTCTTGACGCCAGCCAATCGCTGCACTGCTGATCTTCGACGCATCTGCCCTCTTCAGGGAACACAGGCTCAAGCAGTGATCTCAGATAACTTAATCCAGATATTTTAATCCAATCTGCAAATTCGTTTGAAGAACCAAATTAGCCAGAGATCAGTTATCACAATTAAAAGATCTGGGATCTGTCAAATCATATATCAGATGTATTAAGCAAGGTACTATATATATATATATATATATATATATATATATATATATATATATATATATATATATATATATATATATATATATATATATATATCCTATTATTTGTATTATTATTATACTGTATATTTTTTTTAAATATTTTTTATGTTGCATTATTTTCCTGTTAACACTGTGAAGCTGCTTTGAAACACATGGCATTGTAAAGCGCTATATAAATAAAGGTGAATTGACTTAAAGGCACCTAAAAATCTAATTTAGGCTATGCCATTAATGACTCACCCTAATGTTGTTCCACACCCATAAGACCTCTGTTCATCTTCGGAACACAGTTTAAGATATTATATATTTAGTCCGAGAGCGTATGCACACATACTGTCCATGTCGAGAAAGCTAATAAAAACATCATCAGAGTAGTCCATATGTGACATCAGTTGGTTAGTTAGAATATTTTGAAGCATTCAAAATACATGTTGGTCCAAAAATAACAAAAAATACAACTTTATTCAGCATTGTCTTCTCTTCCAGGTTTGTTTTCAATCCTCAAATAAAGATTCCAACGGGTTATGATTCATTGATTCAACAGATGTCTTACGGGTGTGGAACGACATTAGGGTGAGTCAGTAATGACAAATTTCATTTTTGGGTGAACAAGCCTTTAAGTTCTATTTTTTCCAGCGTCGTATCTGTCGCTTCCAGCATACCGCGTCTGATAGCCGCACTGCAGTAACTTACCTCAGCCTCTCTCACTCGGTCTGAACCCAAATTTCATCCTGCTCCCCTCCCCTCAACCCTCTCTCCTTCCCCAAACCTCCTCTCATCACTATCTCTTCCATTCCACACCATCCGTGTTCTCTCTCTCTCTCTCTCTCTCTCTCTCTCTCTCTCTCTCTCTCTCTCTCTCTCTCTCTCTCTCTCTGAAGCGAGACCGCGCGCGTTTCGTATGGACGAGGGGTGTGTGTGCAGCCGTGGGCGGGGTTAGGGACGCGTCAATCAGCGGCGCTACAATAGCACGTGTGGCGGTCATGGTCACAGAGCGGCTCGGTTGAGTCGACGCGACTGCAGACTGCTGATTGGAGAGAGAGCGAACGGTTACCGTCACCTTATCCACCGCTCCTCCTTCACTACAACCACAACCGCCTCTGCAACCTGATCGCCCTTTAATAATGCACGGGGAGCTAAAGCGAATTTCAGTGACCGGGCTCTGAATGATGTATAGCACCGGTTACTACTGCGCCGCACCGGAGAGCACGAACCTGTAGCTGTGTGATCTGCGGAGAAAATGTCACACTATCATTTCATCAAATGCTGTGAGTAACGAGCCGCGAGAGAAGCGTCTTTCCTTGCATGCATCTGTTCAATGATGTCATTTCGTCAATGATGTCATTTGTCAGTGATGTCATTATATGCGTTTGCTGGAGAGAGTGATTGAGAGGCAGGAGGAATGTGTGTGTGTGTGTGTGTGTGTGTGTGTGTGTGTGTGTGTGTGTGGTTTAGGGTGTGTATCTGATGCAGGTGAAGGCATAATATATTAATAAAATGTAATGGGTGCTTACTGTGTTTAACACACACCACATGCATGCATATGCACCCATCCATTGCAGTGAGGCTGGATGATATGTCAAGAAGATGGGTTGGCATTGGTGACTTTTGATGCATGTGTGTATGTGTGAAGTTGCAGCATGATGCGGCAGCGGTGTAAAAAGTTGACCGGTGGTGGTTGCTGCAGGTGTGTAAGGACCTCCTTTGGGAGTCTGCCTGCTTTCAGACAGACAGCCAGTCTGACAACCACTGCAGGGTCCCTCTCGCCTGTGTATCTTTGTATTTGTGGTGGGTGTGTGGTCGCGAACACGCCTGTACATGAGTGTCAGGTAGGATAATGAAGAGAGGGACGGAGAGTGTTGTCTGACCGAAACGGATGTAGCAGTGGTGGTTGGGAGGATGGAGATGCTGATGTGGGTGAAGGTTGTAATCAGGAAGCATTTGTATTGCCAGCTGCAGATGAAAGGCAGTTGTTAAACTCGTCCCTTTGCCACCCCTCTCTTTTCATCTTTATTCAGAGACTCTAATTCTCCTTCATCCTCATTGTTTTTTTCTCCCTCTGTATGTTTTGCTCATTTGAACACACACCCACACACTTGCTTTTAGTGGATTATATTATGCTTTTGCTCTGTTTAATTATTTTTTTTGTTTGTTTATGGCACTTTCCATGAATGGAATATGGGAAAAAAAAGAATATGTCACAACCTAAACCTACAGAAAATGTTGTTTGTCAACCTCAGGAGGTCAAACTAATATATTAGCTATTTTTTCCCAGCTAATTATTTTTTGTATGATATTTGCAGCTCTGTTACCAATATTTACCAATATACGCATGTCTAAAGCCGGGTACATACTGTGCAATTTTTGGCCAAGATTTAGCTGTCTAAAGTCCTATTCGGACGGGATTGGTTTAATATGGGGACGTGGGGGTAAAGTAATTATTACCAGAGGTTCTCAGTGATTTTTAGTCCTGTCCAAATGTGCCATCTCTGTAATCATTATGGACAATAGCCCTATTCGGGAGGGATTAGAGTAACATGGGGACATGGGGGTAAAGTAATTGTACCTCAGGATGTCTGTAATATTAATGGCCAATTTGCACAGGATAAGACATCTCAGTAAAATTAGCAGAAGTGGGAGGAGTAACTCACTTTACGAACCACAGTAACCTCCGTATCGTGTGCGTATGATGTTGCTGTCATCACGTGAGCAAACACACATGAGCGCCAGTCTGAACTCCGTCTCCTATATAGGCTATATGTATATGTATATGTGTATATATGTATGTGTGTGTGTGTGTGTGTGTGTGTGTGTGTGTGTGTGTGTGTGTGTGTGTTTTAATAAACAGTTAGATCCAGTCTAACTATTCTGATTGGATTGTGTTGGTAATAGACACTTTCCTAGAGCTAAAATAAGTGTTGTGCCTCTAAGTGCTTTTGATCTTCTTTTTGCTTTATATGCGGAAAATACTGGACGTTTGCCTCAGAGTTGTCCGACTACCTACAACTCAACCGAATGCTTTAAGCGCATCCAAGCTCGCAAAATGCACTTATTTATTTGTTTTTTACTTTTAAACAGGAAACGATGGAATTTTACCAAACATTTTTACAGCAGGTCTATTCGAAAGGAATTAGTATTACCCAAGTAAAAATTACCGAGACTTTTATCTTCTGTAAAAAGGTCTGGAAAAATTACCTTGGGCAATGCTAATCCCGTTCGAATAGACCCGCTGTAAAAAATGTATGGTAAAATTCTGTCATTTCCTGTTTTGTTTGCTCACGTGATAACCGCAACGTCATACACAAATGACGACAAGGAGGTTACTGTGGTTCGTAAAGCGAGTTACTCCTCCCACTTCTGCAAGTTTTACTGAGATGTCTTATCCCGTACAAATTGCCCATTAATATTACAGACGTCCTGAGGTAAAATTACTTTACCCCCACATCCCCATGTTAATCTAATTCTGTCTGAATAGGGCTTATGACAACTTGAAAATCCTAAAAGATTCCTCTGATCCTAGGTTAAAATCTGAAGTTAGTTTGACATGTTCACCAGCAGCCGATAAATGACCGCTGCGATTTAAATTTTTACCACAGACGAAATTCTGGCAATGTCAGAAGATTTGGCACACAGTCCTGCAGTGTGATTTCTCCTACGACAACTGTCAAATTATCTTTGTTTTTCAAGACAAACTGTGACTAAAATGAGTGCTATAGATGCCTTGTAGCCACCATTTCAATCCTGTGTGTAATGCAGCTCACCGTCACCGAACGCGGCATTCATTGATGATATAAAACTTATATAAAAAGTTTTCTTACGTGCGTCCGTTTTAGTGCGCCTCCTATCGTACAGTCTGTAAAGCATTTTCAAACCTAAGAGTCAAACTGACATAATCTGAGAAGGAACGCTGGTTCCAGACCAGAAGTTACTTTTCAGATTTTGATTAAAGATAACCGCGACAAACAACACTTTTTTTTTTGTTTATTAACACAGATTAATTGTTCACCCTAAGACCTTTACTATGTGCTAACATGTAAATTTTGTTTTCATATGGACTTTAAGGTGGTTAAACAAGTTTGTGGTATTACCAGTCTTGGAGGGTACGACGGTCTTGCATCATTTGCAGACGACATTGGTCTGACTGTGGTCAGACTTATAAAATTCAAAAAACTGCCATACTGGCGATTTGCCCCTTTTTCTTGCCATGCTCGCTCGCTGTGGCATTTATTTTCAGGTTGATCTTCAAACATGATACTGTTGGCTGTTAGCGTGTCACGCCTTACGTTGCTAGGTTACCAGAGAGCGAGTGCCTTTGTTCATGCAACCAAACTTGCTTTGTAACCTCTGGTTTCTTCCGATGAAAAAAAAAAAAAAAAATATATATATATATATATATATCGAACACATTTTTTATTGTTATTGATTATGTGTCTATCACAATATACGTATTGTTATCTGTTTTATCGGCCAGGCCAAATAAGGAGTGCCGCTTTAAATGATGTTTGCTCTTTGAATTTGAGGAGTGTCATTCTGTCAGCGTGTGAGTTTCAGATGATCAATGCAATTATCCACATTTCTAATAGCAAGAAATTGTGTCAAAATGACTACAGTAATTTTAAAACTGTAAATGTTTATTCTGCATTTACTCGCCATATTGTTTTTGCGCGTCACGCAATCTTCTGAAGAGACACATATAATGCCACTGTGTCTCTTCAGAAGACATTCGATTATATATTTTTACTTTTAAGTTTGAGAGGAATGGACTTTAAATGGATGGACTAAAATCTCTCAGGATTGATAAAGAATGTCATTATTTGTGCTTAGAAGCTAAACAAAACAACACAAGGGTGAGTACATGATGACAGAGTTTACATTTTTGAGTCAATTACACTTTATGAATACAGCAAGTTGACCCTTGGTTAAAACGATTATTTTACGGAAAATATTATCGTTGCATTTTCATATCGGGATATATCTATTAATGATGTATCGTTACACCCTTATTTAACACTACAAACTAAATCTTTCACTTAACATTTAAGCTTTTGAATGTCAAAGCAAAGTATGCTGAGAAATCCCCGCCCAGTTTAAGTTAAATTTAAGTTTGTCTAAATTAAAAGAAACAAGTTCATAAAACTCAAAACGATGAGATACTTTAGATAATTTTAAATGTGTTAATTTGATTGATTAATTTGTTTTATTAAGGCTGGCTCAATAAGTGGACGGGCAATATGCTAGTGTTTTGCTTAGGGCTTTTGTTTAATTGACTCAGTCGACTTTTACTTTTGAGAGACAATAACTTTATTAGGTGCACTTTCAGATTAAAAACTTTGCATGATGTTTTCATTCTCTTAGAATGTTACACACTACATGAAAGGTAATTTTCAAATATCCAAGGGCACTTTAACACATTTTCACTGTCAGTTTCTATTCTGTGAAGACTGTATAGAACAGATAAACATGTCAGTTTTTTAGACACATCAATGGGACCATAAATCATGCTAGAGTAGCAACATGCTAAATTTGTTCAACTGAAATATTGAGAGGCGGCAGGTTTATCTCCTGTGAACACTGCGCGCTGAACAGCACACCAAGTTATATTACCCACAACTGTTTTTTTTGTGTTGCTGAATCAACTTAAATTTTGGCTCTGGTGTTCCAGTAAAATGCAATTTCAGTGCATCTAGATTCAAACAAATGTGTTTAATTTGTACCTGTAATGCTTGAATACAGCAAAGTGTTCTGCATTCATGGAAAGTGCTTTGTGCTGTCAGTTAAATCTTCCCATTTTTCCCACACCTTCACTCTTTCATCCTGTGTGTTTGAGCATAGACTCAACAGTGGCTAGTGCCAGAGGCAAACAGAATGCGCAAGGTCACACACACACACTGCAGTGTGTGTGTGTGTGTGTGTGTGTGTGTGTGTGTGTGTGTGTGTGTGTACCTGTAGAGCATGTTTGTGTTTATGCGTGCCACTAGTGTCAGATCCCCTCAAGGTTTGAGATGTAGTAGAGGAGACGAGTGCATGCTTACAGAAGTCTTTCACATTCGTGTTTGTCTGATTCCATCAGTCTTGTGGATTTTTACAGTCACTGCTTTAGGGATGAAACGGTTACCAGTTTTCCTGGTCTCTTCGAGGGGAGAGGTCCATGTGTGGATAAATGTATGGGCTTTATTAATGGATGAATACATTTTCGTGCAATTTACAAATTCAAAAAGGAAACAATGGAAACCCATGCGGATAGTAGCAGCTTTTCTTTCTGCTCTGATAGGCGCAAGAACATGCTGAATGCTGTGAATGCGTGTTAAAAATTAGGAATGGTGAGAGAACATTGTGCTTGGTACGTTTTTCGGTCTTCAGCTGACAAAGTTTAAATCCCATCTGGCTATAGCGTGCTTCCATAATGTTTAGTCTTTTGTGGCTGTTCGAACAGATTCGACCATATGAGAGTAGTGTTGTTACGATACCGATACGATACCAGACTAAATACCGATACGATACCAGACTAAAATACCTCGATACCTATACTAAATCGATACCACAGTAATAAAAAAAACAAACAGATAATATAAATAATAGGACAACAGAACTTATTATTCATCGTTTTATTTTTTTTAACTAAAAATTCACTTGGCCAGCATGTTCCTGCCCTGGTTTTTGACCATTCCCTCCTCTTATTGGTATAATAACTGCCAGTGTGAACATCCTCACAGAGATCACATTATCAATCATGTTATTAGCAGACGAACACTGAATTGATTCCTTGATCGATTCCTTTATCTCCATGTGCTTGCATGGACACAAAATTCTCAAAATACCCGTCTTGACATAAACAGAGTTGATTTATGTCTTAAGTGAATGATAACGTAATCATAGGGCTGGGCGATATGGCCCCAAAAAAAAATCCCAGATTTTTTCACCAAGAATTCGATTTACGATTTAAAACGATTTTTTCCCCCCCTCCTACTTAAAATCAATCTGCAGATGACAAAGAAATTGTTCAAAACAAGTTTTAACTTTATTTTGTTTAGGTAAAATTAAATATTTGCAGCTTGGTAGAAGTGCCACCTGGGGTGCAAAACTTTCCGCATGTGAATAACCCCCGACTATTCCACAGTATAAATGGGCACCATATCTTTTGCAATATACAGTATACATATCAAAGGTTTATGAATTGATATGCAGATAAAATTAACTTTTATTAACAACAGTAATGTGCAAAAAAAGTATAGGGAAAATTTAAATGTAATGCTCTTATTAAATATAGATTAGCATTGTTCTTCAATAGTCTCACACTGAACTGATCGACAGCTTCGGTGATTATTATAGGAGCTCTTTACTTTACTGTAATTTAGTCACAATTTGAAGAAAAGTTTAGTTTTTCCTGAGACTGTGACTTCGTACTTTTCTCCATACATTAGGGAGTGGAAATCGCTAATAAATCAATAAGTGCTCTTCTGCTGGTTATAGTGGTGGGCATTTCATATCTTTTTTTAAATAAAAATGCTACAAAATGGATTACACATTTTAAAAAAATAAACTAAAAAAAACATTTGACTATTTCTTTCACAAGACCCCTTTAAACTTTTAGTTTTACAAACCATCACATTAAAAATAACATTACAGTCGGATATCTAGAGCTTTGAAGTGCTGGAAATAAGTGTGAAGCTCTTGAAAACCATTGGAAAGTGCTTGAATTTCAATCTCAAAAGGTTGTACGAATCCTGAGATAAATAATGACAACAACAACAACATTAAATCCATGTGGTTTTACTACAGTACAATCGTGGTAAATGTTGGTGTTTTGTGACTGAAACCCCTGACCTTCGCTCAGCTCTGTTAGAGCTGATATCTGTGGTTTATAACAGAATTCTGCCCCGACCGCTTCCACTAGATCACAGTAGCGATGGTATTAATTCCGTGGTGAATTTAAACGCTCTCTCACTGGATCACCAGCGCTGCAGTGTATCGTGTCTGTCACGAGATTGGCCCGTGTGTGAGCTTGCGCTGCGTTCGTGTCAGCGCAGCTTTAAATGAGTAGCGCCTAGCGCGGTTCCGTTCAGACTTCAAACACACTTTGCAGCGGGGTATTGTTAATTGTTCTGTGAAAAACTGAACCAATTACGAGTGACACTGTATGTTGTTAGACGCGATCCTTGTTGTTTGTGTACCTCTGTGGCAAACGCGCGCGGGGAGGGCTAAGCCATTACGGGAGCCCAGAGGGGAGCGTCGGCGGATTTGAAAGAGAAAACCGATTTTCATTCACAAAAATTGTCGTAAACTAAAAACTCGAATTAATCCATAAAATCGATTTATCGCCCAGCCCTACGTAATCAGATGTGTATCAGTATATGGGATCTATGCATTAGGTCTTAAAGTGACAGTAGCCTGTACATGTGGTGCTGTGTATGTTAATCAAACAACAAAACACAACTTTAACAGATATTAATCTGCGTTTAATTTTATACAGTGAACACTATAGTTATTTTACATTACATTTCTTTACCTGAATACTAGTTTTAGACCTTACTTTATTTGTAACTTTTTTTTTTTTTTTTTTTTTATTTATCTACGCTTTTGTGTTTTTCATTACTGACTGTTAATTTTTCCTTTAAAATTGTCTTTAGTAGTTTTTACTGTGGTACTGAAAAAGATCGGGTCGATCCATGACTCAAAATGCATGATGCGATTCGAATAGAGTTTTTGCGATCCATTGCACCACTGTCAGTTATTATGTTTATGCAAAGAAAACGTGCATAATGCTGCTAATTTTAAGCCATTTGTTGTGTTGTGTACAGTAATGCACATTTTAACAATACAATTAAAAAACAATGATTTTGGTCACTATAATTGTTTCTTTCTACAGTGCATCCTCTTCATGTTCGCAAAGTTGAGTATGTTAGAAAAACAAAGAGAGAGTGCACTCTGTCTAATTTATGCTTTCTTATTCCCATGCCTCTTATATTAACAGAAGCTCATAAGATATTCCGGTGTAAATCAATACTTGACAGCCTAAAAGCAGAGAAACAGAAGCTACCCAGAATAAGGAGGAAACCTCACACACATTTTCCTCTCTATGCCACCATTCCTGTCATTCACTGCCTCTCCATGACTCGTTCAGTCACTGAAGTGACATATTTTAGAATCCGTCAGAGGTGTCATCAACTCAGCCAGCACCCATGACGCACTGCTTGTGTGTGAATATCAGTACTGTAGACGTGCATGTGTAACCATTGCCCTTGCGTCTTCATATTTTTTTCTTTCTCTCTCGCAACTTGATGCTGCATTCTCAAGCGAAAAGTTAAACTTTTCAAAAACCTGTCTCTAGACCTCAATTTGACAAGGGCTAAATATCTAAATAGCTAGATTGCACACTGTTGTAGGGTGTTGCTTGTATGCAGTGGTTAGTACCTACACTGTAAACCTGAATTGTTGGCAAAACTCAAATGTGACACAATGTTGCTAATTTAACATCGATGTCCAAACATGTCCACACCCCTAAAGAAGATGCGGTACAAAACGAACTACGATTGGTTGCATTACATGCCAGTCAAACATGTGCGGTCCTTGACCAATGAAACCTGTGATAGAATCAAGACCTGAACATTTTTATTAGTACAAATGTAGCTTTCAGTAAATGCTAATTTGCTAACCTGTTAACAATAGCATGGTATAGTACTTTCTTTATATTGCTGCACTCATTCAGCATTTAACATACTTGCTCTCAAACCAAGCCAAATGCACCACTTGTCACTATGATGTTAACTCTTTAAAAAAAAACAAAAAAAAAACACATGAACAGAAAATCTTCTACATTAGCATAAAAAAACAGTGATCACTTCTAAATCTCCCACTTCACATTATTCTTGCACAAAAAAAGCATTATACAATACTTCATGTTAGCATTTACTCCCACTTTCAAGTGCCATGGTCAAATAAGGCTGGGAAATGGAAATCCCAGCCCAGATTGATTCAGTTAAAATTGAGTTTGTCTAAATTAAACTAAATTATTTAATAAAACTCAAAACAATAAAACTTCAGTTTACTTAAAATATATCGGTTCTGAAATTTGAAAGAAAAATACTAAATACTCATTAAAGTTAATTTGACTGAACTAATTTGTTTAATTTTAGTTTGTCCTACTCAAACCAATTAATTGTTTTGAGGGGAGGGTAGTAGTTTATTCCATTGACCTTTCCGTTTTGAATGTTCTTGTGTAATTTATCTTTAAAACAAACTGGTTGTGATTAATTAGACAAGAAAGCAAAAGCCAGTTTTTGTGTGATGGCTTAGTCATGTCTGCTTCATTATTGATACAAAATATCTTTCAGCAAAGGGCTACGTCTGTAACAAATCCGGTGTGTGGGTGTGTGTGGGTGATGGCTGTGTTTGACTTAATGCAGTCCTCTATAAAACTGTTATGGACTCTGTCAATGTAGGCCATAAAGAAGCCAGTAAGAAGCAGACAGCAGTGAATGAGGTCAAGAAGAAACAGAGCTGGAAATGTTGGTGATTGAATGGTTGAATAAAAACCGGGTGGATGGGACTGTAAAGTGGCTGTAAAAAGAAAAAAGACAGCTAAAGGCTTTGTTAGACAGAGATGGAGTTGAAATAAAGACAGCAATGGAGGATGGCTGAAGGAAGAGATGAAACCGAGACTGGATTGAGAGAAACACCGGAGTTAATTCCTGGTTCATTAGTCTCATGCTGGGATCGGCAATACAGCAGCATCCCATATGTGCCTTTTGGCTTATGCTGCTGTTCTACTAATGTCCAAACCTGCTTTCTGTTCCTCACCACTGCAAATGTATTGAACTAATTCTGCAGATAAACAGCCGTACAGTAATTTTGTCTTGGTTTCCACCACTTTTGTAACTGTAATATTCTATTTTTATGTTGATGAAATATCCATCATGTTGTTCGAAACCCACCTTTACTTTCTTTTGAGAAGCACAAAAGGAGATATTTTAAAGAACTTCCGGGCTACTCTTATTTTTAATATAATGTAAATGAAAGTGAATGAATACAATGAAAACCGTACATAACGAATTATGTATGCAATTTTCCAAGTTTTATGAAGCCAAATGCTCGGCAGGGATTTTTGTCCAGATTTCTACTTGCCAACTTTTTTACTGACCCAATGTAAAAATATGTATATGTAACATTATTTGTTTTGTTTATTATTATTTTTTTTTAGCATGTTGGCACTGTTTAAAATGTATACATTTTTTACTGATTTATTTTAAATGTACTTTTGAGTGTGTGTGTATGTGTATATATATATATATATATATATATATATATATATATATATATATATATATATATATATATATAATATACATACATATACATATACATATATATATACATATATATATATATATATATATATATATATATATATAATTATAATATACAATATATTATTATAATATACAATAATGTCCTTCTCAAAAAAATAGCATATCATGTAAAGGTTCTCTAAACGAGCTATTAACCTAATCATCTGAATCAACTAATTAACTCTAAACACCTGCAAAAGATTCCTGAGGCTTTTAAAAACTAGCCTGGTTCATTACTCAAAACCGCAATCATGGGTAAGACTGCCGACCTGACCTTGTCCAGAAGGCCATCATTCACCCTCTCAAGTGAGAGGGTAAGCCACAGAAAGAAATTTCTGAACGAATAGGCTGTTCCCAGAGTGCTGTATCAAGGCACCTCAGTGGGAAGTCTGTGGGAAGGAAAAAGTGTGGCAAAAAATGCTGCACAACGAGAAGAGGTGACCGGACCCTGAGGAAGATTGTGGAGAAGGAACTGGAGTAGAAACTACTCCAGAGTCTGGAGTAGAAACACCCAGAGCCACCGTGCACAGGCGTGTGCTGGAAATGGGCTACAGGTGCCGCATTCCCCAGGTCAAGCCACTTTGGGCTACAGAGAAGCAGCACTGGACTGTTGCTCAGTGGTCCAAAGTACTTTTTTCGGATGAAAGCAAATTTTGCATATCATTTGGAAATCAAGGTGCCAGAGTCTGGAGGAAGACTGGGGAGAAGGAAATGCCAAAATGCCTGAAGTCCAGTGTCAAGTACCCAGAGTCAGTGATGGTCTGGGGTGCCATGTCAGCTGCTAGTGTTGGTCCACTGTGTTTTATCAAGGGCAGGGTCAATGCAGCTAGCTATCAGGAGATTTTGGAGCACTCTTGCTTCCATCTGCTGAAAAGCTTTATGGAGAGGAATGATTTCGTTTTTTTCAGCACGACCTGGCACCTGCTCACAGTGCCAAAACCACTGGTAAATGGTTTACTGACCATGGTATTACTGTGCTCATTTGGCCTGCCAACTCTCCTGACCTGAACCCCATAGAGAATCTGTGGGATATTGTGAAGAGAAAGTTGAAAGACGCAAGACCCGACACTCTGGATGAGCTTAAGGCCGCTATCGAAGCATCCTGGGCCTCCATAACACCTCAGCAGTGCCACAGGCTGATCGCCTCCATGCCACGCCGCATTGAAGCAGTCATTTCTGCAAAAGGATTCCCGACCAAGTATTAAGTGCGTAACTGAACATAATTATTTGAAGGTTGACCTTTTTTGTATTAAAAACACTTTTCTTTTATTGGTCGGTTGAAATATGCAATTTTTTTGAGAATTTGGGGTTTTCATGAGCTGTATGCCAAAATCATCAGTATTAAAACAATAAAAGACCTGACATCTTTCAGTTGGTGTGCAATGAATATAAAATATATGCAAGTTTAATTTTTATCATTACATTATGGAAAATAATGAACTTTTATCACATATGCTAATTTTTTGAGAAGGACCTGTGATATATATATGACACGCACGCATGGCAAAACATTCATTGACTGGTTTGTATTTATCAGTCCTATTTTTGCTGATGCTGCCAAAATCTCAAATCATTTCAACAACCTCATTTATGTTAGCAAACTAGTTTTACCTACATCTGACAACTAAACAGGCAAACACGTTCCTTTAATTCTGCCTTTTTCCTTGCAAAACTGGAAAGCTTTTTCAGTGTACTCTCTATAAACGTGCCATTGTGCTTCTATCACAGCCACTCGCCCACAATCGATTCCTAATGCCTTGTATCCCTTGACCTACATTAAAATTCTTGCTTCTTACCGGTAGCCAGATGTGTTCAACCTAGACATTGCAATATTTTTTCTCAATTTCTGCTCTTCTACTTTGCAAGAGAACCATTGGCTCCTAATCTCCCTTCATAATTTCTCTAAATGGAACTGCAAGCCATTACCAGTGGCAGGCCGAATGTAGTAGGTCAGTATTCCTCTGCGCGCCTTTAATCCACATGATCTTCACTCTTGGCTGAGTTTGGATCATGCTTGTTTGATTCCGTGACTAAGAAATGTGAGTCTCTCGGAAATATAGAGCTCCAAGCCTGTGCCATGCAGTCCTGTGATTATACTGTATGTGCTACTGTCCCACATATCTGTGGCTCGCTGATAGCAGGCTGATGGGGAAGATGAAAGCTCACAGCTAATTCCCTTTGTTAATGGAATTGCATTCATGCTTCCTCCGCGTGTGTGTTGGGAGGGTGTTTTCTGGGAATGTTTCACTGACTCCAGCTTATGCGTCTTGTGGATTGTGTTCAAGGCTTTAAACGAGGAGACTGTTGAATGGCGCTGTGGGAATCCCTACTTCTCTTAGTCTGTCTGACATTGCTGTGCGTTTGAAGGACAACTGTTCATGGTACTGCATTGAAATCTGAAGGCTCAGGAAGTGCAGCAATTATAGCACTTACATGAGGAGCAGTCGGTCTTGAGGTGTGCATTTATGTGTAGGTTAGACGACGAAGGTGAAAAAAAGTGTTTCCTCAATCCTCTTGATGCTTCGTATTGAGAATTACCATGGAATAGAGCTGTAAGCCTCCCTGTGGTGTTGGGTATAACCAAATAAATGCACATTTCTGATAGTTTTCATATGTTTGGTGGGACACCAGGAGCGTGAAGACGTTATCTGGTTCCTCCGGGGGTTTGTGTCGTAGCTCTTCTTTCTACAGTGAGCGTTCCTGGAGAAAGACAAAAGAAGTGAAGCTACGGAACTGATTTTAGGGTAATTGGATTCTTTTACAACCAAAGGCTTATTTAACTGCAGTGCCAGAGCTTATTTTAAAATGTCTTTAATCCTCACAGTCTTATCAGAGTATAGAGACTGAGTCAGCAGAGGAGAGAGAGAGAGAGTCTAGCTACTGCTTTCCTCTATGAAATTGTTATCCGAATTGAGAAGGGAACAAGACTGGAAGGATGAATAATTCTGTTTTCGCATCCTATTCAGTTCAATTGTAGATCCTGGGAGAGATGTTGAAATGGGGAAGGAAGTAGAAGATACTGTGTATATATATGAAGACTTCTGAAGTCCTTCTGACACTTTTCTTTTGAGACGAATTACATTTTTTATCAGGCTCGTATGGTTAGGTTCAGTAATTTCCCTTTAATGGCAATGAAATGTTTATCAGTCAGTTTTTGACATGAATGCTTATTTAAAGATGGACTTAGAGGTTTTTGCATCTGAAGTCTTCATTCACATACGCGTGCGTGCGTGCGTGCGCATGTGTGTGTTTATTTGTTCTTTTAGCAAAGTCCAGGACCGGATGTCTATGTTTAATATAGAAATGTACATTTTTATTAATCTAGGAGGCTTTAATCTTATACAAACAAATGACACCAAATAAATGTTATGTAATGTTACAAAAGTTTTCTATTTAAAAAATGCTGTTCTTTTGATAGAAAATGCAGCTTTGCTGTTACAGGAATAAATTACATTTTATATATGATTTAGGTGTGCAATAGGATATATTTAACCATTAAACAGTAATATTTCAGAAACCTTCTAGATTTTGGCACTTTCTTCTTTGCCCTTGAGTCCGTTGTGGTTTGCGATCAACAGTTCATGTCTTTCTCTCTCATTCTCTGATTTTGTCTTTGTCCTGAGGCTGTATTTAAACTTAACTGCTCTTAACTGCTCAAGTTTATGCACTCCATATGTCGCTTTGTTTAGCATCTAACCCCTCCCCTCCGCATCTGCCCCACAGTGTAATACAGTAAACAAGACTATATGCAAATCGCCTCAATGAATGATGGCGTATGCGTTTTTCAGTGTCCGTTTGTAACAGGTGTGATGCTGTAAGCAGATAGTTATCTCTCTTAGAGCAGATTGAAAGCATCAGTCATGCTCTCTCTCCTCCGCTTGGTGTCTGATTATCATCACTGCTCAGGGCTCAGAATACAGCTCCTCTCAACACAGACACATGCGCTCCACCAAAAGAAAAAGATTTTCTTTATTAGTACTTAAATTATCTTTGTTTCTAGTAAAACTATAAACATTCATATAAAAAGATTAACTCTTTCCCCGCCTCTGCTTTAAAAAGATAAACAAATAAGAAGCCCTGTTTTATTCTTTATATTATATTATTCTTTATATTATTATTATTTATTTTTTATCAACAGTTGAATGTGGGTAGCCAAGTAAAAAAAAAAAAAAAAAACATTGTCATAACCGACTGTGTTTACATGACTATTCTCCAAGACAGGCATTTTGACGGGATGCACAAATCCGATATCCAGTATCGGTATCGGATCTGATCCGCCATTATTGGCCGGATCAGCTATCAGTCAAACGGGACCAATCCAATCCAAATCCGACACTACATATAATATTCTGTGTTATTGTTGAGCCCCAGTGCCCCAAAAAAGGCTCAAAAACATTATAAAGCAATTTTAACGCTTCATGCACTATATTATAAGTGTTCTGAAGCCATTCCATGTCTGAGAGTTGTCTGTTCAATATAATGAGTGAGTCACCGCGCGAGTCTCACAGCACTGAGCACTAACTGCAGGAGTGAGATAAATGAGCTGATGAGCGTGTGATGAGAGCTGAGGTAATCGCGAATACACTCGCGGCATATAATAACAATGCAAGTTCAGTCTGGCACGTTTCAGTTCATGCCTTTGCAAACTTAACTTTCATAGAAATTAATTTGAGAAGTTAAAAGGCTTACATTGCTCACCATAGCTCCGTTTAAATGAGTGCCTGTAGCTGTGAGCTGAGCTCTGAGTGTGATCTCCCATCCCCCATGCGCGGGTTCAAAACATGCGGAAATGGCTCCCTCTGCTGGCTGTAGTCTCCTATGATGCAAATATCGTCAATTTGCATCATAGGAGGAATTTTTCCTGAAATAAACTGCATAAATCTCTTCTTTCAGGGGGATATGAGGGGGGAAAGCACAATCATTTGAATATACTCCAGGGTTTCTACTGAACTACTGAACTTTTCAATGTGGACTGTGACTCCGTGTTGCCTCTAGGGCATCATCCTGCGCACGGGACGCACATACGCGCTCTGAGCCGCTCTGTATTGGAGCCATTTGTATTAAAATACTTTTTCACTAATAAAGATTATTAATAGCTTTTTCTGCCCTATCTATATGTTGCTGACTCATTAGAAAGCTGGGTTATACATTGAAATAAATGTATTTTCTTAGTGTATAAAGGCCCTATTTCTGTATATTTACTTGTTTTTCATGAACGTATTTTACAACGTGTAACATTTTACCAGATTTAGAGCTACACTTATTCACTTTTATTGTTTTCTACTTTAAGTACTTTATCATTTAAAATCGTTTGAAATTATAAAGTGCCATGATATAAAATTGTGCGCTAAAGTCTTGTATTGTACCATGCATCTTGCTTGCAGAGCAAAGTACACTGAAAAAAAGTGCGTTGGATTTACATTTAATTGTGTACATCGGGCCCACATGAATCAATTGCGTTAAAAAAGCATAATTTGTTCATGCAACTTCAACTTCATGGAATGAATACATTTTAAGTGACTCAGTTAAGCAGTTTCAAAGTGAATTTTGACTCCCTGTCATGATTCAGACATTCAATTTCATATATTCATTCAACCATTTCAATTCATATACATTAATGTTACAAAACGGAATTATAATTGTGCACTAGCTAGTTGAAAACTTCAATAAACTAGCAATAGCACACATTATCATCTTACTAAGCATTAAAAGCTCCCTCAGCAAAGCCGTTATGACAGTTGTATTAGTCCACAGCCTAAGCAAATGTTCCACTTTTCTCCACAATGTTAACCCACAATCATTTCAATTGTTCTAATAATTACAACATAATTGACTATTAAACACAAACAAGTCTCCCCCTTTTCTCCTTTTGCTCAAAAATAAATAAACACTTTTACATGTAAAATAACATTTACTCGCTCTTGGTTTAGCCACATGCAAAGCATGCTGGGAACTAACAAGCCCTGCCCAGTTTCAGTTAATGCAACACATCATGTAACACAACACAAACGGATTAAGTTTGACTTCAATTTGACTTATTTGATTTGTGTTTATATTTCACTTATTTTAAGTGGATTGAACACAATCAAATTAAGTTTGGACAAAATGTATAGCAATTGTGTTCCTTTAGCTCATTTTAATTAAACAATTTGAACAAGCAGTAAAAAAAAAAAAAAAAAAAAAACATTCAGTGTACCTTCAGGATTTTAAAATGTTGATACCGACTTGGTACCAAAGTTTCGGTTTTCATGACATCCCAAATGTATATTGCGGTTATTTCAATAATAGATATATCGTGGCGCCCTAGTTAAGAGAATGTATTTTTAACATTTAAAAAATTGTAAAAATTCACCACTTCAGCTGGCCATTATCGACTTCCTTAAGGTCTTCTGATCTGTAATATATTTGACTTAAAATGTTAACAGAAAAAGTTTTGTAGTTGTCTATCGTTTCGTACTTTTGGCTTTCTGTAAAGGATTAGAGCCATTGTCTTCGGAATTTAAGTAATGTTAATGCAGTTTCTTCACCACTTGACCTGGCGATCCAATAAAGCTCAGCAGTGGTGTTCCATTTTTATGGTTTAGAAGTCGAATTAGATTACTGAATCACTACTTTCACTCACAGCTATAAAAGGTCCCCATAGTCTATTACATCAAATTGCCTTTTTAAATGTTATGTGCTTGACCTCTTATCTCCTTAGAGATGAGGACTGTGAGGGTAGTGGAGGCAGTCAGTGGTTTAGATGGACAGTATGGACAGATTGTGGAATGGGTATTTTGTCTAACTGAATTATAATTTCCTTTTGTTATAGCATCACCTTCCATCCCCATCTGTCTTTATAATACCTAGGATAAGAAAGATTTCTGCCTTCTATGGCAGAGTTTCCCAATCTTACAAAACATCTATAATTATATGGTTGATCCTGACTCCCCTTAATCAACCGTTAGTGGTGCAGTGTATAATATCTGCGGGGATCTATTGACAGAAATTAATATATATAACTGTTTTCAGTGGAGTATAAACGCCTTACATAATAAACCTGTTATGTTTTTATTACCTTAGAATGAGACATTTCTATCTACACACATCGCAGGTCCCCTTACAGTGAAGTCGCCATTTTGCGTTTCTGTGTTTCTACAGTAGCCCTAAACAGACAAACTTCTCTACAAAGCGCTAGCTACTCTCTGCTGTCTCAGACTACAACATCTTTGTCCTGTATCAGCCACTGTAGCTTCTTTTTGTACTTCAAAAGGGAGTGGTGAGTGGTTGCAATTCACAACCTCACTGCTAGATGCTGCAAAAATTTACTTGGTGCACCTTTAAATCTACCCATATCACCAAACCTGTCCCTTAAAAGTATGTATATATATATATATATATATATGTATGTATGTGTGTGTGTGTGTGTGTGTGTGTGTGTGTGTGTGTGTGTGTGTGTGTGTGTGTGTGTGTGTGTGTGTGTGTGTGTGTGTGTGTGTGTGTGTGTGTGTGTGTGTGTGTGTGTGTGTGTGTGTGTGTGTGTGTGTGTGTGTGTGTGTATGTATGTATATATAATATATATATATACATATACATATATACATATACATGCGTACATACATACATACAGTGCCCTTCACAATTATTGGCAACCCTGTTTAAGATGTGGTCGTGGACTTCCAAAAAATTCTCCCTTTTTTTAAAAACAACAGAACCCAAATGCAAAAAAAGAGAAAAATCCAACTTTTCATTTAACTACATTACTTTGGTGGTAAAAAAAATCACACATAAAAAAAATAAAAAATTATTGGCACCCCTAAAAATTCATCTGAAAAATGTAATTTATTTTTTTCTAAATATATTTTTCTGTAGTTGCTAAAGTTGGTTAGGGTATCTAGGAAATTTTAATTAGTAATTGATGAGTTCCTGCTTCCCTGGGGTATAAATATGATGTGACACAGAGGCCTAATTCTCTTACCCATTTTTCAACATGGCAAAGACAAGAAAACACACCATTCAAGAAAGGCAGATGTGTGTCGACCTTCATAAGTCAGGCAATGGCTACAAGAAAATAGCCATTCCCCTTAACTTCCCCGTTTCTATAGTCAGAGGAATCTTTAAGAAGTTTAAAACAACTAAACCGTGACAAACAAGGCTGGAAGAGATCCCAAGTTTATCTTGCCACAACGCATAGTGAGGAAGATGGTAAGTGAAGTAAAAAAATGTCCTAGAAACTGTCACAGAATTGCATCAAAGAGTGGAATCTTGGGGTCACAAAGTCTCCAAAACAACCATCAGATGCTCTCTACATGCCAACAAGCTGTTTGGGAGGCATGTAAGGAAAAAGCCTTTTCTCACTAACACTCACAAGCGTAAACGTCTGGGGTTTGCTAAGCGGGACTGGGACTTCAACTGGGATTGTGTGCTTTGGTCAGAGACTAAGATTGAGCTTTTTGGCAACAGACACTCTAAGTGTGTCTGGCGTAAAACAAAAGATTAGTATGCCGAAAAGCACCTCATGCCCACCGTGAAGTATGGTGGAGGATCTGTGATGCTGTGGGCCCGTTTCTCTTCCAAAGGCCCTGGGAACCTTGTTAGGGTGCATTGCATTATGAATGCTTTGAACTACCTAGACATTTTAAATAAAAACTTGATGGCCTGAAGATGGATCGTCATCACCAGGACAATGATCCAAAACATGTGGCAAAATCTACACAACAATGGTTCAGCAGTCACAAACTCAAGGTCCTCCCATGGCCATCTCATTACCCAGACCTCAACCCAATCGAAAACCTCTGGGGCGAGCTAAAGAAGAGAGAGCATAAGAGATGACCCAGGACACTGACTGTTCTTCTTTGCACAATCTTTCTAGATAAAGATCCCTCTCTCTGTGTTCTCCAATCTTGTGGAATGTTATAGGAGAAGATTAAGTGATCTCTTGTTGGCAAAAGGGGGTATATATATATATATATATATATATATATATATATATATATATATATATATATATATATATATATATATATATATATATATACCAAAAACCATTGTAATAGATGTTTACAGCTCCTCTTATAAGAACAGCTCGATGTTTGGCCTAATTAATATTCATGCGCCTCTCTTCTGACTGGCCTGTTGTTTTCTGGCCTTACATGTATGAGCCAGACTCTTAATTGGCGACGACAGGAGACAACCAACCACCTCCTCAAACGCGGTTACAACAAGATGTTATATGTATGTCAATAGCTAGCTATACACTGAATTTTAAACACTTACCTGTTTTATATTATTTAACGTTAGCCAACACTGAATGCAGTAAGCTACATAACTATTACTTTCCTACTGATGCAGTATGTTGACATGCTACAAATTAATTTACAATTTATTTTATTTTATTTTTTCTTTAAAATAAGCATTTTAGTTAGGCTCTTATGCATAGGTTTCACTCAAGCGGCAACCTTCCCCCAGTTTCTGTTGAAGCCAATATGGCAGTAACTTAAACTGCAATTCCTCGGCTGGCCACTAGGGACAGGCTCCCGAAGGGAGCAGAATGTCATTGAGCTCCATGTTAAAATTCCCAGCTTTACAGCAGACAAAAACATGTTTACAGCCTGGTACAAATTGTGGTTTTGGTCTATACGGCTCGATATTTAACAAAAAAAAAAAAAAAAAAAAATAAATAAATAAATAAATAAATAAATAAATATATATATATATATATATATATATATATATATATATATATATATATATATATATATATATATATATATATATATATATATATTTTTTTTTTTTTTTTTTACTGTCTATGGGACCTAAGTACTGGTACTTCTGAATGGGATGAGGTAAGGATTTAGTGGGTTTGAAATGAAAGTATTTTAGGAACATATACTATATGCGAAGAGCATTCACCACTATTCATTTTTGACCAAAGTGGCTTTTACAGGCTTTTGCATCCTGAACTCTTCAATTATTGATTTGTATTATAAAAAAATAAACAGTGTGACACTTGCTACTTCTGGAGGATGACAAGGAGTTGGTACAGATCCATCCTTGAGAAGTAAATTTTTTAAATTTATTTTTTGCAAAGCCAGCTTTGTATTAAAACTAGGGATGCACCGAAATGAAATTTTTGGCCAAAGCCGAAACCAAATAATAATGAAATGCTTGGCCGAAGGCCGAATACCGAACGTGGTGTTTTGCATTTTTTCCATTTATTTGGCAATTTTTTTTACCATTACAATAATTAAATAGTACAGATTTGCTTTTTACTATTTTGTGTTGCTTTTCAGAGAAATAAATCAAATAACAAAAATACAATTTCAAAATATTTATTTAACACTGAACATTTTTTTTAACATTCCAGCAGATATTATACAAACTAAGCACAACATAACTTTAACTTCTTGAATAGCCTATGTTAGGCCTATAACTGATTGCTGAAAGAATGTAACTCTGTATGTCTACAACAACAAATGTGCATTGAATAGTGCAAAAAATATGGATGAACCCACAACAAATAAATAAGTGTCCTAGACATAAGCCTACTTAGCCTACTTCTTCAGGAAAAGTGGCAGGTTCTTCTTTATGAAAAGTAGCTTCTCTGCTTTCTCACATGAAAGTCGGTTCCTCTTCTCATCGATGACATGAGATGCAGCACTAAAGAGTGCTTCCACACTGCTGACATGTTTGCTGCATAAAGCGCGCGCGCCTCTCACTCTACGTGGGTTACTATTTGATCGCGTCATTAAAAACTAATTGTTCGGCAAAAATTATTTGGCCTTTTTACTTATTCTATTTACTTATAATTTCGGTTGCCGAACATTCGGTGCATCCCTGATTAAAACGCATTTAGGTGTATTTTGAGGCTCTTTACCTCCAACAAAATAATACTAATCCACTGCGTCCTCATTGGCGCAGATGCTTGGAGAAGTTGAACTCTTGTGACGTCACATTCCTCAGAGAATCAAAACAGCTTGTCTAATGAGACCGCTTTGGTTTAATGGGGATTGAAAAATTAGGAGTGGGTGGATTTTTATCATTGTAGGGTGGTGGTGTTCACACACTGTCAACACCTTTTATATCCAAACCTTGTAAAAGTGGATTTTGCACAATAGGTGACCTTTAGCTTGCCTGCATCCAACCTCCGTTTCAGCAAAAGAGTTTTAAAATACAACATGAACACAATATGTGTACTGTACTGTTACAAAGTAGTTAGGGACCAAAGTTTCTGTTCATCAAATAATCCAGAAAATGTATCATGATTTGCAAAAAAAAAAAAAAAACATTAAGCAGCACAACCGTTTTCATCATTGGGTGCATTTACATTCACGTTCTTAAGCCGATTATGCCTAATAAGCGGAGAATGGTCATGTACATGCGCTAACCCGTTTTCTTTTATCGGAGTAAGGTCATAAACGGCTTACGCATAAACTGGTCGGGACAGGTCGTTTCTTTGCCTCTTACCGTGATTTTGCGCTGCATGTAAACGCATGAACCTGCTTTCTATCCGCTTATTGGAGTGAGCATGTGTGATAGGGGACAAAAACGCAAACTTAGAGGAGATTTAAATGCATCCAGACAGAGCGAGCTAGCGTTTTGCATGAAATAAGGACATATATCACAAACGCAGACTCGTTTAAGACACAGAAAATTGTAAAGATGTGTTCTCATCTCATGCAGCAGAAGTAGAAGAGGTTCAGTCAAACCACTGCATCTGGAACTGCATGAGGGATAATATAAGCTGTAAAACTCCCGCTGACACGGCGCACGCTTTATTTGACATCACAACTGACGTAACATTTGAAAATAAAATGGACATTGTTATTTTTGACGTCACTACAAGGAAAAAACCCAATTTATTAATAAAGTCATGTAAACTTGGTTTACTTGCGTTGTCAGTTTACTGGTTTGCATGTAAACGGGGAAAACTGATTATTTTAATAAGCTGATTTTTTTCGAGTTATAAGCTTACTAGTGTGCATGTAAACGCACCCATTGATGACACCAATAAATGTTTCTTGTGCCACGAACCAGATAGTTTCTGTTATGATGGGTTCAGATGACTGAATAGATCCTTCAGTCTTCATCAGATGTGTTTGATTTGTAGAATATGATGGATGCCCTTATGACCCTGGGAAAGGGGCAGTATTGTCAATGGGGTTTTTGGCTCAGTTTAACATGTGTGCAGAACACTATAAAGACTGAGTGTGTGTGTGTGTGTGTGTGTGTGTGTGTACTTGTCTACCTATCTAACAGGGGACCTTGGCGTCGTTACACACTCACCAACAGGGGACCTCTGAGCCAAGAGGGGACATTTTTCAAGTCCCCTGTTGGTCATGCATTAAATCATGTGAAAATGAAGTAAAAAACTAAAGAAATGCTCTGGTGATTTTTTAAATGTTTGACCAAGTAAGGACCTACAGGTGTGTGTGTTTAAATAATGTTAAAATCAAGAAACAACACTCTGGTGAATTTTTAAAAATTTTGACCAAGAGGGGACCTAAGAGTGTGTGAGTGTTTAAGGCCATGCTCAGCAGCTCCCCTGTAGGCTGGAGCAGGAACTGGAATAGCCCTTAAACACACGTCGTTCACACACACACACACTCCTCCATTGTTTGAATGGCCTGCTGTCCTCTGACTCTAGAGCTGCTGTTTAACAGGCTGCTTACTAAAGGAACAAACATCATATAGATTATATCTCTTTACTAAATACCCTGACTAGTTTCAAACTTTGCATTACATTAAAATTAAATACTACAGGATCCAAGAAAAAACGATTAAAAAATCTAAACAACCAGGATGTAATTAGAAATACATCTGCCATCAAAATGTGTGTGTCCTCAGTTTCTACAAATAAATATAGTAAATACCATCCATCATGGCCGTGGAGAGACCGTAAAACTTTATTAAATTATTAAGGGATCTCATTCAATGCTTTTGTAAACATTTTTTTTCTGTGTATATATATATATAACATTTTAATGACAGTGGCCTATAATTATTGAAAAATAATGCATTATTTTATTTATATAAAAAAAAAGGTACGGTAAATTGGACAAACTTTGCATCTAAAGTTCTTTTAAACAAGTGTTAACATAGACATTATTAAAAACATTTTATTTTAGCCAAGTATTTGTAAAAATAATGTGTGACTTTTGGCCCATAAAAAAGGCCCATCTTACCACCTTATACATTTATGAGCTTTTTAAACTAACCACTTTTGATTTATTTATGTTTAACAAAATGACTCAGGTCCCCTGTTAGATAGTAAATCACGACGCCTGTGTGTTTGCTGTGACATTTCTTATCATCACAAACACACTGTAAAGATTTAGAGTTTTTACAGCAATACCTGAGTTTAAAGGGTTAAATCAAGCAGAAATAGCTCTCTAATGTATTAATTGCAGGTCATTATTGAATAGTGATTACGTTACACACACACTCACTCAGGTCCCCTGTTAGATAGTAAATCACGGCGCCTGTGTGTTTGCTGTGACATTTCTTATCATCATAAACACACTGCAAAGATTTAGAGTTTTTACAGCAATACCTGAGTTTAAAGGGTTAAATCAAGCAGAAATAGCTCTCTAATGTATTAATTGCCGGTCATTATTGAATAGTGAATATGTTACACACACACTGACTCAGGTCCCCTGTTAGATAGTAAATCACGACGCCTGTGTGTTTGCTGTGACATTTCTTATCATCATAAACACACTGCAAAGATTTAGAGTTTTTACTGCAATACCTGAGTTTAAAGGGTTAAATCAAGCAGAAATAGCTCTCTAATGTATTAATTGCAGGTCATTATTGAATAGTGAATATGTTACACACACACTGACTCAGGTCCCCTGTTAGATAGTAAATCACGACGCCTGTGTGTTTGCTGTGACATTTCTTATCATCACAAACACACTGCAAAGATTTAGAGTTTTTACAGCAATACCTGAGCTTAAAGGGTTAAATCAAGCAGAAATAGCTCTCTAATGTATTAATTGCAGGTCATTATTGAATAGTGATTACAATACACACACACACTGACTCAGGTCCCCTGTTAGATAGTAAATCACGACGCCTGTGTGTTTGCTGTGACATTTCTTATCATCACAAACACACTGCAAAGATTTAGAGTTTTTACAGCAATACCTGAGTTTAAAGGGTTAAATCAAGCAGAAATAGCTCTCTAATGTATTAATTGCAGGTCATTATTGAATAGTGATTATGTTACACACACACTCACTCAGGTCCCCTGTTAGATAGTAAATCACGACGCCTGTGTGTTTGCTGTGACATTTCTTATCATCACAAACACACTGTAAAGATTTAGAGTTTTTACAGCAATAACTGAGTTTAAAGGGTTAAATCAAGCAGAAATAGCTCTCTAATGTATTAATTGCAGGTCATTATTGAATAGTGATTACGTTACACACACACTCACTCAGGTCCCCTGTTAGATAGTAAATCACGACGCCTGTGTGTTTGCTGTGACATTTCTTATCATCATAAACACACTGCAAAGATTTAGAGTTTTTACAGCAATAACTGAGTTTAAAGGGTTAAATCAAGCAGAAATAGCTCTCTAATGTATTAAATGCAGGTCATTATTGAATAGTGACTACGTTACACACACACACTGACTCAGGTCCCCTGTTAGATAGTAAATCACGACGCCTGTGTGTTTCTCTCCTCAACCCCCACAACCCCCCACTCACATTTTACATTTCAATAAGGGAAGACTTGAAAAACCAGTTTGTGAACCACAGGCCAATAGAGCTCAATATACCAATGTGGCAGAACCCTTCTCAAATAAACTAGAGAAGATGCTGGGATTTGCCCTGCCAAATTAAACTAAATTACAGTTTTTACAATCGCTAGGCCACATTTCTCAATACTTTGGTCATTTTCAAAACTTGTTCTCCAAACCAACTTTCTGCTTCACATCAGTTATTTCACATTCAAAATCCACAAAAACTAACAAAACACTTAATTCATGTCTCAAATCAAGTGCCATTGATCCACAGTTTAGCTTGCACAGACTGAAGTTGTGATCACTCTGTGAAGAGTTTTGAAAAAGTGACCAACATTTGTTTGACAAATTTGAGAGTGCCAGAGACTTTGACTAAGGAGAATATTCTGAGCACAGTGTGTGATGTTATTGAGATCTTTTATGAAACTTTTTAGAGGTGACAAAAGTGAGAGTTCCAGAGTATCTAGCTGAAGAAAAAAGTCTGAGCACAGCATGCGATACTGTTGAGATCCCTTCTGAAACTTTAGAGGAGACACATATGAGCAACAGTGTTGCCACAGTTACTTTGAAAAAGTAATCTGATTACTGATTACTGATTACTCCTTTAAAAAGTAACTTAGTTACTTTACAGATTACTTGATTTTAAAAGTAACTAAGTTAGATTACAAGTTACTTTATTAGTTACATTCAGCAGTTGCCGACAACACCCCTGCCGTCTCAAAATAGAAATGACAACCGTTTTTGGCAACACACTTTATTGCATTTATGCCCGAGACTGACGGCCCCGACTTTTTTACGCCCCCTTTTTTAGGCTTCTCCTTCTTTTTATATTTATTTTAATAATTAAAATGAACAATGAGATGTGCTGGTGGAAACAACATGAGACCATGATAGCTTGCGCCACTGTCAAGATATGGCTTGCGCAGAGTCCGTTTCTTCAGTGCAGCTGCTAGAGTTATGGCCTTTTTACAACTGGTTCCTTCATTCATTTTCTCTAAACAGGTATCTATCTGATTGCGAAATGACCAGGAGTAGGCCTAAATGCCTTCCGAGAGTCTTTCGAGACGTATTTAATTCCGATCACTCAAACAAACCAATTAAGACGGTGTATGAAAGCATTTCAGACGAAACCGGACAAATGTAAATATATCTGGTTGTTTAAACCACATGTGTAAATTTTACTCCTGGCAAATAATTAAAAAATAAATGTGTGAGAGCGTGTTATGGTGTAGTCAGATAGATATGATGGTGCTACTGCAACATCGCTGCAAATGAGTAAAGCAAGCCAACGCATATGGCCGTAAATGAAACTTTAAAATAAGTCAGACAAAACACAATCATCTTCAATATAAAATAATGAGACTAATGATCTTACCAGTACTTAGGTCGCTCTCTCTCATATTGCGATCTTTGAATTTGAAATGAGCTGCTGAATAAAATGCTAGAATCTTTTGCTTTGATGTGAACTCCGTTAAATGAGCATAGGCTATACCGCGGGAATTGAAGATCGGATTTATATTAATTTTGCTGAAGTGTAAGGTAGGCTATAAGACAACCTGCATGTACTTTTTTTTGTTTGTTTAGATTGTGTAGCCCGTTTCGGTTTTTTTGAGCGCCGTTGCGAGCAGTAGGCTAATCTATCAGCCTGCCTCAGCTCGTCAAAAATGCCTTTGTGGTGGTATAATAACTAGCCTACTTTGTTTTTTAATGTCAAAGTAGTTATATTTCGTTTCGTTTATTTTTTAAGTTCATTTAGAAAAATGTTTAGAGCAAATTTTGTTTGTTAAATTAAAGTTTTAATTTTTTTATGTCCCAGTGAGTTAACCGCATGTTTAATAGCCTAGTCTCTCAATCCAACTCTTGAATTGTCTTGCCTATATAAACTTTAATTTAACAAACAAAAAATTGCTCTGAACATTTTCTAAATTAGGATAATAAAAAAACGAAACGAAAAATAACTACTTTGACATTAAAAACAAAACTGAACTATTTTAATGGCTGCAACAATGTAAAAAGTAAAATAAATAAATAAAAAACACTCCAGCCCCCGGGCTGAGAACTTTGATAAGCTGTCGTTTTTAACTATGGAAAATTACTAAAATAGTAACTCACAGTGACTTGGATAAGTAACTTTAATCTGATTACTGGTTTGGAAATAGTAACGCGTTAGATTACTCGTTACTGGAAAAAAGTAGTCAGATTAGAGTAACGCGTTACTATGTAACGCGTTACTGGCATCACTGATGAGCAATACAGTCTCTCTAGCCAAGGAGACAAATCAGAGCATAGTATGTGATGTTGTTGAGATCTCTTATGAAACTTTAGTGGAGATAAACATGAGAGAATGTCATTTTTTGTCTGAGGATAAACATGTGAGAAGCAGGAGACTTAGCCTTATGTCTCAATTTGATGTTCACTTGATCTCATTTCTGTCTAGGAGAAAAATGTGAGTTGAGAAGGAGATCTCAGGTTTGATTTTCCTTTCCTCTAGGTTGGCCTTTGGTTCACAAACTGGGTTTTTAGGGCCCTATAAAATCCGTTTTATTTTTTCCCAAATTCCGTTTTTTCCGTTTTAATTTTTGCAGATTCCTTTTTTTCCGTTAAAATGTTTGGTAATTCAGTTTTTTTACCCTTTACTGTAATTTTGGTGAAAAAAGAGTTTGCTTTTAATGTTAATATAATACAACATAAAACAAAAAATAGGAATGACCTTAAATTTATCGAGGTAACAAACATCACATTTACTTTTTAGGACAAATATGATATTTGACATAACACTGCACTTCAAATACTTCAAATATTAATGGTTATTAGCTTTAAACTTTCCGGTAAAATAAATTATAATAGTTTATATAAGTTAAAATGAAAGTGCTCCATTAGCTTTTTCTTTCAAGTAATTTTTTTTAAAAAGAACTAAAAAAAAAAAATCATAAGAATCATATTTTACAGTACTCTTAAGTACTATTAAGTAAAACATTTAAATTTGAAAATTAACATAAAAAAAAACATTGCACCATGAAATCATGTAGTGAATTGTTCTGTGTGTTTAACAATCACCATAATGATATCCAGAGCTGTGAAAAATAAAAATACACGAAAACACAACACTGCCTGAAGTTTTTTTCCCCAACTTCAAAGGCCCCTTTAAATGATTAAAACTAGATGCTTAATTTTAACTTTAAGGTTACTTATCATGTAAACTACCCATATAGAGCATGTTAAATGCATGTTTGGAACAGACTAACAGAGGGGAAAACGGTCGCATTTGCAGCAGATATGCATTGCTGCCTAATGTGCACATTATAAATCAAAGCACGAGATGACAGGGGTCGAGCAGAACACCGGAAAATCTGACAGAATGGACAATATTTGTCTGTCTGTGCAATACACGAGCGCGGCTCCCGCTCTCCATTCGCAAAGCTTCTGCGCCGCCTGCGCGTGCAGTGTGAAACCGCCGTTAGCGTCGAGTTTCTTAACTTTTTCGCTGCCGAAAGCAGAGCCGTGGAGACCAACTTCGCCATACTTTCATTGTTTTGAAGGGCGAGCTGAAATGACGGGAGGGGTTGTGTCGCGAAGATTTGCTTCCCCCGGTCTGCACTTTCCTCAGACATACGTTCTCCACCCACACGACACAGAATTTCATTACAAATATGTAAAATTCCGGGGAAATCTGCGTTAACACCAGATTCCGCGTTAATATGCAGATTCCGCGTTAATATGCCAATTCCGCGATTCCGTCCGCGATTCCGTGATCGCGGAAATTATAGGGCCCTAGGTTTTCAAGTCTTCCCTTATTTATTATTATTAAAATGTAAATTGTGTGGGGGGGTTGTGTGGATCTGTGTTTGTGGGCCCAGTTTACAGCAGTTAGTTCACCTACAAATGAAAATTAGCCCATGATTTACTCACCCTCAAGTCATCCCAAGTGTATATGACATTCTTTTTTCAAATGAATAAAATCTGAGTTATTTAAATTTATATTAAAAAAGTCCTGGCTCTTCCCAGCTTTAAAATGCCACTGCCTTGTCGGTCCATAAAAGTGCATCTAACCATCATATAACTGATCCACACAGTAACTGATCCATAGACTAAAATACTAGCTTTCTGTTTTCAGTGCCACACGAATCACATTGCGCTTAAAGGACAACTCCGGTGAGAAATGACCCTAGGGGTAATTAACAGATGGTTATCGAGTAGATCGTTCTCTGGGATGCGGTGTCATGAAAATCGAATTTAAAGAGTTTTATCTCTAAACACAGATTAGCTTATAATGTTTGTCTATGGGGCATGGAATAAGTGAAATTAAATCGCTAGTTAATACCACTAACAAGGCTCAAAATAGCCTCACACTAACAAGGCAGCATAATGAGGATCCCTACATGCAAACCGCAGCATTGAGAACTTGTTAGAGTACAACGGTTTAATAAGAAGATACTTTCTAAAGACAGTACATTACACGTTTACAGACTGCAGCCATCTTGGAAAACAGTCTCGACGACTCGAGCCACGAACGTTGTGCTAAGTGAGCTGATCGATAGGAATTAAGTTTGTGAAATCTAATTACATGGACTTTTTTTTCTTTTTTTTTCTCTACTGCGTTCAGTGCTTTCTTCCGGAAACAACGGCCCATATGAAATTCCAAGTCACAGTTCATCACTTAGCACAGCGTTCGTCACTCAAATCTGTTTTTAGAGATAAAACTCTTTACACTTGATTTCCATGAAAACGCATCCCAGAGAACGATCTACTCGGTAACCACCGTCTGTTAATTACCCCGAGGGTCATTTCTCACCGGAGTTGTACTTTAAAGAGTAACCCTTCTTCACCCATGAATCCTTGACGTATGTGCACTGACAAACGCAGAAGAGAGAAGATAGAGCTAAACAAAACTTAGCGTCAGGGGTTACTCTTTTCATAATAACACTAAAACACAATTTCTTTCAATAAAAATAGTTTGTTTAGTCTATAAAGTTTAAAATATGGACATTGTTCTTACACAAACGTGCCACTTTGCTTCAGAAGGCTCTTCATTATTCACGTGCTATATGGGTGAACACCTAAAGCACACGCCCCAAAAGCTGTATCTCTGACAGTCCACGAATGCTAAACTAAAATGCTAAAATTAATACAAAATTATTTTTAAAAAAATAGGAAGTATCCCAGTAAACATAGTTGCTTATGTCATAGTAGGTTCAGTTAAGTGAACATAAACTTTGAGAAAAAGTAACTTTAAAATTATTAACTTATAAAAAAAAATATATATATATATATATATATATTTTTTTTTTATTATTTTTTTTTTTTTACAGTGAGGACAATACACTGTTATATTACAACTACTGACAGACCGTCCTGAAAAGCACTGTTTATTTCATGTGTATCATATCTTTTGTATTTATTTGTGCTTTCACTTGTAATGTGTTTGGGCTAGTGGTTTAGATGTGCTCTTGAAATTGGAATAGAGAATAGTGTGTGTGTTGCTGCTCAACCCCCCACCAGTAATTTACATTTCAATGCATGAAGACTCTCACAGGTGATACAAAGAAGCTCACTACTGTTACCTGTGTCCGAGACCAAATACACTGCCAAAAATAAATTGAAATTACATGATGAAATGAAATTACAATCGCTAGGACGTATTTCCCAATATTTAGGAGAACTGAGTGAGGAGTTTATAAATTTGCTAACCAACTTTCAGCTTCACAGCAGTTAATTTTACTTTTACAAATCAACTCATTCTTCCAGAGCACTAGCAGCGCAGGTTTACATCAACACTAACATCAGGAACATTATACAATTAAAATGTCTTTACAAAACTAGAATGACACTCTCTACTGCTTATAATTCACTGCATACTTACATTACAGTACAACATTATTCCTAAGTTTCCTGTTTTGAATGGATGGTAATGGACTAACACTTGTGTTGGTGTTCAGTTTCATCAAAGTTGCTTTGATAGTGTTTGATTTTTTTAGCAGTATAAATTGCATTACAGTATTAATGTATACATGTTGTAAATTGCTGTCTCATTCAGTTTTGTATTATGTTATTGTTTTGTCCATAAGTTTAACACTTTTGAAAACAGCATGTAAGGATGTGCGAATTAGCCTGTAGAACAAAGATTTGATTGTGTTTGTGTCAAAGTGAGAAAAGATTTCAGGTAAATTGAAAGATGTTGCCATTGAATGCATTTTTTGCTAAAGCAATGTCGATCCACAGTTAAGCTGTGATATAAAATGTTCTTTTACAAAACATTTCTCAATAATAAACACACTTTTTCAACTTTTTCAACTCTTCACACAGTGATCACAACTTCAGTCTGTGCAAGCTAAACTGTGGATCAATGGCACTTGATTTGAGACATGAATGAAGTGTTTTGTTGGTTTTTGTGGATTTTGAATGTGAAATAACTGATGTGAAGCAGAAAGTTGGTTTAGAGAACTGTGTGAAGGATTTTGAAAATGACCAAAGTATTGAGAAACGTGGCCTAGCGATTGTAAAAAATGTAATTTAGTTTAATTTGGCAGGGCAAATCCCAGCATCTTCTCTAGTTTATTTGAGAAGGGTTCTGCCACATTGGTATATTGAGCTCTATTGGCCTGTGGTTCACAAACTGGTTTTTCAAGTGTCCCTTATTGAAATGTAAATTGTGAGTGGGGGGTTGTGGGGGTTGAGGAGAGAAACACACAGGCGTCGTGATTTACTATCTAACAGGGGACCTGAGTCAGTGTGTGTGTGTAACGTAGTCACTATTCAATAATGACCTGCATTTAATACATTAGAGAGCTATTTCTGCTTGATTTAACCCTTTAAACTCAGTTATTGCTGTAAAAACTCTAAATCTTTGCAGTGTGTTTATGATGATAAGAAATGTCACAGCAAACACACAGGCGTCGTGATTTACTATCTAACAGGGGACCTGAGTCAGTGTGTGTGTGTAACGTAGTCACTATTCAATAATGACCTGCATTTAATACATTAGAGAGCTATTTCTGCTTGATTTAACCCTTTAAACTCAGTTATTGCTGTAAAAACTCTAAATCTTTGCAGTGTGTTTATGATGATAAGAAATGTCACAGCAAACACACAGGCGTCGTGATTTACTATCTAACAGGGGACCTGAGTGAGTGTGTGTGTAACGTAATCACTATTCAATAATGACCTGCAATTAATACATTAGAGAGCTATTTCTGCTTGATTTAACCCTTTAAACTCAGTTATTGCTGTAAAAACTCTAAATCTTTACAGTGTGTTTGTGATGATAAGAAATGTCACAGCAAACACACAGGCGTCGTGATTTACTATCTAACAGGGGACCTGAGTCAGTGTGTGTGTAACGTAATCACTATTCAATAATGACCTGCATTTAATACATTAGAGAGCTATTTCTGCTTGATTTAACCCTTTAAACTCAGTTATTGCTGTAAAAACTCTAAATCTTTACAGTGTGTTTGTGATGATAAGAAATGTCACAGCAAACACACAGGCGTCGTGATTTACTATCTAACAGGGGACCTGAGTGAGTGTGTGTGTAACATATTCACTATTCAATAATGACCGGCAATTAATACATTAGAGAGCTATTTCTGCTTGATTTAACCCGTTAAACTTAGTTATTGCTGTAAAAACTCTAAATCTTTACAGTGTGTTTGTGATGATAAGAAATGTCACAGCAAACACACAGGCGTCGTGATTTACTATCTAACAGGGGACCTGAGTCAGTGTGTGTGTAACGTAGTCTCTATTCAATAATGACCTGCAATTAATACATTAGAGAGCTATTTCTGCTTGATTTAACCCTTTAAACTCAGGTATTGCTGTAAAAACTCTAAATCTTTACAGTGTGTTTGTGATGATAAGAAATGTCACAGCAAACACACAGGCGTCGTGATTTACTATCTAACAGGGGACCTGAGTCAGTGTGTGTGCAACGTAATCACTATTCAATAATGACCTGCAATTAATACATTAGAGAGCTATTTCTGCTTGATTTAACCCTTTAAACCCAGGTATTGCTGTAAAAACTCTAAATCTTTACAGTGTGTTTGTGATGATAAGAAATGTCACAGCAAACACACAGGTGTCGTGATTTACTATCTAACAGGGGACCTGAGTCAGTGTGTGTGTGTAACATAATCACTATTCAATAATGACCTGCAATTAATACATTAGAGAGCTATTTCTGCTTGATTTAACCCTTTAAACTCAGGTATTGCTGTAAAAACTCTAAATCTTTGCAGTGTGTTTGTGATTATAAGAAATGTCACAGCAAACACACAGGCGTCGTGATTTACTATCTAACAGGGGACCTGAGTCAGTGTGTGTGTAACAATCACTATTCAAAAATGACCTGCCATGAATACATTAGAGAGCTATCTCTGCTTGATTTAACTCTTTAAACTCAGGTATTGCTGTAAAAACTCTAAATCTTTGCAGTGTGTTTGTGATGATAAGAAATGTCACAGCAAACACACAGGCGTCGTGATTTACTATCTAACAGGGGACCTGAGTGAGTGTGTGTGTAACGTAATCACTATTCAATAATGACCTGCATTTAATACATTAGAGAGCTATTTCTGCTTGATTTAACCCTTTAAACTCAGGTATTGCTGTAAAACCTCTAAATCTTTGCAGTGTGTTTGTGATGATAAGAAATGTCACAGCAAACACACAGGCGTCGTGATTTACTATCTAACAGGGGACCTGAGTGAGTGTGTGTGTAACGTAATCACTATTCAATAATGACCTGCATTTAATACATTAGAGAGCTATTTCTGCTTGATTTAACCCTTTAAACTCAGGTATTGCTGTAAAAACTCTAAATCTTTACAGTGTGTTTGTGATGATAAGAAATGTCACAGCAAACACACAGGCGTCGTGATTTACTATCTAACAGGGGACCTGAGTGAGTGTGTGTGTAACATATTCACTATTCAATAATGACCGGCAATTAATACATTAGAGAGCTATTTCTGCTTGATTTAACCCGTTAAACTTAGTTATTGCTGTAAAAACTCTAAATCTTTGCAGTGTGTTTGTGATGATAAGAAATGTCACAGCAAACACACAGGCGTCGTGATTTACTATCTAACAGGGGACCTGAGTCAGTGTGTGTGTGTAACATAATCACTATTCAATAATGACCTGCAATTAATACATTAGAGAGCTATTTCTGCTTGATTTAACCCTTTAAACTCAGGTATTGCTGTAAAAACTCTAAATCTTTACAGTGTGTTTGTGATGATAAGAAATGTCACAGCAAACACACAGGTGTCGTGATTTACTATCTAACAGGGGACCTGAGTCAGTGTGTGTGTGTAACATAATCACTATTCAATAATGACCTGCAATTAATACATTAGAGAGCTATTTCTGCTTGATTTAACCCTTTAAACTCAGGTATTGCTGTAAAAACTCTAAATCTTTACAGTGTGTTTGTGATGATAAGAAATGTCACAGCAAACACACAGGTGTCGTGATTTACTATCTAACAGGGGACCTGAGTGAGTGTGTGTGTAACATAATCACTATTCAATAATGACCGGCAATTAATACATTAGAGAGCTATTTCTGCTTGATTTAACCCTTTAAACTCAGGTATTGCTGTAAAAACTCTAAATCTTTGCAGTGTGTTTGTGATTATAAGAAATGTCACAGCAAACACACAGGCGTCGTGATTTACTATCTAACAGGGGACCTGAGTCAGTGTGTGTGTAACAATCACTATTCAAAAATGACCTGCCATGAATACATTAGAGAGCTATCTCTGCTTGATTTAACTCTTTAAACTCAGGTATTGCTGTAAAAACTCTAAATCTTTGCAGTGTGTTTATGACAGCAAGAAATGTCACAGCAAACACACAGGCGTCGTGATTTACTATCTAACAGGGGACCTGAGTCAGTGTGTGTGTAACGTAGTCACTATTCAATAATTACCTGCAATTAATACATTAGAGAGCTATCTCTGCTTGATTTAACCCTTTAAGCTCAGGTATTGCTGTAAAAACTCTAAATCTTTGCAGTGTGTTTGTGATGATAAGAAATGTCACAGCAAACACACAGGCGTCATGATTTACTATCTAACAGGGGACCTGAGTCAGTGTGTGTGTGTAACATAATCACTATTCAATAATGACCGGCAATTAATACATTAGAGAGCTATTTCTGCTTGATTTAACCCTTTAAACTCAGGTATTGCTGTAAAAACTCTAAATCTTTACAGTGTGTTTGTGATGATAAGAAATGTCACAGCAAACACACAAGTGTCGTGATTTACTATCTAACAGGGGACCTGAGTGTGTGTGTGTGTGTGTGTGTGTGTAACATATTCACTATTCAATAATGACCTGCAATTAATACATTAGAGAGCTATTTCTGCTTGATTTAACCCTTTAAACTCAGGTATTGCTGTAAAAACTCTAAATCTTTACAGTGTGTTTGTGATGATAAGAAATGTCACAGCAAACACACAGGCGTCGTGATTTACTATCTAACAGGGGACCTGAGTCAGTGTGTGTGTAACGTAATCACTATTCAATAATGACCTGTAATATTCAATAATGTAAATACATTGGTGTACCTGACAATAATCTTAAATGAGAGATGTGGACTGATCATATACTGTAATTATGAAGACACAACAGAGAATGAATTTCTTAAAGAAATGACTTTTCTGTAATGTATTAGGTATTATGTCTAAGGTATATTGTGTTTGTGTGTGTGTGTGTGTGTGCCTATTGTGATACCAGATGCCTGTGTAAACAAGTTAACTTATTTTAATGTGTTGACTAACATACTAAAGCACAAGAAGACTTGTGGACTAACTAAGTGTAGTGTGGTACTTGATGTTACATCTTGTAACTTTATTGCGACTGTGTAATAAATATATTTAAAAATAAATTAAAGTATTAAAGTATATTTTAGGTTACAAATAAATACTTCTCAGTACATTCAAAAGAACACAGTTATTATAAAAAGACATATTATTACTTGACACATTATATAGTCTGTACGAAGCTTAACTGCATTTATGTTATTTATTTGTAAAGACATGTAATGGTGGAGATGGCATATATATATGCCAAATGCATATATATATATATATAAAATGAAGACAGACTTGACTGCCAGCTCACTTCACATTCACACACAGCTCCACTGCAGACTAATGGAGGTCCCCTGTTGGATAGGTAGACATCGGTCACACACAAACACACACAGCTCCATTAGAGTCTATGGAGGTCCCCTGTTGGATAGGTAGACATCGTTCAGGTCCCCTCTTGGCATATTTTTAAAAAAATAAAAAAATGCTTATTTGAAGTTATATTATGAATAAGGACCTTAAAAGAAAATTTTGTATGTGATTTTTGTTTCTTCAAAATGACTAGAAACACAGGTCCCCTCTTGGATAGTGTAGAGTGATAGTCCCCTCTTGGTAATATAGACGTGTATGTGTGTGTGTGTGTGTGTGTGTGTGTGTGTGTGTGTGTGTGTGTGTGTGTGTGTGTGTTAACAGAAGATAAAGGGCAGAAAGAGCTCCCTCTTTAATTTGTCTACAAAGGCAGACTTTCAAACTTTTATTTCCCTGGCTGAAGGGCTTCTGGTGACCTGAATTATCTGAGTAATTACAGATTTGCACAACAGCGTGTCTGATAAGACTAAAAGAGAAGTCGTCCTTCTCGCTTTCATTCCTAAAACAGCCTCGAGGAAGGGGACTGATGTGCTCGTGATTGCGGCGGTAGAAGTGGCCACATCAACAAGGCCAAATAAACTTGCAATTCATCTCAACTTTTCAAGCACTCGCTCACTCAGTCTGCCTCTCTTCTAATGTGAACTCATCTGTGGATATTTCTTATGCATCTCTCTCTGGGTTAGATGGGTGGTGAGTGACTTCATAATGTATGATGTGTGCTGCTGGCGCCGCCTCAGCTGCAAGCGGAGGATGAAACTTGTGAGAGAATGAGCAGCTCTGTGATTGCAGCAAATGAACCTTGAGGAGAAGGGCAGCCAATCTGACTCAAACGTTTCAAACATTCAATAATTTATCAGCATAAAAATGTGCATTTAAATGTAAATGTTGATACATCCACATGTGGCTGTGAGTGAAATGGGAATGTCCAGCACATCTTAAAGTAAATAAGTCATGCACTGCATCCAAACGTGGCTACTTCCATACAATATAGTAGGTCAAAAAGGTATGTGAGCCAGGGATTATGTCTAAATTTATAGTATATTCATAAAACATTCATCAAAAAGTATCCGGACGTCATATTACTTCCAGTGAGGTTCTGATGTGCGCATTCGACGGACGTTTTATAGAAAATAACTTGATGAAGGGGGAAAACCCTGTAAATTACTTTAAAAGTGTGATTAATTTTTTTTATTGCTAATGTGTAATGTAAAACTATAATAATGTATAATGCAGTGATTTGCTGAAGTTTAGTTTTGTATTTTAAATGTCATGCTCTCTCTCACTCTCGCTCTCTCTCTCTCTCCCTCATATAAATGAGGTAATTATGATGAATAATTTGCTAGCTCTGCTTGCTTTTTACCATTCAAAATTGGATAGATGGACCACAACTAATAGTCCTGCACATTGTGCGTTTTTTTTTCTTTTCTTTTTTCACAAAATCCTTTGCGAATGTTGCTTGTTTAGACTGTACGAACATGATCCTCTCTGTAAGTCATGTCACACTGTAAGAGCTCAGTTTGTCATTAATGTCAGACTGTACGATAGTGCTAAAAATGGACGCGTGCTAGAAAACTCGTCCGGAGTCACACTGCAGGATTGTGCGCCCAATCTTCTGACACTGCCAGAATTTCGTCTGAGGTAAAATTTGATCGCAGCGGTCATTAATCGGCTGCCGGTGAACATGTCAAACTAACTTTCAAAGACGTACGATTTTAGTCGAGGATCAGAGGAATCTTTTAGGATTTGCAAAATTTGTCTCAGACGGCCAAATCATGGGCAAAATCGCACCGTGTGCACCTGGCTTAAGTCTTCTAAGGCCCACATCTGAATACTTATTTATTTTTGCTCATGACAGTGTGAACTGCACAAACCACATATAATCGGATCTTTTAAATTCCGATTCGGGGCACTTCTATATATGGTACTAAATCTAATGCAGGTCAGATGACTTTCACATTACTCTAGAGCAACATTCGTCACCATTCTGTGCTTATGGGAGTTGAAGGTATGACACCTGAAGTTATGAAAGGTAGTCAGTGGAGGACAGAGAAAGCTCTACAAGTAAAACACGAGGGCTCGTATCATGAATACTCTGACCTCTTTTATGCATCCTCGTCTTTAATTTTATGTTGCCTGTGTTGAAATCAGCTGGCTGCAGCGGCAGATCGCATAACATGCATAACAGCTTACTTTTAATGTGCTCCGTGTTTACCTTCGTATGACAGCATGCTATGCGACGTCTCTTGTGCACTATGGGTCACTATATCTGTTCACATTGAAATCTGACATTGACCACAAACGATAATGTGAACATAAAATAATGTGGATGACAAATCAGATCTGAGCAGTAAGTCGGAATTGAGCACTAAGGCTTGCCGTGTAAACAGCCTAGACTTAAAATGGTTTTAAGTATGATTTACTGATGGTTTCTGTTTGTTTAGTCATTGTGTTTTGTGCGTTAATGTGTATGCTGGGCATAAAGGTCTGTGTTTCTAAGTAAATAAGTCAAGTTTAATAGTCCCACAGTGTTTATTCGTCCATATTTCTATAATTTACCCAATTGTTTAATCACATTCTGTTGGAAGCTCGTTGCAGAAGTTGTTTTATAAATGCCCAGCCCTACAATAACCTACAGTACAGTGGGTGCTGTTTTCTCCTCTATTTACAGCGTCCTGCAGGTCCCAGAGCGTTCGGCAGTTCTTTACATTATATGTACAGGGATGGCATTGGCTTTGGTCCATCATGCTACTGCAGGAGAAATGCCGAGTCATGATAATTGAGTCTCTGCTGCCTGCCGTGTGTATATGGATTCTCTGCTCTCTCTCAAGGTTAAACAGACACACTACTCAGCAGTGTGTGCCAGATAAGATTTGAATGGACTGAGCTTTGAGGAATACGCAGACCTATCTGTCTGGCATCAGTTTTGTCCTGGCTTTAGTATCTAAGCCGAGGAGATAAAGACTGCATGCTAATTTACACACTAGCTGTACACTATACTATCCAAGAATTAAAGAATCCCGAACATATGATGATAAATGGTATGCCAAAGGTGCCATGATGCATAATTTTAAATGTAAATGCTTATGTTTAATGTAAGGAAAGAACAAAAGCATAGCCTTTTTTTGTTGTCAAGATTACGTGTCTATAACATTCTTTCATAATATTTAAAGTCAATTTGATTCAAATGCCAACTTTTAAGCTTAAAAATAGTTACGCTTCTTAGACTTCATATGATTTAAATACAGCAATATTGTAAAATATTACAATTTAAAATAACTGTTTTATATTTGAATATATATGAATATTTATTTTAGTATGTAATGCAAAGCTGCATTTTCAGTATCATTAATTCTATTATGTTGATTTGAAGAAAAAAAGAAATGGTTTTAGAGTACCAATTTTAAAAACAATGCTGCTTTTTGTGGAAAATATTGTACTTTTTTTCAGGATTCTTTTAATAGAAAGTTCAAAACAAAAGAACAGCATTTATGTAAAGGGTTATTTCAACTAAAATAAAATAAAAATCATGAATTACCCTCATAAGACTTTCATTCATCTTCGGAAAACAAATGAAGGTATTTTTACTGAAATCTGAGAGCTTTCTGTACCTCTATTGACAGTCTATGCAACTACCACTTTCAGGCCCCAGAAAGGTAGTAAAGACATAATAATAAATTGAGGTTAAACCACTGGAGTCACATGGATAACTTGTATTTGGTGTTCACTACCTTTCTGGCACCTGAAAGTGGTAGTTGCATAGACTGTCAATAGAGGGACAGAAAGTGGATTTCTTTATATAAATAAAGTTTTATTGTTTTCCAAAGATGAACAAAAGTCTTACGGGTTTTGGGACGACATGAGGGTGAGTGATTCATGACAGAATTGTAATTTTTGGGTGAAGTAACTCTTTAAAATAGAAATATTTTGCAACAAAATAAATGTCTTTACTGTCACTTGAACATTTTAATGCATACTTGTGTATGTTTTTTCTATATATTTTTTTTTACAATGCCAAATATACTAAATAACTTTTTTTTTGAAAATTGAAAAATAAAATGAAAATATAAATATTAGTAGCCATGCAGCATATTTAATAACTTATTTTATTCCCTGCTCTCTCGATATCAACTCCTGTGTCCCATCTTTCCATTCCCTAAAGCATTCTCTCTTCCGTCTCTGTGTCCAGGTTGTTTTCAGCTATGTAACGTGTTCAGGCAGAACATGGAGATAGACCAGTGTCTGCTGGAGTCTCTGCCGTTGGGCCAGCGTCAGAGGCTGGTCAGACGCATGCGGTGCGAGCAGCTGCGGGTCTACTACGAGCGTGAACGGACACAGAAACAGAGCTTCCCCAAGCCCCGGGCCACCAACCGCAAAAAACAAAGGATCAGCTTCACTCTTTCGGACGTCATCCAGGATGCCATCATACGACACGATGACAAAGAAGGTAAGAAACTTGTGTTCTTTATCTGTTTTATTGGTTTCATGTTGTAAATTATACATTTCTCAAATAACTATGCTGAACAAATACCAATCAGTCACTCAAAAATGCTGCATGTTATCATCTAACAGGTCGTTCACACAGGATGTTCTTGAGCAGTCAATACCGCTTTACAATAATAATTCATTAGTTAACTTCACATTAAGAATGAGCAATATGTATATATGTTACAGTACGTATTAATATTTTGTTGATATTAGTTAATACAAATGTTCATTGTAGGGCTGTGCCACATGGGGGGAGGGTTAATGGTTGGGGTGCTTTTGTGGGGGAAGCATCTGCATAGGAAAAACATTGCTAAAAAATGACTTGGAAGACTTTTTCGAAGTGTGAAATCATTTTATGGTTAAACAGTTTGGGAAAAACATGAAAAATGTGTGTGTTCATAATTTGGGTTTACTCTTTATTAGAACCAACACAAACAGTAAGTAAACTCTCTTCACTTTGAGTTGGACGCATTCACACTATATTTGACCAATTCAATATAACTATAAAATAATTATTATTATGCTTTTGTGATTCATTATAAAATACAATTAAAATGACACTGTACAAATTGTGAATAAAAACAGAATGCAATGATGTGGAGGTTTCAAATTTAATATTTTATCCACAATACATCATAGGTGTACATAAAAATGTATAATTTTAAGGGAAAAATATGTAGATTTTTAAATTTCATGGCATCAACACATCTCAAAAGTTGATGGGACAAGGCCATGTTTACCACTGTGTGGCATTCCCTCTTCTTTTTATAACAGTCTGCAAACATCTGGAGACTGAGGAGACAAGTTGCTCAAGTTTAGGAATAGGAATGCTGTCCCATTCTTCATACATGCTCCTAGTTGCTCAACTGTCTTGGGTCTTCTTTGTCGCATCTTCCTCTTTATGATGCACCAGATGTTTTCTATGGGTGAAAGTTCTGGACTGCAGGCTGGCAATTTCAGTACTCTGATCTTTCTTCTACTGTTATACAGTATGTACATTTGCCTTTTCCGGCCTCTTATTGCTACCTGTCCCAACTTTTTTGGAATGTGTAACTCTCATGAAATCCAAAATTAGCCAATATTGGGCATGACATTTCGAAATGTCCCACTTTCAACTTTTGATATGTTATCTATATTCTATTATGAATAAAATACAAGGTTGAAATTTATTGCATTCTTTTTTATTCACAATTTGTACATTGTTCCATCTTTTTTGGAACTGGGTTTGAATATAGATAGGTAGATATAGGTTTTGGATAGGATTAAGAGATGTAGAATAAGGCATTAATATGTGCTTTATAAGGTCTAATAAACAGCCAATATCCTAGTAACTTGCATGCTAATAAGCAACTAGTTAATTGTGAGAATTGCACTCTAAACTAAAGTGTTACTAACAGTTAACTAAGATTATTACTTGCTCTACCAGTATTATTAATCTGTTTGTGCATGTTAACTAATGTCAACAACAAATGGAACCTTATTGTAAAGTGATGCCAAAACATGCATGGTAAGACATAATTCAACATAGGGTGTGTTTACAGGTACAATGACTCCCATACAACAATGTACACATTTGTTACACTTTATTTTCCCAAACTTTCGAAAGGTAGTGTACATGGGTGGGGAAAAATCACAGGAAATCACCCTAAATTATTCTATAATGCAATTGCCTCTAAATAGTGATACTTAAAAAAGATAATTGAAAAGGAATGTGTTGTCTGTGTGTGTGTGTGTGTGTGTGAGTTTGAGTATGTTTGTATTGCAGAGAGAGCGAGAGAGAGAAGAGTGGCTTAGTCAGCGGCCAAGATGGTGAAAAAGGCCAAATTAATTTCTAGAAAGGCGAGCCGTCACAGGAGTTGCCATTAGCTGCTGAGTATTAGATCATTCCTCAAGCTGATTATGGGCCAGTCAAAAAGCTAATATTCAGAATGTGGCGCGCCACTCCTGGGACAGGCAAGAGTAATCTAATCAAGAGCTTGCGGGGGAAAGGAGCTTGTGAGACAGGGTGACAATCACAGAGCGGCCACCTTCTGCATCTTGAGCAATGGCGGAGGCTAAATGAATTCAACCTAAGTCAGCTATTTCCGTCTGTGACTTTGCATTGGGGGGGGGGCAGAGCTGTTCTCATTTTGCTTATGCACGATAAAGGTGAGAGGCCTCGCGTTTTTAATGTAGTGCCATCCATCTGAAGGCAACATAAAACTTTATCACCAAGGGGAGCTGAAAGTCCTGCAATTTAAAGTCAAACTGACTCGTTTCCCAAATGATATAAGGGTGAACAGTCATGAACATTGCAACCAAATATTAATTATTAAAAAATACCTACTGTTTGATCTATCTGCTGTACAATGTGTGTTCCATGCAAGCAGTGAGTCTTTTCTGTGTTTTATGTCGAAATTCTATGTTCGAGACCATTTTGTCTGACCAATTACAAGCAGTAACTTAAGTAACGCAATGTAACTTTTTGAACAGTCGATTAAATAAAGCTGCCTATAAAGAGGTGTTTATCTTTGTTTAGCTTTTACCACATTGCCTGACAGAAAACTGCTTGGTTGGAAAGTGACTTCTGTGTGAGCTTTGCATCATACTAATCCATTGACAGTAAACATTTTTTGCCAATTAAATTTTGCAGGAATTTCGTTAATGCGAGTTTTGTTTTGGAGTCGAGCTACATTTAGCAGCTTGTAAGGATATAGAAATGTCTTGTCATTTAATTTGTGGTAAACTGGTTTTTGTTTTATCATTGCATTCACTGCAATGATACACAACTTTCATAAACGTTTATAAAGACTTTTGTCATGGCTGTAAAAAAGGAACAGGAAACCCAGGCGATAGGAATGAAACTCAAAGGATTATACTGGTTGACAAGTTCTACTAGAACGTTCTTTTAATTAGTAGCCTTTTATCTCCCCCCAATATACAGAGGAGTACCCGAGACGCCTGAGAGACATACCAGTGAAAATAAGAAATACATGATTTGTAAGATGAGAAATCAAAATAAAACTGAACACCTCAATATTGCAACAAATCAAGGTCGACACAACAGCATCTTAAACGTCTACAAACTCTCACTCTCAGTTCAGCTCAAATGCACAAAAAGGCTGTAAGTAAACCAATGTCCTTCAAAAAATTATATGTAGCGACAATATAGCAGATAAATAAAACGATGTTAAGTCAAATTAAAGGTGACGCTTTAGTATGTGGAACACATTCACTATTAACTATGACTTTTGCCTTAATAAACTCCTAATTTACTGCTTATTAATAGTTATTAAGGTAGTTTTTGTAGCATTTCAGTTTAGGTATTAGGTAGGATTAAGGGATGTAGAATAAAGTGATGCAGAATAAGGCATTAATATGTGCTTTATAAGTACTAATAAACAGACAATATCCTAGTAATATGCATGCTAATAAGCAACTAGTTAATAGTTAATAACTGAAGCTTAAAATAGTGTTACCTAATTAAATAGTCAAAGCTTTTTTTTTTTTGCACTTCTTGCAATTCATGTAAAATAGCCTTTTAAGATATAGTACCTTCAGTGCCCATAGATGGAGATATCGCTTCTTTATAGCAGAGGCAAACTGCTGCAGAAAAAGTTAGGTGCCATGAAAATGTAATGTGTAATTGCATTACTCGACACAAATGTATTTGAGTAAAAATACATTTACTTGTAGTTAAATGTAGTCAATTAGAGAATACAATTTTTTAATATCTTTGATACTCAGTACAACTACAAATTAGCCAAAAAGGTAACACTTGACAATAAGGTTACATTAGTTAACATAAACTAACCATGAACCACACCTCTGTTCAGCATTTGTTAATCTTGGTTAACGCTAGTTAATATAAATCCAGCTGTTCATGGATTGTTCATGTTATTTCACAGTGCATTAAGTAATGTTAACAAGATTTTAATAATTAGATAATAAAATTAGAAATGTTGAAATTAACAAGGGTTAATAAATGCTTTAAAAGTGCCGTTCATTATTAGTTTAACTAAGGTAGTTTACTAATGAACCTTATTGTAAAGTGTTACCGCCAAAAAGATACTTAAGTACAGTAAATAATTACATTTACTCAAATATTTACACCACTGCTTATATAGATTTTTTTAGTTCTGAAGTATTACTTTATGTACGAATTAAAAATGTCACATAATGAAAGTTAAAAGCATCGTGAATGTCATGGGTGTTCAGTCCTGTTCTTGGAGGAATAGGTACTACATTTGAATTTATTCCATTACCGTTAAAAAAGTATGCTCTATATACGGGTGGTATGAATGAAATTTGTGAATGAATATCAGTGTCAGTTGTGTTGCTTCAATTCCATTCATAAATGCCCTCCATCGAACGAGCACTTCAGAATCCCGTTGGTAGTAGTAGCTCATCCGGGTACTTTTTGCCTTTTGTTAACTAAACTCTGCAGGACGTTGGTCCTGTAGGAGCAGGGTTTGGACACAGTTTTACAGGGAATAATTGTAAGTGGTTAGCAAAGGGTGGTCAGTTTTGATTTTGCTTATGGAGTCTGGTGCCGGTATGTGTGGATGTTTAACTACCTCCTGAAACTCATCCATCTGTTCCTTTGTCTTCCTCTGTGCAGCTTTCAGTCTTCATATCTTTCCTTCTCTCAGTCCCTGCCAACCATTTTTCCAGCTGTCTGGGTAAATCTGTGTCAGATATCCCAGCAGCCTTTGCAGGTCACTGTGTGCATCTGCCTTATTGGCTGTCAGCCGTGTTCAGCTGGTCCACAGCACCAGCTGGTGTTCCTGTGGCAACGCCTGTTGGAAACATGGCACCTTTGGCTGAGGATGAATGGCGACTTTAGCCCACCTACTAAACACTAATTACCAAATTGGCAATGACTTTACCTTTTGTTCTGATCATTCAACCAAATGTGGCCAGCGCCCTGTGCAAATGCCTTTTGACCAGTCAGTGACTCCGAATATTGATTTCTCATGGCTCCGTGCCTGTGTTTTGGTTTAAGGCGTCAGTGTTGCTTGGCTACCACGTACAGTGAGAGCCGTTGTCTGAGACCGTCTGGTTCAATCAGTGAAGCGAGAAAGCATCTGCACTGACAAATCTACTTCTAAAATCTGTGAATTTGAAAATGTATAGAATTTTCATTACCTAAATAATAGGGTTGTAACGGTACACAAATCTGACGGTTCGGTACATACCTCGGTTTTGAAGTCACGGTTCGGTACGATTTCGGTACAGCAGTTTTACAAAATATATTTTTGTTTATTTTTATTCAACAATGGTTTACTGAAAAAAAAAAATGTCTAAATTAATTTAGTTATAACTACAAGTTTCTTAAAGATAATGCTGTAAATATAGGGAGTCCTTACTTAGGCTACACATTGTAATATTAAAGGTTAACAAAATAACAACAGAGCCCAAATATGCCTCAATTCAGTTATTTTTAGATATAATAATCAACACTCATGAGCTTCAGTTTTTGCATTAACTTCTAAATCGAAATAAATATGTTTTCATCTCCACTTCGTTGCTGAAATATAATCATTTATACATGGCTGTCAAATCATCACAGAATTATTTAAACATACATTAAATAAACAAGACATCAATAACAGGTTAAGTAGAATAAAATGAATATATAGGCTAATATATAGTGCATATATTTAGCGAAAGAGTTTGTTTCTCTAGTGAACTAACACAAAAGCCCTGTACCGAAATGGTTCGGTACCAATACGTGTACCGTTACACCCATACTAAATATGTTAAATGATTTGCGTTTTCAGTTTTTTATTTCCAATTTTTCTTTTGTTGTTTGTTTGTTTTTTGGTTCCCCAAAGAACCTTTCGTACCAAACAAAACCTTTCATCACCAAACTTTTCCGGTGCGGGTGAGAAGATATGCCAAGCTAATAAAGAAACCTCTTCATTTTAAGAGGGATCGACATGAAGTCCACATTGCAGAATGTTCAACTATAAAGTAAAGTTACAACTATAGTTATTTTGTTACGCGATGGCAGGGTAAACATAATAGCTGATACATAAAAATCGATTAGTATGGCGGCAGGGCATTAGGGTGGTAGCTTAGTGGTTCATGTAGGTTGTCTACAAACCGGAAGGTTGGTGATTCGATCCCCGGTTCCACCTGACCAAGTGTCGAAGTGTCCATGAGCAAGACACTTAACCCCAACTGCTCCCGACGAGCTGGATGGCGCCTTACATGGCAGACACCGGCGTCGGTGTACGAATGAGAGAGTGAATGGGTGAATGCGAGGCAAGATGTAAAGCGCTTTGGATGGCCATAGGGTCTGTTAAAAGCGTTATATAAATGCAGTCCATTTACCATTTATGGGAATTTTTTTTTTTGATGCACGATGTATCGGCCGATTTTGATCAATTTACAACAATTAGCATATCGGCTATAGCATGAAAATGACAGATATAACAAAGCAATGGTTTGTTAATTAACTGCGTGAAGGCACTGAGCAGGATCATGTCTGTTGCATAATCTTAACATTATAATGTAATATTCCTTCTGCGCTGCTGTCTGCTAACCACACAACAAACGGCCAAACACTAAAAAAATCAACTGAATAAAATTGACTAAATAACTGTCATACGGATTAATTTCTGCGATGCGTAAAACACAGTCAGAATCCAGTCATAAAAACGTTATTTACTGCATAACATTTTGAAGTTTTGATGAATAATAAATATGAATCCTGCATGTTTCTGTGTGTCTCTGTGTGAATGAATGGTGCAGACACGAGGTTTCATTTACCTCACACACACTGAAACTTGGCAGTGTTTTTCAGCCTCTGCCGCCTTGATATATGAGGACATGAATGCATGAACCTCATGTCCAGTCACTTAATGAGCATTTTACCTTTTCATTCGACAAAATCTATCGTCATGTCATAAACACACGCAATGAAACTTCACCGCAGCCCGTCAGAAATAAAATTTCAGTTTAAACAAAGTAATTGTAACCAGACATATATTAATGTTGTACAGTAGAATTTAGCTACGTCTCAATGTAATAATAATACATGTAATTTATTTTATACAGTGAAAAATATGCAGTGTTATTTAACATTTGTTTACTTTATTTCTGTACCTGAAAACTATTAAACCTACCTAAAAATCACTGTTTATTTCACATGCATATTTGTTCTGTTGTATTTGTTGGCCTGCTGAATGTTAAATGGATTCAATTACTTGATAAAGTTTTTGATTTTTACTTTGCTGATATAAAACATGATCAAAACGCTATCTATTTTACTGACAACATTTCAAATAAGAGGGCAAGTGACAGATAATTGTTTGAGCAGAAACGATACAAACTTGGCGTCTATTTTCAGGCCTCCACGTTTGCGTGATATTCCTCTGAACTTTCTCTTTTGTAATGTCTCTCAGCAATTTTTTAAAGGGCCCGGTTTTTAAAGCATGCCCAGTTTTTATACATGTATGCGTGAGGTTTTTAACTTTTTTTTATAATTTTTTTTTATTGGGTCATTCCCATCTTAGAGGAAGGTTAAATGCCTTCTTTAAAGGGGTACTTCAGCGCTGGGAAGATGAATCTGTATTTAAACTGGGTCATCAATGTAGTAGAAATGTGAAATTATTTTTGAATTTGGTGCCTTCTAGACTGAGAAAAGACAGAAAATGTATTTTTGTCTCATGGGGATGAAAGACTACAATTCACAGAATGCTTCGCTGCCCTGTTAGGCCATTCCCAAAGCCACCTAAGTTACTGGATTACTGTGACTGAGTTGAAGACACTACAATTAAAATCTGAACGTGTCTGTTAAATATAATGAGTGAGTCACCGCGCGAGTATCACAGCACTGATCACTAACTGCAGGAGTGAGAGAAATGAGCTTGTGATGAGAGCTGAGGTAATCGCGACTACACTCGCGGCATACATTCACAACGCGAGTTCAGTCTGGCGCTTTTCAGTTCATACCTTTGCAAGCTTAACTTTCATAGAAATTAATTTGAGAAGTTAAAAGACTTACATTGCTCACCATAGCTCCGTTTAAATGAGTGCCTGCAGCTGCCTGCTGAGCTCTCCCTGCGAGCTGAGTGTAACCCATGAGTGTAACCCATCCCCCATGCGCGAGTTCAAAACATGCGGAAATGGCTCCCTCTGCTGGCTGTAGTTTTTAGCCTTATTCCAAACATTCCTCCTATGATGCAAATATCGTCAATTTGCATCATAGGAGGAATTTTTCCAGAAATAAAATGCTTAAATCTAGTCTCAGGGGGATATAAGGGGGGAAAGCACAATCATTCTCATATACTCCAGGGTTTCTACTGATACAAAGCCATATGCTAATCGCTGAAGTAACCCTTTAATGACACATTGGTTATGGTCTATTGATTTTGCCATTTGTGGGACTTGAACTATATCATGTTTTTAGTTACGGGCCCAGATTTTTAACCACTTAACCTACATCCCTATCACTGTCAATATAAGAACTGCCAGCAAGCATCACTCAACACATGTAGCATACGTGTGCAGATACTGAATTGAGACATTTTAATTATATGTTTTCACAGTTATGCATATGTGATAATGCTGACGCCGCTTCTCTGTTGGGAGTTTCAGCATGCTGGATTTATATGCAGGGAATGTGTTAGCCTCAGGGTGAAGATATCCCAGAGGAACCCTGGGAACTCTATCGGCAATGTTCCTCATCGCACCCATCTTTAATCATTTTTAAAAGTCAGTTCAAATGCGTAAATACCACATAGCCAGGAGTTTAGAGATGTTCCAGAGGTCAGAATGAATAAGAGGCACATTTTGAAGCGATTGCTCACTGGTGGGTGTTACATCCCTGTGGTAAAGCGAAATATTTAGCATGTTACAAACATATTTGGCTTGTGGAGATTTAGGTGAGGTTTGTGACTTTAAAAAAAAAGTATGTGCTGTATGCTTTCATAGAGTGATGTAATTGATTTTTCCTGCATGAGTTGTCTGTGTTATCTTAGCATTGCACACAAATGAAGGTTGATAGACTGTGTCCAAACATTTTACTCGGTCAGATCTGAGCCCTGGAGACTGACTGAAACTATCAGATCTCGCACACACATACGCATCGAGTCGCAACGCCATTGAGCTCTTAGACGAGTGGCACCCCCTCACTTACAGATGTGATACTTTGCATTTATGTGGCGACAAGCACCGAAGTGTGAGTGAAATGGGGATCACACACCCGTAATACCGAAACACAATTAGATTACACACTCTGCCTCCTCCCCACTTTCACCCATGCTGTTCACATGGCTCCTCAGTGGTGAACTGAAGCATCACATTTTTGTGACATCAGCTCGGGGTTAGACGTTAATGAATCTCTGTTAGAAATGCAGACCCACAGTGTGTTAGTTGTCCATGTCTGTTTTTTGTTTGTTTTTTCCTTCTCTCCAGCCACGGATTTTCAACGAACACTTGCTTACTTTTAATACTTTGGTTAGGGGTTTGTTCAAATCTCTCGTTTAAACTTTGTGTTCTTAATCTTGCCGTTTGTTTTGGAGAGAAGTGCTATTGCTTTTCTAAGTGATCAAAATCAAGGCCCCTATATACACCAGGCAAAGTCCTTTTAACCCATTTAATCACAAATGAATGTATGTTAAAACCTCACACTCTTGAGCTGATACAATGTATCATTAGAACGATATAAGACTCCAGCTCCAATATTTGATTGCTTATGATAAAATTAGGTTGCAGTATTTTTCGATATTTGGAATAGAATAATTCTGTTCATTCATATTCTCTCACGTCTGCTCAGTTTTAACTCACAGATGCAGTACAAAGCATCCGATAGGGTGCATATTTGGAGAAATATTGATTTATTCTCAGATGTTTGCAAAATATTTGGTCACACAGTATATAATTTCTATTAATTTCCCACGGAATTATGCAACCTGATGAGCTGAAAGAGCATTCAGAGCATGCTCGGTCTCCCCTGTTCCAGGTTTTACGTGAGTTATGTCTCATCGAGGGCTCATTCGATCTGGAGCTGTCAATCATCTTATGTGACCATAATTCCTGCCCTTCTGGATGAAGCTGTCCTGTACACTTCCTCGTTCCAAGCTCTGTGAAAAACAAACCCAAATGAACATTTCTACACGTGAAACAAGAAGCTAATAAACACACAATTACACTAGTTTATTGTTTGTGTGTGATTTTCATGTGCTTTGGTGTATTTTCATATCAATAATGGATGTTTATATTATAAATGCTAAGCAGGTAGTGATTATCTGAATATAAAAGGCTAACATACATATTTCAACATCATTATACGACTAAAATTTTAGTCTCATTTTAGTCACATTATGTTGCGATAAGTTAATGCAAACAGGTTTGTGGAGTGAGAACAATAGAAACATGAATGTGACAGTTCCCCTCACCAGACAATAGACTGTAAATGGGTGTTTTACAGGGCAATAAAAGCCTTCAGCTTTCTCTAAAACTCGCATGACATGGTCTTATAAAATGTTCATAAAATTCAGTTTTATAGATGACTTCCCCACATTTGCATGAGCAGACTTGAGCCTTCAGCTTCATTTTGTGTTTTTAAGTATCTATAGCACAGGCACATCATATTTTTTTTTTATATTAGGTTTTATATCGCTATATTAATAATAGTCGGAGTAATTATTGAACCGTAAACTCTTTGCTTTCTAAATGTGTGTTGGTTATGTCTCTATAAGCCAGCAGCCACATCACCCTGTAGCCCAAAACTGGTTTCCCGCTGAAGCCAAGCAGGGTTGAGTGTGGTCAGTACCTGGATGGGAGACCACTGGGAAAACTAGGATGCTGCTGGAAGAGGTGTTAGTGAGGTCTGTGGTCTGTGTGGGTCCAAACACCCCAATGGGGACACTTTACTGTTACAAGCACTGTCCTTTTGATGAGACTTAAATCATTAAAAATCCCAGGATGTCCTTTGGAAAAAGAGTTTGTGTCACCCATCCTGGCCAAATTTGCCCATTGGCCTCTGTCCATCATGCCCTCCTAATCATACCCATATACTGATTGTCTTCTCTCCACCAATCAGCTGGTGTGTAGTGTATTTTCTGGCACAATATGGCTGCTGTCGCATCATTCAGATGGATGCTGCACATTGGTGGTGATTTGAGGAATTCCCTCTGCCGTATAAAGTGCTTTGAGTACCCAGAAAAATGCTGCAGCAACCATTGGTGGTTAAGGGGTTACTTGTTTATTTAGGGGGGAAAATTTTTTTTTTAGTCAAAGTCAGTGTTAGTGAACATCCGACACCTCCCACATGACTGGAAGTGACATTTAGAAGAATATGCAAATGTGTTGCATGCTTTCTTAAAATATACACGAAAAAATAAAAAAAAGGAAAAATAAAAATGAGAGTGCTGAGATGCATTATGAAAACGTCGGATCCTAGCACTGTAGATATATTTGGACTAGCTCTGCAACTCAGCTTTCCAGTCAAGTCACTTTCTTTTTTTATATACCACTTTATACAATAGATTGCTTTAAAGCAAGCAGCTTAACGATAATAAACATTACAAAAAGAGAGCCAGTGTTGCTTTCAGTTAGAATTCCCACTTGAATTTATACTGTAAAGCAGTGTGTTCATGTTTTTATTCAGACTGATCAGAAGAAATGAACCAGAGAATATTTCCAAACCTACATTTTATGTAAGCCAGTGATAGTTTTGAAGGTGTTTAAGAGAAGGAGCAAACTTTTCTGGAAAGCTCCCTTTGGCAAACTGTCTCAAACTCCTGAAACAAACTCTTTCGCTTTGGCCTGATTATGTTCAAAGTGATGTCACATCACTTCTTTGATGTCGCTTGAAGTATGTTGGGGATGTTACCATTTTCATCTTGTAGACCAAAAACTGGGGGGTAAAAGACTTCATGCTTAGTGAATCATATCCAGTGACCAGAATATCTTGGGAGACTTGATGGCGGACTCTTTTGATTTGGATCAAAATCACCCTGGGGTGCATTTCCCAAAAACATTGTTAGTCAACTTTGGTTGCAAGTTCCAATTGAATTGCTTCAGAAACGCAGACCAGAACTCTCCATGTTATTTGTAATAAAAGGCATAAATAAACATTTGGGCTCTACTGGGTGGTTCCAATATTGTGTGCATGCACCTGTGGATGTGTGTTTCTTATTAGAGGTCATCCAAGCGTATTGTCTTAACGTGATCAGCTCCATATGAGAGTGGGAGCAGGAGCATGTGGCACTCTCGGAATATAGAACGATGAAATCAATTGCAGTCGGATTGGTTTATATGCTGTTTCTGAATGCTGATGGAAACGGTATTCGCCCCGGGTCTTGGTCTGTTATTGGGCTAGCATTGAATATTATTCCCACTGTCAGTTTGATAAATCTTATGATTTTCAGTCATGAATATATTCTTACAACTCAGAAAGCCAAAGCTGCTACAGGTTGTTTTGTCTCCTTTTATGAACCCTATTGTTTTTATACTGATTGTCGTCCTTGCCTTCATCGTTGTGTTCATCTTTGTTGTCGATTTGTCTGTTTTTTGTTTTCTTTGTCTTAAAAAAAGTGTCTTTAAAAAATGCCCTAAAAGTGTCTTTGCATCAGAGACTTTAAATCCCAGAGACCCAAAACTTGGCAAGACCGCTACTTAGACGCACATATTTTGCTATTCTTTGTTTAGGAACCTGATACTTTAAATGTAGTTTGCTCCATCCATTGTCATTCTCTACACCTATTTTATTCTGTGCTGTATCTTCAGTAGATTACAGGGTGTTTCAGAGCAGCATGCAGCTCTTACCTGCAGTAAATCTTGCTGGATTCATCTCCATCTGAACCTGCTAAATCAGCAACTTCACATTTATGTGTCTGCATTTAACAGCCACAAATAGGCCTACCATTTTATTAACTTGTAAATCTTATAAAATACTGTGAAAATGGATTTTATTTTTTAAACCGAACTTAGAAGCTTATAAGGAATATTAGAAAGTGAAATCTTATAAACGTATGAATTATAAATGCGTGTGTGTGTGTGTGTGTGTGTGTGTGTGTGTGTGTATATGTAACTTTCACATTGTGATTGCTGGCTTTTATGATGCATTTCCTATTTTTTAACGACTACCGATACGTGTGAGCATTCTTCCTTTTTTTTGGTTCGTTTACATGTCTTTTTGGTCCATGATGCAAAATTATGATATATCATTCGAACCGCACCAGGGTTCGTTTGGAAGCAGACCAAGACCCATCTTTTCAGTCTCTGTCCACGTTTTTGGTGCACTAGTTTAATCGAACCAAACATGAACCAAACACAAGTGTGAAGCTGTGAGCGCAACCAAAATAACAGTTAAATCCACTGAAGAGATGTTTGTCTATCCTTCATATAGCCTCGCTTTTATTCCTGTTTAAAATCAAAGATGGCGCTGCTGTGAAAAAGGCATATTGAACCTATTTTAGTATAGACAATTTACCTGTATTTAAGTCTATTACAAACCTTATCAAATCTTACTATTGATGAATTAATTAGATGTTTAACATAAAATCTCCAGAAATGTACACCTCATGTACAGCTGAGATGTAAATATCAGTCACAAGAACATCTTTACCCATAAAAAAATAAATATTACCCAGCAACCCTTTTAAAAACTGCATGGGCAGACGTCACTCCTCTCCCCACACTGTGCCTCAGGGTCTCAGTAAATGCCACTAAATCATTATTTCATCTCTGCAATGCAAATTAAAGATGACCACAAACTACAGTTCCCATTTTTCTGAAAGACCAAGAGGTCAGAAACATCTCATCAGACATGCCCCATGGGAATGATGAAGCCACTTTACACAAGGATTAGGATTGAGGTGTTGCCTTTGGGATGGGGCGGAATGATGTAACACATCATGGTCATGTATTTTGGCAGGTGGTTTGCAGAGGAAACATAAAATGGCTGTCAGGATAATGGAATAATGACAAAGCTCTGGGAGTGAGCGAATGAGTGTTTACAAGCCCCTCACAGCACACTGAGGCAGTGCCAGTGGCATTCCTGCAATACGTCATTCCATTTGTGTGACGGGACGGAAATTACCCAGAACTAACACAGATATGAGTGTACATTTTGAGCCCTGTACAGTCTTATCTTGATTCTTTTTCAGAGCTATTACACTGTAAAAAATAAATAAAATGTTCTTGTGACTCAATTTAATTAACAGAAATTCTATTCGGCCAACTAAAAAATGTAGATGTCACTAGAAAATTTTCAATAGGAGACCTTATCTGAATTTGCAAAAATCTTTCTTGAATCGAACCGAAAACCTACGAATCGTGAATCAAATCGATTCACTGGCTACCCAAAGTTTCACAGCCCTACTACTTACTGCTTGCAGAATACAGTTGTAATTGCCCCTTATTTCAGTTTAAGACACTGAGCGAAGCTTGCTTGAAATTGGCGAACAAAAAAACGACTTTGAATGAAATTGTTGTGGTATCCGATTATAACCATCAACCATAACTGTTGACATTTTTTATCTGTGGGAAGGGTATGACAAATCCTCACGTCCCCTGCACAGCCTGGTGTTATGTTGAGAATCACTTATTTTTCCGTGGTGTTTTTCATGCACAAGATTTACATAAGAAGTAGGAGGCAATGGTGTTTGAGACTCTCAGTATGTGATGTCCATGTACTGAACTCTTATTATTTCACTATGGCAAGGTTAATTCAATTTTTCATTTTAGGGCACCTTTAAGTTAGCCTGACAAGCCAGACCCACATCAAGATGTTTGGTCTGGAAACTCACCATAGACAGGGCTCAATCCGAGGGGCGGGATAAACGGTTGTCTTTCAGACTCTCTCTGCACACGATAGGATATCGCTACACCAACCAGAGCAACGAAGGTGAAACAGAGCTTGTTGATAGATTAAACATTCACCATATCCGGTCGGCTAAACTCCGAACACATCTCCAAGTCTTCCAGAGTCGCGGTCAAAGCTGATTCGAAAGACCGCCGCCGTTCGTCAGTCTCTGTGTTTACTAGAAGCACGCAAACGCAACTCGGCCGTCGTCATTATGGCCCCGCCCGCCGACTCTATACACGATGTGATTGGCCCGTCCAGATTGAGAGGAATACAGCTCAGAAGGGTATTGAGAGTTCCTAGACGACACTTGCGAGCAGATTAAATTTGCTGCCGCTAGGGTGCGTCTAGATTTCTAGGCTACCTTTAAGTAGGGTTGTAACAGAAACAACGTTATATTGAGATATTGCGATATGTTAATTTCAAAGACATCGTCAAAATAATTGTGTAATTTAAATTCAAGTCTTCTGAAAAGATACAGTGGCTTTATGATAAACAGGTTTACAACGGCGTGCATACTGTGGTAAAAATGGATGTTCACATGCTTGCATGATGCTCAAAAACAGTTTACAGAGTTTCGGTGACATTACAAAATTAAACAACTATATAAAATGTTGAATGTAATGCAATGGGGTAATATTTGTTGGTCCTGATAATAATAAAATAATAATATTGTTTTAATTATAATCGAAAAGTTTTTTTTTTTTTGGCTTAAGGGGGGGGGGGGGGGGGTGAAACACAGTTTCAGTCAATCTCATGTCAATCTTGAGTACCTATAGAGTAGTATTGCATCCTTCATATCTCCGAAAAGTCTTTAGTTTTATTATATTTATAAAAGAAATATAGGCTGTACCGAGTCTTTCCGGAAAAAACTGAGCACCTAGACGCGTATAGTGTGGGCGGAGCTAAAGAATGACGAATGCGCATAAAACGTCACCGCCTCAAGCGTGGAGAAACCCATGGCTATCGATCCAGAATCAGATTGGGAGGCTGAAATAAATTGAACAGGAGAAACAGCAACAGCAGGGCGTCCGTCTCTGTGGTATGTACTGTATTTAGTGGCCTGTCAACATTTGTGTGTGTTTACTCACAGATTATGAGGACATGATTCGGTTTATGGACTACTGTATGCGACTAAACCTTAGCAGTAGCAAGCAAAACGGTTTTGCACGTCAGACTAGTGTAACGTTATAACATAGAACAACAATGGAGTAACCGTTAGCGCATTTGAATGACGAAGCACGCGATCGTGTCGTTTACTGATGTTTACTCACGCGACGATAGCCAACAGCACAGACATTTGAAGCAGTTTTACTTACATCCAAAGCAGGACCGAACCTTTATCGCTGGGACCGCTCCGTCAAAAACACACTTCTTTGGTATGATTTGGTGAAGTCCTGATACAGCAGTGACCGTGGAAACCCACTTTACGATGCGAATAAAGCGATGTTGTGAAGCTTCCCATTATTTCTGCGTTCAAATCGGTTCAAATGCAGCGCTGCCTTCCCGGAATGCTGTGCTGAAGCGTTGAAGTCGCTCGACGTCACCCATAGGAATAAAGTGGAGCGCGGCGTGGACTATAACGACATAAGTGTTTACGGACGACTGGATCTGCAGCTGAGTAAGTGTTTATGGGCGTGCATTTCCTCTCTCGCTCTAGTCACGCGCGCGCACCCTACCGGGAGAAGAGCCCGTACGGCCCATACAAGGACCTTCCGATCTATTAACGTCAAGCCGAGCCATACTCGAAAAAAACTCTCCGAAACTTGTGAGAAACCGGAAGGAGTATTTTTGACACAGCAATACTCCATCAAACATCCAATATCAGTTTTTGAAACTTTGTCTATGTTTAGGATGGGAATCCAAGTCTTTATCAGTGTAAAAAGCTCAGTATGCATGAAACAGCATTTCACCTCCCCTTTAAAATATTAATGCATATCATGAGTTCAGTATCACAATTTGTATTGAATCTTGACACAAGTATATCATTACACCCCCTAGTTATAAGTTTTAATTAGCAGACCAAACTTCTAAGTTTAGTGCTGTTAACATGTAAATGTTGAACATTTATATGTTCATACACTGTAAAAAATAAATAAAAATAAGTAGGTCTCCAATTGAAATTATCAATGACTGATCACATCTAAATTTTTCAGTTAGCTGAATTGAATTTCTGTTAAAAATTGCATCAATTCACAGAATTTCAGTTCGGCCAACTGAAAAATTTAGATGTGATCAGTCACTAGAAATTTTCAATTGAAATATTATTATTATTTTTTTTTTTTTTCAGTGTACTGATGTCAGAAACCTAGGGCTGGACAATAATTCAATATCAATATATATCGCGATATAATTTTTTTCAATAACGGTGATATGATTTTTAAACACATTTCCGATATTTCGATATGACTGATGTTCAGGGCGCATGCCATCAGAAAGAGCAGAACACGATTGGCTTCTTGCGTGATGACGTAGGCCTACACCACGGACACGCAGCCAGTGCTCAGCAGTAGTAGGCTGATAGATCCAACGCGGCACGTTTTAGCTACAAAGAGAGTTTCCCTGACCGCAACACAAATGTGAATGAACGAGCTTCCACAAGTAAGGAGAAATAAATAGTTGATAAGAGAAGAACGACTAACTTTCTTTAGTGGCGTGGAAGTGGTTCGTCTATCTAAAGCACTATTCGCACGGGATTAGTATTATCTAGGGACCTCTGTGATTGAGAAATGACTCCTCCACATCTGAGTTTTGCGTGGCGCATTCGCATGGGATAAGCAAAGCCTGTGATTTTACTCGAATTTACTGACTTCTCCCGGATATGATGTTCGTTATAGATAGCTGTATGAAATCATAAACAGGCATCGATATCGTTTTGATTATTTTACAGTAGCCTAATAAATAAATATAATTTCGTTCAGTTAGCGAACAGACGCCATGAACTGAGTTCAGACCAGCGGCAGGAATCAGATTTCATTTATCATGAGTGAGAAGCTGACAATATACGGCGGAAGATTCAGTTTCAAAACTAAATGTAAAAGCGCCTATTTAAACAAGATTGTCATTGTACTATACTGTTCTGTTATGTTTTTCATTCAGAACAGTATTGATGTTAATATTAAACACACCATTCAATCAGATTACTCTCAAATTGATACTCATTCTAAAGTGAAAGTATAATCCGTGTGGGCGCGGCTGCACGGGGATTTATAACGGTGCGCATTATGAATGCAGACTTAATTCTTCGTGAAATATAAAGATAGAAATGCTCACAGGGAGAAAAAAAGCTTGCAAAAAGTATATACAATCCGCCTAATCCTGGCCAAATCACAGAGATGTCGGGACTAATGTTATCACAGGACCTCGGTGTTCGGCGAAATATGGTAGGTAATTTGCGGGGGAATTTTTACTTTACAAATTACAGACATGGCCGATTCGCACGGGATTAAGATCACAGACATTCTCTGCAATTATTACAAATCACCAGAGGTCCCCAGATATACGAATCCTGTGGGAATGGGGCTGATATTAAACTTGTGCCGGAGAGGTGCCGACTAGGGGTGTAACAATACATCGACATAGATGCATCAATCTAATGTCTAACAACGATGCCAAGCGTTACAAATAATCCATGTAGATATTTGTGTAAGAGGCAAGTGGCACATTTGTTTTAATACTTTCCACATTTGCACACAATGTCATGTATTAACACCAATGCGTTCATTCTCGTTTAAATTACCTTTCAAAGCTTGTGAAAGACGGTCAGACATGGCTTCACGAAAATGTATCATTTGCTCCTGTTAAAGCAGCACTAGGTAACTTTTCAACCTTCATAATATATTTTTTAAGACTCTTGAGATGATAAATCTACTTACAATAGGTTGAATGACACGTCTGCCATTGCCTGATGGGGTCTGTATCGTTTTTAATCGTACTTTTAAACTGCGGGTTTCGGGTAGTAACCCGAGAAAAAGAAAAGAACTACAAAATTCAACTGCTTTACGGCATATACGTCACTTCCACCAACACACACACTTCCTTACATTCGGACGTGCGAGCCCAACTTTGTTCGTCGGATAATATAGTCATGTCCGAAGCAGCAGAGACAAATAAGAAAGAAAAGGTTTTGTTGGAGGAAAGCAATAAGAGGAAATGAAAAAATGATGGGATTAAAGGCAGGACGAGGATCAAAATGTGACCAGGGTTTGCTCGTTGGCGTGAGCTGAAGGAGGCGTGCCCGACCGATGCTGTCCTGCTTGTTACGGTGAGCTACCACTCAAACATTGAACTTACTGAAGTATCATATAGATTCTGTAAAATGGTAACCAATAGACTACTATAATGACGCTGGCTTGTAAACGTGAGCATCGTGATTATTTGGCGTTTAAAAAAAACAAAACCCATGAAATTATATTCATATGACATGCTGAAGCATCTGCCACTGACTGTAACGTTACCTGGGATGAAGACATTTCACACGCGACGCCAGAAGAACTCCTCTTGCAGTTTTCAGGGGAACTGTTAGTGCTGCACCGACCGCACCGACCCGCGGGACGCTTGAAGTTATTTGGCCCGCACCGCACCACTGTATATATTTTTACAACACGCCGCGCACCCGCGACCATTAAATAGACATACGGGGTCCGCGGGTTATGAGACGAGACTAGTTCAGGGCTATCAGGGTTGTCATGTCAACAAATGCACGCGCGATGGCATCCCCTGTTGTAGGATGACAGCTTACGACAGTAGTTGAGGACATAATTTTTTCCAAACTGTAGGGGGACCCCGAGAGCAAAAGTAGCCAAGTGGGGCTTTAAAGCCTTGCAAAAGCAGCGTGCACTCATCTCAAACAGAGCACAAATAGGCCACTGAATTGAGTCTTATTTGATTTATTTTTTGTGCATCAGTAGATAAAGGTATAGTTTTGCATAAAAGGAGAATATAGCGCTATGAATTGTTCTTCACTGAAATTTAAAACTTAAAAGAAAATGCTCAATAAACTGCGTCTGCGAAGTGAGAGTCTTGTTTATTTGATGGTGATTTCACATTTCTTGTTCGTATAAAGGCTAAATACAAATAAAAGGTGAACATTAATTTATTTGTACCGTTTTTATTTCTAAAATATTATATAGTTTTATAGGAGGAGGTTTCATAGACTTGGCAAATTAATTTATCAGAAGTTTGTAGGTACAGAAATCCTTTGTGGCAGTTCTTGGTAGTTTTTCTAAAGCTTTTATATAGTTCATATCGATATCGAAATGATATCGTATCGACCAAAATTAAGAAATATATCGTGATATAAATTTTGGCCATATCGTCCAGCCCTACAGAAACCTGATACTAAATGAGAATCCCCCTCCCCCCCCAAATGTATTTTCAGTAGACGGTGTTTTTGGACTAGGAAGGCTTAAAATACATGAAAAGTATGACCCCGTTTAAAACCTAGGTGAGAAAGTTAATGTGATTTTTGCTTTTGTATTCCCACAACTTATGCTCAAAAGTGCCTCCATTCAACACACATTCATATTTTGCCTTTATTTCACTACATTCCAAAGGATGATTTAATTCTGTTTACTCCACTACTTTTCATAAAAATCAACCTATATTTATTTGTCCACCACTCTTGGGTTCCAAACTGGCCTGTGTCTGCTGATCCAAGGCACTGTCCATTTTGCCAGGCATAGGATAAGATGGGATACAATGTCAAATGCCACTTCAGCTCTTTCTGAGTGAAAAGGTTTCGGTTAGGAATTTGAATGCAATCAGAGCACTGACTACACATGATGAGGTTTATATTTTCAGCTCCTTCAAGTAGCTGGAATGCCTTTTCCACCCCAGTGAGCCCATTTTAACCTTAACATTGCCCCCAAATCCTCCTCCTCTTATTGTCAAAGACTGAACTCTCCCCTGATCAGAAAAACATAGCCAGGCCTCCAAAGTCCATTTCAAAAACATGAAGCATCTATGCTTGAATGGAACTCCCAACGGATTTCTGTCAGGTTTAGAGATAAAGAGAAACCTGCTTTGCTGGTTTCTGGAGGAGAAGACAATTCATTTAAGAGATGAAAGGTTGGAGTCTCTTGTCACTGATGGCGGAACATCAAGGGATGTGAGGGTACAAATGAGGAAAGGACGGAGAGATGGATATGGAATAGGTGTGACCTTGAAAGAGAATCCATTTAAAGAGCATGTCTAAGACTATTTCAGTGGGGGAAAAAATAAAACCAAAAAGGAAAATGAGGTGCGAAATGTTCATTTAAATGAGCAGCAAAATGCCATTTGGCCTATATTTAAAGAGTACGGATTAAAAATATTCAGCCAAAAAGAGAAATTACCATTTCCCCACTGTTTGTGCCATCAATTTGCATGCTAACGGCCACATTTACTAAACAAGACAAATTAGCATTACTCATGAGCAAGCTATACCAATAAAGCGCGGACGGGAGTGGAAATTTCTGAACTACTGCAACGCGCAAAAGACGGATCATTTCAATAATTACCAAAGTAATCTACCAAGTGCAGCGCAAATTAGCATCTGCTTTAAGACATGCTTTTTGGGTGGTGAATAATGACGAAAATATCAGTAAATTGACGAGCGCAAACCTACTAGCATATATCACCTTGCATGATTAATTTAAATTCTCTCCTCCCATAAAATTTGCGTCTGAAAGAGAAACTCCTATGCGTATGCGATCAAGTCAGCTGCAAAAATAACCCTGTCCACGCCTTTTAAGCACAATTTTTTTACACTGCGTGTCTCTAGTGAATCCCGATAGTAGTTTTTGTTTTTTTTTACACCAAAGGAGGGTTTGCGATGGCGCAAATCTGGCCCTGAGTGTACTGAGCTGTTAGCTTAGCAACATGCTAACACCAAACTCATTTGTGAGTTGTTTCAGACGAAGAGCTCTGCCTACAGCATATAAAATGTTACTTATGAAGTTCCTTTTCAGTTTGCTGTCTAAGATGACACCATCTATCTAGACACCAGACAGCAGTGCAACTTGCTAGGTTTTGACGCTGAGCTAATGTGTTTCAAATGGTTGTATACACGCTATCTGAATGACTCAATATGTCTGATTGTGGTGCCACTGATTGAATTCAGACCTCTAGAGACATCAATTTGTTGTGTGCACTTCTCTACTCCAACCCCCCTCCCCCATTAGTATTATACATTAACATTTGTCTAGGCCCGTCCACACTGCCTAGATGGCTGGCTCCCCTTGCCTATTATATTATTGCTAATGGATGACACCTGTATCCTGCTGCCGAGCATAATGCACTGTTGTAGTGTGTTATGCAAGATACACTCATGCACTTCATTACAGTCCTGCAGTGGATTTGATTTAACTGAAGAGTTCAAAGAACAATAGAAGCAGTGTTCTAAAGGATTTGTTTGTTTATCTGGGAAAATATCCTTGGCGACAAAGTCCACCATATCTCAAACTCACACTCACTCTCGTACACATACACAGACCAACAAGTCTCACATGACCGTACACTTTAGTCCTGTATGCTCTGCCCTATCCTCTCTTGGGTTTCCATTTCAGGTGATCTGATCACAAACGGTAAAGTGAGGCAGATTTGTGTTTACAATCCTGTGACCACTTCTGTGGTAGAATTTCGATGGGCGAGTCTTCACAAGCTTGCATGCTGATTGGCCATAATAAACATACTATTGCCCATATGTGTTTCTCCAATTTATTTTAAAGTCACACAAATCCGAAAAAGTTTCAAGCCCTTGTTTTAGCGCAGCGGTTGATTTGGTAGTTGAAGTTAAATTAAGTAGTTCTGTTTATTTCTACTTTCTATTCACAGAATTCTGGGGGGAAAATCCAGAAAAAATGGTTTCCACAGATGATGATGATGATGATGATGATGATACATGTTTCTTGAGCAGCAATTAGCATATTGGCATTATTTCAGAAGGATCATGTGCAGTGATGCCAGTAACGCGTTACATAGTAACGCGTTACTCTAATCTGACTACTTTTTTCCAGTAACGAGTAATCTAACGCGTTACTATTTCCAAACCAGTAATCAGATTAAAGTTACTTATCCAAGTCACTGTGAGTTACTATTTTAGTCATTTTCCTTTGTAAAAACCGACAGCTTATCAAAGTTCTCAGCCCGAGGGCTGGAGCCGTGTTTTTTATTTATTTATTTTATTTTTTACATTGTTGCAGCCATTAAAATAGTTCAGTTTTGTTTTTAATGTCAAAGTAGTTATTTTTCGTTTCGTTTTTTATTATCCTAATTTTGTTTGTTAAATTAAAGTTTATATAGGCAAGACAATTCAAGAGTTGGTTTGAGAGACTAGGCTATTAAACATGCGGTTAACTCACTGGGTCGTCACATAAAAAAATTAAAACTTTAATTTAACAAACAAAAATTGCTCCAAACATTTTTCTAAATGAACTTAAAAAATAAACGAAACGAAATATAACTACTTTGACATTAAAAACAAAGTAGGCTAGTTATTATACCACCACAAAGGCATTTCTGACGAGCTGAGGCAGCTGATAGATTAGCCTACTGCTCACAACATGCTCGCAACGGTGCTCAAAAAACCCGAAACGGGCTACACAATCTAAACAAACAAAAAAAAAAAGTACAGGCAGGTTGTCTTATAGCCTACCTTACACTTCAGCAAAATTAATATAAATCCGATCTTCAATTCCCGCGGTATGCTCATTTAACGGAGTTCACATCAAAGCAAAAGATTCCAGCATTTTATTCAGCAGCTCATTTTAAATTCAATGATCACAATATGAGAGAGAGAGCGACCTAAGCACTGGTAAGATCATTAGTCTCATTATTTTATATTAAAGATGATTGTGTTTTGTGTGACTTATTTTAAAGTTTCATTTACGGCCATATGCGTTGGCTTGCTTTACTCATCTGCAGCGGTGTTGCAGTTGCACCGTCATATCTATCTGACTACAACATAACACGCTCTCACACATTTATTTTTTAATTATTTGCCAGGAGTAAAATTTACACATGTGGTTTAAACAACCAGATATATTTACATTTGTCCGGTTTAGTTTGAAATGCTTTCATGCACCTTCTGAATTGGTTTGTTTGAGTGATCGGAATTAAATACGTCTGGAAAGACTCTCGGAAGGCATTTAGGCCCACTCCTGGTCATTTCGCAATCAGATAGATACCTGGTCAGAGAAAACGAATGAAGGAACCAGTTGTAAAAAGGCCATAACTCTAGCAGCTGTGCTGAAGATACGGACTCTTTAACCCTGCGCGAGCCATATCTTGACAGTGGCGCAAGCTATCATGGTCTCATGTTGTTTCCACCAGCACATCTCATTGTTCATTTTAATTATTAAAATAAATATAAAACGAAGGAGAAGCCTAAAAAAGGGGGCGTAAAAAAGTCGGGACCGTCAGTCTCGGGCATAAATACAATAAAGTGTGTTGCCAAAAACGGTTGTCATTTCTATTTTGAGGCGGCAGCGGTGTTGTCGGCAACTGCTGAATGTAACTAATAAAGTAACTTGTAATCTAACTTAGTTACTTTTAAAATCAAGTAATCTGTAAAGTAACTAAGTTACTTTTTAAAGGAGTAATCAGTAATCAGTAATCAGATTACTTTTTCAAAGTAACTGTGGCAACACTGATCATGTGGCACTCAAGACTGGGGTAATAATGCTGAAAATTAAGTTTTATTTTTATATTATATATATATATATATATATATATATATATATATATATATATATATATATACATATATATATATATATATATATATATATATATATATACATATATATATATATATATATATAAAATCACCATATACATGGGTTATTTATATGTCAAAATATATACTGTAGATTTAAGAGCTCATCAAATGTGACAGTCAGTGGCATCCAAAAATAGCAATAGTTTTTATGTATTAACCATATTCCTTATCTTTTAATTTCTCGTCTCCTACTATCTTGCCTTTTCCTCTCTCGTCCTCTCCTTTCCCCATGCCTGGTTTCCATGGAAACGCCACATATGGTTCCAACAGCTGTTTTCCCATTTTCCCGTGACAGGTTGAATTTCGCCCACTCTTGCGCCCGACATCAAGTCACAAGAAATGCAGCAAATTATTAACCGCGCAGAGGAAAACACATATTAGCCTTATCAGACAAGTGCCAACGGAGCACATTCCAATAAACCGGAGTGTCGAAATGTTTGGATATTTTCAAGGAGGTCCAGTTTCATTCCAGAATTGCTGGTGTGAAATATTAGACCATCTGTGTCTGGTCCATTTGAGTCCTGTAAATGTTCAGCAATGATAACATTATGTTAGGCTTTATGGTGGATTTGACCCAAATGAGTCAAAATTGGTTCCACCAGTAATAATCAGTTTTGAGCAGGTACAGTGGCACAACATGTGTGCAAAGACACCTTATTTGCTAAGTGCTGACCTCTGTTTAGTCGCGGTCAGTAAAGAGGCCTGACCCACAGGCGGGTGGTCTCTGGCATTTCCTCTAATGCCTGCAGCCGGACCATCTAACAGATGTGCTCATCAGACTCCACAGTGCCATGTTAACATGCACAGGTTGTTTTCTCTCTTTGCAGTCAGCAGAATGTCTGGTCCTCTAAAGACCACACAGAGTTAACTCATTTTCTCCATGGTTAAGTGGTCCATTTTGTAAATTACAGACTTGGGCTCATGCAAACATTAAGCACTATCATTGCTAAATGTATCATCCATGCCAATTGCTAAACGGCTTCTTAAAGGAACAGTTCACCCCAAAAGGAAACAGACCATTGTATATTCCGTTGAACACCAAAGAAGTTATTTAGAGCTGTTCTTTTCTAACTGTGAAAGTGAATGGTGACTACGGCTATCAAGCAAGATCTAAAGTGAAACATTAATCTGTACATTAATCACACTGCCTCCGCCGGCTTTGCCTTCTTCCCATAGTGCATCCTGATCCCATGTGTTTCCCAGGTAAGTGACACACACGCACGGCCATTCACGTGATGTAAAAGAAAACATGATTTATCAGACCAGGCCACCTTTTTCCATTACTCCGTGGTCCAGTTCTAATGCTCACATGCCCACTGTTGGCGATTTTGTGGTGGACAGGGGTAAGCATGGGCACCCTTAATGGTCTGTGGCTAAGCAGCCCCGTAGGCAACAAACTGAGATGCACTGTTATCAGCTGACACCTTTCTATCAGAACCAGGAGCTAATAGCACTTGTTACGCGTGATTAAAGGGATAGTTCACTTTGAAATTAAATTGTGATATGTTTTAGCTTACCTCATGGGCATCCGAGATGTAGGAGTATTTGTTTACCCAGTAGTTTCAATTTTTTACATTTTAGGTCAAACCGTTCTTGTCTGTGCCTATATTTACATTTACATTTATGCATTTAGCAGACGCTTTTATCCAAAGCGACTTACAACTCAGGAGAACAGGAAGCGATCCGTCAAGAAGAGGCAACGAAACACAAAAAGTGCCCTAAATACCAAGATTTGTACACTGCTCAGAGTTGCAAAGACCAGAAAAGGAAAGAAGAAAGGAGAAATAGAGGGGGAAAGAGTTTTTTTTTTTTTTTTTTTTTTTGTGCCTCACATAATGCAGGTCTATGGTCACCACCTTAAAGAGCATACACAGAGAAGTCCAAATTAAACAATCCCCCATCGTAAGTACACACTGATGGCCTAAGACACGAAACGAGCGGTTTGTGTGAGAAAACGAACTGTATTTATATCATTTTTACCTCTTGTACACCACAGGAAACACGCACGTGCGCCCTCTGTTCAGTCGGACGTAGTGGTGTACAAGAGGTAAAAACGATATAAATACTGTTCGTTTTCTCACACAAACCGCTCGTTTCGTGTCTTAGGCCATCAGTGTGTACTTACGATGGGGGATTCTTTAATTTGGACTTCTCTGTGTATGCTCTTTGAGGTGGTGACCATAGACCTGCATTATGTGAGGCACAGACAAGAACGGTTTGACCTAAAATGATCAAAATTGAAACTACTGGGGAAACAAATACTCCTACATCTCGGATGCCCATGAGGTAATCTAAAAGATATCAACATTTAATTTGAAAATAAATCCCTTTAATTAAAGTAAATTATGCATAATTACTAGCAACTAAACCTAAACGAAACCCTAACCTAAATATACGATAATCCTTAACCCTAGTATGATTCATATGCTTATTGCATATGGAGCTTGTGAATTACCTTATGCAAAATTGTATAAGAAAAAATATCAAATAGTACATTCCAAATGGACAGAATGTTTGCAGAACTATCCCTTTTAATACCCGAACACCATATAATATTCTAAAAAAAAGCAGGTGCAATGTTCCCGAATCTGATGACATAATAAATATTGCTGCATTAATATATTAATTGAGTTTTTTTCTCAAAGGGGTGCTACTTCCATCCCTTTAGCTACACAAACTGCCCTGAACACACGGAAAAGTGAAAACATCTACCCAAGAGTAATGGAAACATGATGAAGAATTTGCCCTGGGTATGAGAGGGACTTTTCTGGTGCTCATTAGAGCAAAGAGACTTGGGAAATTAATTAAGCGCCCTGACTGCTAATGACTGCAGATTGGACAAGTTGATTCATAATGGGTCTGAGCGTCTGACTCGGATTCTATGTGAACAGCATTGATTGAAGTTGATTGGACTGATGTTTCTGTGTTAGAAGCAAATTAGTTCTTCCGCGCACTACGTGATTCCATCAAGTAGCCTTTTCAGCTGTAATTGTATTTGCTTGTTGTAGTTGCACGCGTGTTTGTTTTCTCCTAATTATCGAACTTTTTTGAGTTTGCTACAATGGCACGAGGGTAGTACACCTTGCTAAAGCTGACGTTTTGTTTTGTTTTTTTAGTTAGTTCCTTGTGCAAAACATAATGGAGGTCACGCAGATGTTTGCAGCATTCAGCGTTTTCGGGTTTGACAAACAAGCCAGCAACACATTTCGCTGAGTCAGATTGCTATAACAACACTTCATAAATATGAATGAGTGTAGACTGTAGTATTAGCGTGAACTGCTCTACCTCCCCACCGCTACTTCAAGTGGGCATGTTCTCATGCATAAGTAGTTTGAATAAACACTCAACCTCCAGGGTCATCCGCAAGCACATCTGTTTGAGGTGAAAACCAGTCCTGTGTGGTTCATAATATTAAAGCTTGGGTAGGGGTGTATAACCAGTTCGATCATTTCATAATCATCACTATTTAATCTTCACTCTGTCCTAGCAAATAGTGAATTTATGTGTCCAGGTACAGATTTATAACCTAGTTTAAGACCTATTGATCTGTCTTAGCTCATCCTCTCAAAGAGCTGGCAAGACTTGAGACTGGCAGGTTGGTTTGATTAGCATTGATTGAATGTTTTGCAGTGGCGTAGGCTCACGCAATTAAGATGCACGGCCGTCATTGTGTTATGGTAATTGACAAAATTTGCTTCTTTGCTGCATCAAGCTAATCTGCCACATTGCATAGCAACCCTTTTATGACTGAATAGCCCTGGATTGCTTTGGCGCACATCAGACAGTGTCCTTTACAAGCCTTATACCCTGCCTCATTTCCTCTCTGGGATCTTCATTCATTTTTATTTTCCTGTGTTGGCAGCTCCGTGCAATCCAAAGCAGTGTTCAATTTCCTGATGGGGATTGCTGAGTGATCTGTGAGATTCACTCGTTCAGCCTCCGAGCCATCCATCACACTAGCGTTTGAGAAAACACTTGCCACAGTCAATGCGCTTGTACTGCTCAGTCACAGCTGTCAAGTGAATGAAGAACAGTGTCCTTGTTACCTGTACTTGTACTTATTATGGTAATGACAGTAAATTAAATTACTAGCAACCAAACCTAAACCATGTTAAGATATTTCGCAGTATGTATTGTTTAATTACACTGTAACAAGAACACCTTCAACTAAAGTGTAACCATATTCATTTACTCGCCGTATTGTTTCAACTTCCAAACCACACACACAAAAGAGAGAAAAAAAACTTTCACTTTCATCCTTGTTCACATTACTTAAAAAAACTCATGTAACTACATGAACTTAAATGTACTTAGTTGTTTCTACTAAAAATGAGTATTGACACCTTAAGTGTTTGTTCAGTCAACTTAACATTGCTGAGTGAAACGAACCTACTGGACAGTGGATCTGTTCCCAGCATGCTTTGCAAGGGACTGTATTAGGAGAATAAATGTAGGAATTAAAGTGCTATTTTGCATTTGACTTATGACTTTTGTGTTTTTCAGTAAAGAGAAATATGTTGTTAGGTTATGTTAGTGTTTAATCAGTTATGTTGGACATTTAGAGTAGTTTTTGTTATTTTATTGTTACCATTTTGCAGAAGAGGGGTCCCTGTGTTTAGGCCCTCAATATAATATATTTTGTCCAATTATTTATTTTTGCATGTTGTTTCTTATTATATGCATGTTATTTTATAGTTGTTCACTTGCACTTGTAGTGCAAATAGTTAATTTAATAAGGTAAATTAAATCTGTCAAGCATTACTTGAAATGTGTCACCTAACATAAACTTTTAACATATTTTAACATATCGTTAGTAAGTAAACTGCACATATAAATATTATGTAACAGTGACAAATTCAAATGGATTGTATTTAGTCAAATAAATTTTGTCAGCTTTACTTGAATTTCTTTTGTCCGTATAACGCAGTTACGTAGATCCACTTGACACTGCTTAAGTTGTGTTTTACAATAAAAGGACAATCCAAAAAGGTGAATCTTATGGGGTTGATTATTTATTTTACTTATTTTCATTTGAGGGAGTTGTATTTTTATTTTTTTTAAATCTCACCTTAATGTTTGCTCACTCCTTGTATTTCTGTTTTTACAAGGGAGTAATAGGGAGTTGCTTAACAGTTTACAAAACCCAAGGAAGCTTGATTTCAATATTTGAATTAAACTGAAAAAACTAGGTCTTAGGTCTAACGCTATTATTCATAAATACTACAGGAACTAAATTTTAGTCCTGTATGATTAAATGCCAAGGCTGTTAATCCTGATTTCTTACAAATAAAACTTTAATAAAATCTTTTTTTGTTTTAATGTCAGACATTATTAGACTAATATATCTCTATAAGAGCTAGTGCCCAAGATCCATTTTACTGCCACGACACACATTTTCTTTCTCATCTGTATGTATAATTGATTGTGTTTACAAAGGAGACACCTAAAGATCATAATTTTGACATCAGATTTGTGTTTTTGACCGTTAAAGTGCTATAATCTGCAAAAAATAACAGTTTTTTACTTGCGAGTTAATAGTTCTGATTTCGGTAACACACTTGGTTTAGGGACCAATTCTCACTTTTTAATTTTTTTAAATGTTTTATTCCAGCTGATGAATGGTACAAATATAGATAGCCAATCAGACTCAACTTTAAAGAGCTCAATCTTGACTTAACTGCAGCAGACAGTTATAATAAACAGAATGGTATTGTGCGTTGTTGTGGACACTAATAAAGTTATTGTTGTTATTCTTTTTGTTCTTAGTTATCATTCTTCCAATACGTTTAGTCTTCTTCCCCTTGTGCGTTTGTTTAAAAGGCCTTCCTTTCTGGCATAATGATCTGTTGAATAGATATTTCTTTCGATACGCCTGGGTGCATGCCAGATAGCCTCAGTAGGCTAACCTGCTGATGCTAACATTTCTGTTTTTGCGTGCACATCTGTCTTTTCTTCACTCTTTAGTGATTTAAACCTCAGCTGAGATCATATGGGCTTCTGTCATGCCTCTGTCATTTCTCTGTGTAAGCAGATTTGTTCCCCACTGAGCATGTTTGAGACGCAATTCCACACTAGTATGTTGTCACGCTATGGAGCTGAAAAATCCCTCAGGAATAGGCCTACCAACATTTTTCATATTTCATTAGTCGGAATCAACATAGAGTCGCTTCCCTTCTTCACTGTGCTTCTTTATAGTAAATGCCATTCTAGGAATGCTCTTTTTGGAGCATTTTGGAGGGAATCATTATAAAGTGTCTGATGGGTTCTTCAGTAATTAAAGTCAATGGGGCTTAACCCTGAGTGATGTAGTGCACTTGAATTCAGGCCGGAAGGAAGTGCAGGATCAAACTGTCAATATGCAATAGAGACTACAACGGACATTCCATTGGTGCTGTCAAGAATGGGGGCTTTCGCACCGGAGGAAAATTTTCATTCTAGATCTAACAAATGAAGTACCTGCTTTTTTCCGTGTTTGCATTGCAGGAACTAGGAGCACCTTTTGGGGCGACTAAATTGGTTGAACACTGTCCTGTACACTGATTAGCTGACTGCACACAAAACACCAGAAACTCCTTTCTGATATTGCTCCACTATTTTTTGCTGCAGCACTTGGGGAATTGGTGATCCTCTGCCCATCTTGACTTCTGAGAGACACTGCCACTCTGAGAAGCTCTTTTTATACCCAATCATGTTGCCAATTGACCTAATACGTTTGCAAACTGGTCCTCCAGCTGTTCCTTATATGTACATTTAACTTTTCTGGCCTCTTATTGCTACCTATCCCAACTTTTTTGGAATATGTAGCTCTCATGAAATCCAAAATGAGCCAATATTTGACATGGCATTTCAAAATGTCTCACTTTCAACATTTGATATGTTATATTCTATTGTGAATAAATTATAAGTTTATAAGATATAAAAATTATTTAATTCCTTTTTTATTCATTTGTAAAGTGTCCCAACTTTTCACCTTTTCATAGTTCCTAGATCAAACGGCAGAAGTACTCACTTTTTTCCGCGTTTACATGGCAGGAACTGGGAGCAATATATATATATATATGTGTATGTATGTATGTGTATGTGTGTGTGTGTGTGTGTGTATATATGTATATATATGTATATATGTATGTGTGTGTGTATATATATATATATATATATATATATATATATATATATATATATATATATATATATATATATATATATACACACACACACACATACATATATACATATACACATACATACATACGTACATACATACATACATATATATATATATATATATATGTATATATATATATGTATGTATGTGTATATATGTATGATATGTATGTGTATATATGTGTGTGTGTGTGTGTGTGTATATATATATATATATATATATATATATATATATATATATATATATATATATATATATATATATATATATAAAAATAAATAAATAAATAAATAATATAGTCACATGATCCTTCAGAAATCATTCTCATATTCTGATTTATTATGAGTGTTGGAAAGAGTTCTGCTGCCTAATATATTTGATGAATAAAAGGTTCAAAAGAACTGCATTTATTCCAAATAAAAACATATTTTCTAATAATATAAATCTCCTTTACTATCAATTTTTATTATTTTATATCAATTTAAAACATCCTTGCTAAATATAATTGATTTATTTCAAAAAAATAAAGAAAGAAAAATGACTGAACCCAAACTACTGAGCAGTAGTGTATATTGTTGTTACAAAAGATTTCTATTTTCAAAACATTTGCTTCTTTTTTAATTTTAAATTATTTTTTAATTTTTATTAATCAAAGTATTATAAAAAGTATCACAGGTTATGAAAAACTATTAAGCAGCAGAACTGTTTCCAACTTTGAAAATGAATCATCATATTAGAATGATTTCTGAAGGATCATCTGACACTGAAGACTGGATTAACGATTTTGAAAATTCAGCTTTGAATCACAGAAATAAATGATCATTTAAAGTATGATAAATTGAAAACCATTTTAAATTGTAATATATCACAATATTAAATGTTTTTCTGTATTTTTAATCAAATAAATGCAGGCTTAATGAGCAGAAGAAACAAATAGTAATGTGTACAAACTTTTGGCCTGTACTGTAACTGTTCTAAAAACCATCATGAACCATTTAACTGATAGGATTTGGTCAAAATTCTTACTTTCGGATAACGATCAATATAAGCACCCCTGGTAGAATGGGTCACTAAGATTTAACAAAGTGTTCTTTTTGCAGATAATTCATCCCTCTTTGTGTTTCTTTTGTTCCAGTGCTGAGGCTGCTGAAGGAGGGAGCTGACCTGAACACAGTGAATTCCTCAGGAGGATCTCTGCTCCATCTGGTAAGAACATAAGGACAAGCTCTGACAAATTCAGTTACATGTACATTGCCTCTCAAGCTGTCATACACTCTGACTGTGATGTCCTCGGCAGAAATTCAATCTGCTTTTTTAAAGCATTGTCTGAATACTCTATTCCTTTACCTCTGAGGTCCTCTACAAAGTATTACATATGCTTCATTTTACAGTATTATTATAAAATAATACTAAATGTAAAACTTTTTATATAAAATATAAAAAGCTCCGACTTTAAATTAAGATTGGAGAAGGCATGCTTATAGCCTCACCTGGGGTAAACCATTGGAAGTGAATGGGATAGCAATGTTTTATTTAAAGTTGTTGAATAAGGTCTATATACTATCAGCCTCAATGTAAAAACAACGACAGCAATAACAAAAAAGAATAATCTTACTGTTCCCAGTCAAATATGACTGCCGACAGCCAATATTTGATCCTTGTTTGGAAAGTTTAGGAGGGTTAAAGATCTTAATAAATTTCTGATTATATGCGACACTGATATGTTCTGTTGAATGCCTGCTTGTCAACTAAATGGTAGGCTCCACTACACTCCCTTTAGTTGGTTCATTGTAACTCTGGGAAACATTTGGCAACATTCAGTGACACTGACTTTAATAGACCCGGTCCAGTGTGTGAGCACTACACTCAAGCAAGATGGATGACTCCATTTTTTTTTGTGTTAATTCTGTGACCATAGAGAGGTAAATACATTTAAATGGTTCACCAGGGTATAGTACAGCTAAACAGAAACAAATCCAATTTCAGTGGTGATTGGATACAGTTTAATTAAGTCTTGGCACTGTCTATGAGCCAGAGATACTCAAACAGAAAAAAATACATTTTTACGGTGCAGCATATGAAATCAACCATTCATACCCAATGCAATATATGCAATTAAATTTTTAATTGCAATTTTGATTATTGCACCTCTAACCAAAATCAACCTCCGCCTCTGTGCAGGTAATGTAATTATCTAATATGAAAAGAGCCAAATCTTTTTAATCCTTAAATGTCTCATTTAAATGCATAGTCGATATATCTGAAAAGAGTTGAAACACTCATTCACTTAAGCTCTCAAAGTTTTTTTGGCAAAATGTTGATAATACGGCCATATTGTATGTTTCAGCTTCTATCCGAATGTACAAAAATGTATGCTTTGCCCCTGAATTTTTTTCCGTATTGATACCTATGTATTAAGAATGACACCAGGCTGGTTCTCCTCCGCTTTACACATGGACGTGTCAGAGTAAACTAAGTTGAAGTTCATAACATAACTTGATCCACTACAAAAATTGTTTTATGCAGCGTTTGAAATGATTGAATGCACAGACCACCGCCGTTAAAAACCTTAAGTTGGGCCGTTAAAAACCTCACCAAGGCTGCATTGATTTGATCTGAATTGTATTGTTACAATGCAAACTGTTTTCTAATTTAATTTATTTTAAAATGTAATTTATTTATGTGATGGCAAAGTCATTACTCCAGTCTTCAGTGTCACACGATCCTTCAGAAATCTTTCTAATATGTACTATTATTAATTGCAACAACTAGATAATAGCTAGGTACTAACCCCAAATCTACCTCATGTAGTTGCTTTACACTTTATACACTTGTTTTTAAAGCTACACTGTGTGATATTTTCCCCAATCTAGCGGTAAAAAGGTATATGACCCTCCAGTGAATAATAGTTTCTGTTCCTCAATTCTGATTTCATTTTTTAACTCCTACGGTGGCCGATTTAGTCCAAGATTAACATGGCAATCCCCCTCTTCACATTCGACACGGTGCCATCGAGTGTTAAAACGCGAAAGGCGAAGCTTGAATTTATGGGTATGTCCCTCTTTGGCTAATGTACTTTCAAGATGGAGGGGCAACATGGCGACCGGCATTCGAACCCCCTAACCCGTATGTATTTTCAATGGCATATTATAAACTTACGAGAATACTTTATAACTTGAAAGAAGTAAATATACATTAATGAGCACATATATTTTTGAAAGAACTTAGTGTTTTTAGTTAAGTATAAACTAAAAAAGTTACACAGTGTATCCCACTGGCAGATTATTTTGCTTATTTTAAGTTTAAAAAAAAAAAAGTTTTTGCAGTGTAATGCCCAGTACTTTTTGTAGATTTCTATGAACACTGAAAGTGTATGTATTAAATAAAGTGCAACCAACATTTCTTATTATTCTCGCACTTAAAGGGATACAAAATGAAACCCAAAATTGAAATTTAGCCCATGATTTACTCATCCTCAAGTCATCCTAAGTGTATATGACATTCTTCTTTCAGGCGAATACAATCAGACTTATATCTAAAAAATATCCTGGCTCTTCTAAGCTTAATAATGGCAGTGAATGGCTGTTTCTTTTTTGAAGTCCATTAAACTGCATCTATCCATCATAAGTGTTCACAGTGGCTCCAGATTAATAAAGGCCTTCTGAAGCAAATCGATGGGTTTGTGTAAGACAAATATCCATATTTAAAATTTTACAAACTGTAATCTCTAACTTCCGCTCTTGTACGGCGTTCGAGCGTATGACGTAGGCAGAGTGTAAGTTCCAGGGACAAACGCAGAAGAATACACCTAGGATGAGGGTGAGGAAATCATGGGCTAATTTTCATTTTTGTGTGAACTATCCCTTCAAAAACAGCTTGGCTGCTTAATGAAAACTTTTTATCAGATTTTTTTCATTTCTTTTAGATTGCTCCTCTGTGACTGGGAATGCTACATTTCTATATCCTCTTTTGCTTTCGTCTCTGCAGTGTGCCCGCCATGACAATGTGTTCGCAGCGGAGATCTTGATAGATAAGGGACTGAATGTCAACCTGCAGGATGAGGACCTCTGGACCGCCCTGCATCTGGCCTGCGCCTGCGATCACGCGGACATGGTGCTGCTGCTACTGCTGGTGAGCAACACAAGTCAATTCGGTTCAATTCCAATGTATTTGGCGCTTTTCACAATGCATATTGTTTCAAAGCAGCTTTTGAGAAATTACTTGTTTCAGTGTATTTGATACAATACGAATACACAGCACACCGTCAGACACCATCAAATCAAATCGTTTAGCCCATATCTATTAGCTTTTGAGTGTACTTCAAAGCTTTAAATTTCACTTAAAAGTATAACAGATAAACACAATTGTTGTCAATTGTTTTTGTTCTGGAAAAAGAGAACAAACATCTTGATTATTTATCTTGCATTCAGGGGCATATCAAATCAAAAATAGCTTTCTTCAGGGATTGCAGGGCCAACACAGAAACGAAAAATGTACTTGTCAACTGTTTTAATGGGGTTTTAAAGGGAATTCTTGTTCTTTCTCTCTGACTGTGTCATCTGTGACACCCCTCTTTAAAACTATTAAAATGTGTGTGTACTGAAGGATGACAGAAAAAAACAAGATGGAAGAGATGAAAAACATGACTGCCTACTTCTCTGCACTCTCTCACCGGGGTATTGAGAATTTAATGAGCTCCCTGACACACCACACCCCTGACCTGTGTGTGTGTTTTGTGTGCGCGTGCTTGTGCTTGTGCGTGTGGGTGTTTATTTGCATGCGCATTTCAGTAGGTGAAGTATTTTGGAGCTTCAGATATCATTATGTGGAATAGAGCGACCAGGATATATTTTTTAATATGTTTTTTTGTTCTACATTCCATAAAGTAAATGATGACTGAACTATACCTTTAAAGGTCCTGTTCTTCGCGTGTTTTCGAAGCTTTGATTATGTTTACAGTGTACAATATAACATGAGTTCATGTTTCGCGTGTAAAAAAACACAGGATTTTTCACACAATTTACTTATCTGTACAGCGCGGTTTCCTCTGTCCTAAAAACGGCCTGAGGATTTCCTTGTTCTATGAAGTCCCTCCTTCAGAAACACGTAACGAGTTCTGATTGGGCCAGCACTTCCCGTGTTGTGATTGGACAGCAGCTTAGCGCACTTTGCCCGGAAAGGTCCCGCCTCTTACCATAACGGGGAGATGCAAGCGCTGAATGCCCGCTCTTCTCCACGTGGGAGAGCAACAAGACCACGCCCCCTATTTTGCGTGTTCTTGTGGGCGGAGGGTTAGTCAACAAACGGTTCTAGTGACGTCATTACATCCCTGCACTTTCTGCTGTAGTCCAAAGCGGCCGTTCACTGTAGGCTTTGAAAGGGAACTTCTGTTAAATAAAATATCTCGCTTGGCATTGAACTTTGAGCTTTATAATTTTACAGGTATTATTTATGCTCTAACAGCAACATTAAACCCTAACTAAAGTTTGAAAGATGGAATCTAGAAGAACGGGACCTTTAAAGTCAAGCATGTATAAAGTTGAAGTCATATGCAAAATCATATGCAAAATGCCAAAAAGCCGCACACACATCTCTCCTGCAGGAGGAAATCCGACTAAGACAAGCTTAAAGTAAAGTTCTGTCATATGTTGGACATGCTGGATCAGATGAGCGTAATCCTCCACAGTGCTGACAGATCCAGGCAGGATCAGGATTTCCCTGTGTCTTTAGACAGGCTGTCTTCAGCAAGCACGCAATCATGTCAGATCACTGCCTTTACCACAAACAAACACAGCAAATCCTCCAAACTAAAACACCGGTGATTTAACTTACTCTGACAGAATGTCTTCAGTGTTTCTGTAACAGGATTTTTTTTTTACGTATACAATTTATTTACGTTTTATTACTTATATTTTACTCTTAAGTCTTCTTGAAATACTGTTTGTAACACTTTAACTTTTGAAATGTGACTTATTTGTGAATTGATCATGAATTGTTTTTCAATATTTACATTTTCTAATTAAGATTAAGCTCAATCTCAGACTATGCTCAATCTTTTAAAGGGTTAGTTCACCCAAAATTGAAAATTCTGTCATTGATTACTTGCTCTAATGTCGTTCGACACCCGTAAGACCTCCGTTCATCTTCGCAACACAAATGAAGATATTTTTGTTGAAATCCGATGGCTCAGAAAGGCCTTTATTGACACCAATGTCATCTCCTCTCTCAAGACCCATAAAGGCACTAAAGACGTTGATACAAAGTCCATCTCACTACAGTGGCTCTACAATCATTTTATGAAGCGACGAGAATAGCTTTTGTGTGCAAAAAACTAAATAACGACTTGTATAGTGATGGCCGATTTCAAAACAAAGTTTTGAACGGTTATTAATCAGTGTCGTGTCAATAACTTGTCAAACCGCTAAACTGTTGAAATCACGTGACTTTGGCGATCTGAATCATGAATCGATACGCTGATCGTAATCGTTCAAAGCTTTGTTTTGAAATCGGCCCATCACTATATAAGTCGTTATTTAGTTGTTTTGCTGCAGGAGTCAGATTACATTTAACGTCATAAATGAGCTGATGCGCTCTCGTGATGAGAGCTGAGGTAATCGCGACCACACTCGCGGCATACATTCAAAACGCGAGTTCAGTCTATCAGTTCATGCATTTGGAAGCTTAACTTTCATAGAAATTAATTTGAGAAGTTTAAACGCTTACATTGCTCTCAGCATAGTTCAGTTTCCATTAAAGGACAACTCCGGCGAATTAAGTTTATCTTGATCGTTATATCTTTGTGAGTACAGTCTATAGAAGAAAAAAAAAACGAACCGGATTTAAGGTCATTACTCTGAAGACCATTCCTTTAGGGCCGACCAGTTTGAAAAAAAAAAAAAAAAGTATGTGGTCACACTAGGGGTGGTAATCACATGGTATCTTACGATACACAATACATGGCTCACGTTTCCGATAATATCACGATACAGCAATCCTGTGATGATCAATGTATTGCTAGACAATCCTAAAATGATGCATCATAATATCTGTCTGAATATAGAAACAAAATGAGTGTGAAAAGGTTATGTGCAGGTTTTCTAGACTTTGGTCTTAAACATGGCTGGGGCATCTATTATTTTACTCACACTGCTGTCCGCCATACCATTACAAGCCTCTTTTTCTTAGGCCAGTTAACTTATTTCCACGTTTCCCTCATTCATGTCTAGGGATGCAGCGATTAACCGATTTCTCGATTGACTGCGTTTAACAACGTCACGGTTAATTAACCGAAAAGACTGTTATACTGAATGTTTTTTTCTTTTCTTTTAATTTGGCATTTATCTTTTGCATGGAATTTGCACACACACACAAAAAAAATAATAATACGTTATACCAGCAGCGCACCATCTTAAAGTGTTGTGCTTATTAGAGACATGCAGGATACTACTGTACAAACTGGCAGAGCAGAGGGACCAAACAGCGAAGATTTATTCCTATATAAAATTAAAACATTTTTGATATTAAAAACTACGTCTTTATCTGAAATAAAAGAACTAAATCCATCAACCTTTTATTCTGGTGGAAATCTGCAGTGAGCCCTTAAAGCTTTTTTTTTTTTTATTGGCAACTGGTTCATTAACGCTTCCCAGTACAAATCTGATAAAATGGTTGGCACACATTTCATCGCATGTTATAAGCAAAATGCAGAGCTTTTGTGGAGCAGATTTACTATTTGATAACTAAGCCATATTGTGAATTTGGTGTTTTTGTTATATTGTGCTGCCCTAACTAGAACACTTATATCGACTCCCCCTTGTTTTCGCAGACAGTTAAAACACAAGTGTGCCACTGTTGTTCTTTTCACCGTTATGCCAGTCAAAAGCATAGTCTGTGTGCGTGACAGTGAAAACTCAAAAGTAACAGGGGTATCTGGGTTATTTTTAGCGCTGTGACTTCAAAGAGCGTCTTTCCTAAGGAGAATTTCTTCTCCAAATGTTTGAGTGGAGAGAAGAAGCTCAAGATTATTTCTGCTTATTGACGGCAGTACAGCACAGCATGCAGATGTAGCAGATGTTTGCTATGGGCACCGATAGGCCACAAATATTTGGGTCATATTTCTTAAATGTGCATGTTTTTTTGTTGCATAAAATGTGCAAAATATAGCTGCACATTTGAAGGTGGCTGATTTGACACAGCTTTGCGGTGGATGTGACCAACCCATGGTTTTGGCCAAAATCTCACACTCTTTATATTTCTCCACTGTTCGAGAATGGAATGTGACATTTCTCTTAAACTTCTGGCACAAATTTGAGGCCAAATATCGGACCCCTCTGGTATTGTATGTTAAAATCACCATACATTAAGTTTGAGATTTGTGGCTTTGCATTTGCAAGGAAAAAGTTTGAATGAGATTGACTGTCAGCAATAATGCCAAACTTTTCGGATGTTGTCTGCGAAATAAAGGCCATTAGTAGGCAATTGAGTTGTGCCTTGCCTCCCTCGGATCCTCCAACGACCATGCAATTGAAGCATACAACTGAAAATCGGCTTTAAACACGGCTATGATGCACTGCAGGAAAACCGAGCATCTTAATATAATCTAAAATTTACATATAGGGACAAGGGACATTTATACCATTAATTTGTCATTGAATAGAACAGCATATCCTCCACAAATTAGAAGCCTTGGGGTGTAAACAGACTATGAATCAGTGTGTTTATCTCAGAAGAGAATCTAAAGGGAACATGCCAGGGGAAGATATTCGCCCCCTTCAATCTAAACCCATTTATAAAGATTCCTACACAAGCTGTTCCTCATCCAGTGAGTGTCTTCATCCTTCATATTAATGACTGAATCATTGCATTATTATCAAGAGGATATGGAAGCTCTGCCAGCTCACGCATCACACATGAAGCCAAGTTTCCTGCATTTAGAATCCAGGTGAAAATACAGATCACAATCTCATATATTCATGGAAAATACACAAAGATCTCTAAGAAAACTATCGTCTGGTTATTGTGAATGTGTGCCACGGAGACACCAGCTAAGCCTGCTCTACTTTTCAGTGCGTGTGTCTGACTCCAGACCACTTTCGACCTGATTTTCAGTGGAGCATGAAGCAGCAAACCATGTGCGCCTGCCAGCTCACTTCAATCACAGACCTCCTTTAGGAATACTGGACAAAAATACACTTTACTACTACTACTACTACTACTACTACTACTACTACTATGACTACAGCAGACATGTATATACACATTGCCTGTGTTCACTTCTGCTACATCCATCATTACATCCAGGTTGGATGCAGTCTGCATAATATATGAAATATCTGATATAATGTTTAGCCTTCTCTTCTCTTCTCCACTTCAGATGTAATCAACTATGACATCAAAATGTATATTTTCTAAGATTTGACGGATTCCTAAATCCACCCGCATGCAAATACTGGATGGTTCTGCACGAATCGCCCAGGCTGTGTGGCACTATTCATTTTCTGCCTACAATTTTCTAAGATTAGAGTTAATTTTAGAGTTACCTACGTAGTGTTGACTAGGCTATCGGATAAAGCATGTCATCAAAATATATTTGAAAGGATTATTGCAGCTTTCATAGACAATAGACGTTATGTGTATAATTAACAAACTATACCTTGATTGGCTTGTGCTTATCTGTATTTAAATAACAGAATCATAACTTAAGCATTATATGGTTGAAACCTTAAAACAGTTGATGCATATTTAGCATGTCCATCTTTGACTCAGCGCCAGCCACAGTGATAATGGGTTATTTATGTAACATGACATTTTCACTGTCATACAAGATTTTAAAAAAATCACTTAATTAGTCTGTATTGTCGTCATTTTTTTTTTAAAGTCTTTTTGAGTCTAAACTCAAAATGTTCCTCAAATGTCTCAAGCATGGTTTAATAAATTACAGAAAAGCATACAAGTGTTACTAAATACCTCAGATGTAACAAGTGTCTATTTTAGTAAATGGCAATCTCTTTTTTTCATTTATATATTTCTAAAAGCAAAGGAGCTTAATACATTTTGTTACTGAAGACCATGTCCTCCGGTGTGATATTAAATCGGGCAACTCCACTGACAAGTTTAAAGATGGCATGAAATCAAATTTTAGAATTCGTATTTTTATATGTAATATTGTAGTGTTTACTATAAATTATTTATCTGTGCACTTCATTAATAAAAAAAAAAAATAAAAAAAATAAAAGTATTTACCCTTATAATCTTTAATTATACTATTATTATCTTTAAACCCACTGAAGCTAAGCAGGGCTGAGCCTGGCCAGTACCTGGATGGGAGACCAACTGGGAAAACTAGGTTGCTGCTGGTAGAGGTGTTAGTGAGGCCATCAGGGGTGTTCACCATGTGGTCTGTGTGGGTCCTAACGCCCCAAGTGTAGTGATGGGGACACTTACTGTCAAAGAGCACCGTCCTTCGGATGAGACGTTAAACCGAGGTCCTGACTCTCTGTGGTCATTAAAAATCCCAGGATGTCTTTCGATAAAGAGTAGGGGTGTAACCCCGGCATCCTGGCCAAATTTGCCCACTGGCCTCTGTCCATCATGGCCTCCTAATACTCCCCATATCCTGATTGGCTTCATCACTCGGTCTCCTCTCCACCAATCAGCTGGTGTGTGGTGAGCGTTCTGTCGCAATATGGCTGCCGTCGCATCATCCAGGTGGATGCTGCACATTAGTGGTGGTTGAGGAGTTTCCCCCCTTCAATGTAAAGCGCTTTGAGTGCCTTGAAAAGCGCAATATAAATCGAACGCATTTTAATCAAATACATTTACCTCCCCTCCCCCCTCGAAACGACTTCTCCTCTCCCGGTTGTGTGCTATTGCGCGAGGGTGGGGCTATCGCGCTCTGTCTCGTTTCTGTGCCTCTCAGATGCCTGTCGCTGAGGGCATTCAAATCTGCCTACATTTTTTTTAGCAACGCCCAACTTCCAACGATCCAATCAGTTCACGAAAGAGGAAATCAAGCCCTGCCCTACATTTTTTCTAATTTCAGAGTCCGTTTCACTCGGCTATACGTCACAATAAGGTAAGATGAATAAAAAGATGATCTCAACTTTATTTTCATACCGACTTTAATTAGTTAAAGGACCCCATTGAAGGTAATGTTACTGCGAAGCTTATGATGAGCTTATGATTTTGTCTCAGAGTTGTTTCAAATATTTAACATTTTTTGGAACCACTATAAAAAAAGTGTTAATTTTATTGTTGTCCTTTGGTGTGACACCCCAATATTTCATTCTGTCGCACGTTAAGACACATTTCAATAAGAAATGTTAAAAGAAAAAAGTGAAAGAATTGACAAAGTTAATGACTCCTTATATTTTCTCAAACATCAGACTTTACCCTAGATCTCACTATGCATTTTTCTACAAAAGTGGTGTTTTACAAAAAAAAGCCTTTTAGCCTGCTACACGAACGTAGCAGTTGATAACGTAATGCATTAAACATTCTAATCACACCAGTGTGATTGTGCACTTCAAACACTTAATTGGCAAGTTATTTATTTTCTGGAAGCTGCACATCTTGTGAAAAGGGGCATTTTAGGACCCCTTTTAAGTAACTTTTAATTGCAATGATGCATCTCACATGATTCTGCAAAGATCAAACGTATCCAACTTGGGCAAGTTTGCATAGAAAAACAATGTAAAAGCAGCGCAGTGGAATGCAAAAATGCATTCTGTGATTGGTCCCTTACAATGTTCTTTTTAGGCATTTATCTTTGCATACAATACAGGATGTCATAAATTGACAGATAAGGAAATTGTGATATCTCGCAAAATTGAGGTCAATATTTCTGAATGTAAACCAGCGACATCATCTCCCACTTTGTGTCTGTTTGTTTGTGTGTGTTTGTGGGAGAAAGTGTGTTTGAGCATCTGCATGTGAACTGTGCCGCTGTGCTTTGAACCATTCTCTTTGATAGTACTCACAACAGATTTTGTGTGTGTGTCTGTGTGTGTGTCTGTGAGAACTACTCCTCGGTGCTGTATGAATGAATATTTCTGAAAGTAGGCCTCATTTGCATAAAAGTATGCAAGTCAGTTTGTGCAGAGCTCACACACGGCAGAGATAACGTGAAGACTTAATTAACTGCATGAAGACGTGATCCTTTCTGACTCTCACACTTTTTCCATTTGTGAGTCTGAAGATCCCTTAAATAGTGGCCTTGACCTTGCCTCATTTTAAAAGGGACCTTTCACATACACTCTGAATTCATTGTGCCACAACCTCTTTTGCTGTCTGATCCACATGCCCTCTATCTATCTACCAATAAAGCATTCAGTCTTTATCTTTGAGAAGAAAAGCACGTGATCGGGTATAGGAATGTTAGTATACTAGTGTTCTACTATTGTGAAAAAAACTATTTTGCCCAAATGTGCAGTAAACAGATCACACTGCATGGAATAATGGTGGCAACTTGACCATACTTTTCCAGTCATGAGAAATGCAGAAATATGAGCTGAGATTGAGACCCTATGAAGTGTCTTTGTCCGAATCGTTTCTTGACATTTACATTTTGACAATTGAAGAATTGAGCAGAAGCAAATATTACCATCTCAAATATTAAAGGCATGACTTCTGATTCATTAATAAATTAATTGCTGTTGTTTTTAGTAAACAAACAGACATGTGCTCTGAAACTAAAACACAGTGGGCTTTGAATAGGACACCTCCTTTTTGTATCCAGGGCAGGTTGATTGACACCCTTAAGCCTGACTGACATGTCATTGTTTGATTAGCTGTTTGAGGCTGACAAAATGACTGTGAATTAATGCAGTTTGGCTCTTGAATGGGATTGAGATAATAAAAATAATAAAAACAAAACAAGGATTCTCCTCAAGCAAGCCCCTTTAACCTCTTTTGCCACTGCCTCTGGAGAAAGGGTTGTCTCCGTTGCCATGGATACACATTTTCGAACTTCAGCGTATTTCTCAGTCTTGCTGTATTTTGCTCCATTTATCGTCAGTTGCAGTACATGCAGCCTTGTCTTCCACCATTTAGTCTTTAGCGAGACTTGCTCTAAATATATTTCATATATATATATCATATATATATCATATATACACATATATACATATATATATATATATATATATATATATATATATATATATATATATATATATATATATATATATATATATATATATATATATATATATATATATATATATATATATATATATATATATATATATAATATTGTGTGTGTGTCATACATGAGAAATAAATGTTAAGTGGTCTCATTTTTTTTCTAGAGCTGTTTTCATAATACCATTAATGTTACATCATGTTAATTTATTTCATAGTTTTGTATTGAATTTTTAACAATAAAATTATTAATATTTATTTAATTGAAATTTGTTGCTGTAATAATTTGTTGTACCTATACTAATATATTAGAATATACTTTTTAATCTTAAGTTCTTTAAATTCATAAATATTTTTTTTTTTTTTTTTTTTTAAACACAAATTAACACCAAAAAATTGTATGGCTTAATAAATGATCATATATTAATACATGTTGTTTATCTTGTTCATGATGCATAATGCACTTTAACCAGTGGTAACAATTACACAAGATTATTGACAGACTTTTAACACTTACACGTGCAGCAAGTTTATTTGCAAGTTAGTTAGTATTTATTCATCTACTTATTTACTTAACATTTACACAGTTTATAGACTTATTTAACACTTACACATCAAGTTTAAAATTATGTATTTACGTTTAGATCTAGCCTGTCATGGTAATATAAGACTATCCTCTAAGTTTCAGAGCTGAAAACTTCCTTGTTAGTCAAAAAAAAAACGCTTTTATAGACACTATCAATCTGGGGCTTCATCCTCACGTCATTGCGTGATGAAACACCGCCTCTATAGCACGTCTAATCCAGTAGCCCCGCCCACCGACTCATGGAGGACTTGTGCTAGCTGGTCAACAACAATACACATGCCGAGGAAGATTAAGATATTGCGCTATTCCTGGGTGCGGAAGAACATAGTCGCTGCATAAGCTTCCTTCGGATGCTAATATTAGGAATGAGTGGTTGAACTTTATTTTTAATGAAGTTCCATCTTACGTGGTGAAGACATGTTCACTTCATTTCACTGCGGGATCGTTTGTAAACAAATCTCCGGTCGATGCTGGATTTGGATCCGACAGGAATAGTGCAACACACCGACGTGAGTTTTTAAATGTGATAGTATTGCATTGTTATAGATCGTTTTGCTTATGTGTACGTGTCTAACAGAACATACCTCAGCACGCTGGACTCAGACACGTATGGGACAGGGCTCGCAAAGCCCGGCAGGCCGATGAATCTCTTTATATTCCGTTCTTGATCTGTGCTGTTGTGTCTCTCTCGACTTGACATTTGAAGGGCGGCATGCTTATATCGTCCGATCTTGCGAGCTATGTGTAATATAAAAATAATAGTCCAATCAATCGCGGGTGGATGAGAAATAAATCATTGTGTTTGTTTGATAAAGACGTTTATCAGCCCTGTGATCGAGAAAATCATACCGGTTGCCGCTTCTCTCGCATTCTCTCCTCCCTCATGTGAACTGAACTGACTGGAGAGCTTAAGCTCATTAAATATTCAAATCTTTTCCGATCGTAGCCGTGGGCGTTTACTTCCAAGTCTCCAGTGCGGCACGCCCATCAGAACCCAGCGTTCAGGAGAGAGACTCAAAACCAGTGTAGAAAATATCCTATTACTTATTAGTTATGATTTTTTTGAATGTAAAAACCACACAAACATCATTAGTTGACCTCAGACAACAGTATAACAATTTTTTAAAAGCCCGTTCATGACACCTTTAAGCCTGCTCACCGACACTATTGTAGTGAACATCAGTTAGGGTGGCATTCCAGAGACCAGTTTATGGCAAGGCCCCTCCCTAACTACCGGTGTGGAAGATGTGCCACACTATGATTGGACCCTTGGTGAATGAACATAAACAAATGTTCAGCAACATCAGATAAGATGCCAAGACAACTGCCAGACACCTCTTACATGGCAGGAAGGGGGGACCTTCTGCACCCACCACCACCAAGGAGAGGACTTCTCATTGGTCTACAAGTTGATTTTAACCACCAAACTCATTCCTAAGGTTAAGGCAAGTGCTGCCATAAAAATTCCTTCAGGACCTCCTGGAGGCAGCAGCAAAAGAGAGGCAACAGAGGTCTATCTAAATCCATTCATACACATGTTTGGAGGTCTTAAATGTATATGAACTGCAACTCATCCACCTCATCTTCCCACAAAGTACAGTTTATGTTAATGGTTATTGACTGTAAAAACAACAGTCCAGTTCTGCATCCTTCAGCCCAGCGTGGCAACGAATACTCGCAACTTTGCGCCCTTCCCACTGCACACTACCCGCATAACCATTGGAAGACATATCTACTGCCAGGACTGATTACCCGACTGTGTGGAGCGTGAATATAAACTTACCAAACCTCTATAGACGTTGGCATTAGTTTATACATGCAGCATGTTTTCTAACATGTTTAGATAACAGTTACTTGAGGTCAGGTTGTTACAAATAATAGGTTTATTATTTGTTTAATGATAAATATGTGATAAATTAGGTGGTTCCCATAAGAAGCATTCCCATAAAATTCTCTTCCATTGCTACATTCTGTACAACAGCATTGCATTTATCCATTCTGTGTTCACATCATTTATTGGTTTTATTGTTGCATTCATTACTTTTTGGTTATTAGTTTACTATCCTTTAGATATACATATCCATTACTAGCATTATTAAAGGGATAGTTCACTTTGAAATTAAATTTTGATATATTTTAGCTTACCTCATGGCATCCGATAGATGTAGTAGTATTTGTTTCCCCAGTAGTTTCAATTTTGATCATTTTAGGTCAAACCGTTCTTGTCTGTGCCTCACATAATGCAGGTCTATGGTCACCACCTCAAAGAGCATACACAGAAAAGTCCAAATTAAAGAATCCCCCATCGTAAGTACACACTGATGGCCTAAGACACGAAACGAGCGGTTTGTGTGAGAAAACGAACAGTATTTATATCGTTTTTACCTCTTGTAAATTGGATGCCCATGAGGTAAGCTAAAACATATATCAAAATTTAATTTCAAAGTGAACTATCTCTTTAATCGTTGAAGTATTTACTCTTGCATATCTATTGTTAATAAATTTCATTCATTTTATTACACTGTGTCTTCATTGTGTTGATGATCAAAGACTCTACTGGTTGTCCAGACTCAAATTCTTCAGATAAATCAGCTGACCAACTCCCTCTAATTTACATTAATTCTGAATTACTGAACAGCTCTTTTGCGAGTGTTCTTGTATTGTTAAGATAGTTTTCTTAGCTGTTGCCCCGTATCAAAGGGGGGAGGGGTCATCTGATACACTCATAACCACACCTTAAGTGACACGTGATCTGAAAATCACTACATCATCGATGAACTGAGTTAAAATCACTACACTATGCTGTGATTGGCTTGACCAGAGTTTGGTTTTTCCAGCTCGCAAGTTTATTGGAAAGTTGCTACACTGTAAAAAAAAAAAAAAAAAAAAGTCAGGTCTCCAATTGAAATTTTTTAAGTGGCTGGTCACATCTAAACTTTTTAGTGGGCCGAATTGAATTTCTGTGAATTACATTGTATAAATTCACAGAAATTCAATTTGGCCAACTGAAAAATGTAGATGTGACCAGATGTTTAGATTTAGATGTGTAAACAATACTCGCTGTCACTGCCACTAGGGTGCGTCTAGATTTCTAGGCTAGTATGAATCAGCATAAATGAAAGAAATACAAATACTACCAAGTATGAATAGTTTACAGTTTAGGTATATTATAATGAAAACAATGTCAGAGTGCAAAAAAATAAATAAATCATAATTCCCTTAACATAGTTTCATTTTGTTTTGTTCGTTTCGAGTTGTTCGTTTGTTTGTTTGTTTTTGTTCGTTCATTCATTCAAATAATATTTTGTGTGTGTGTGTGTATGAGAGTGTTTGTTTGATTCGCCCTGAAACTCAAAACCACTTTTCCCTGACTAATATGCGTTTTTTTATAATGCAACTGTTGTATATTTCAGCCTTTCTGTTTTTGTGCCATGTTGTGTCTGTTAATGCTCTTATCTCTGCTGTGCAATATGCAATGCTTTAGGTCAGAATCTCCCACACACACTCACACTTCAGGCTATCTCTCTCCTCCCTCTGCCTCTGCATCTCTCGCTTTTCCCTTCTCCATATTTGACTGCATCCTGCTTCCAAAACTAGACCATGACGACCTATTTTTTTGGATTAGTCAGAGTCAGGATTTGGGAGACACTATGTTACAGACTCATCTGTTGTTTCATTTAGGTAAGAACTGGATTAGGTAAAGGTTCATTAGCTTTCACTGCTTAGTCATTTCCTTTGAGGATTACTTCCTGAAGAAACAAACCTATATTTAATTGACATAATTGGTGGAAAAAATATATTTTTCTTTCTGCTTTTAAAACTAAACAGACATGGCTTTATAACGCATAGTATTATTATGTTGGCTTGACAAAGCTTTAAGGTTATTATTATTATTATTCTTAGCAAAAAAATAAACAGCATCTCCTCCTAGGGTTTTCAAGATACGACCACCAAACTCTGTTTAGATATCTATTTCTCTATTCTATTCTATTTCAAACTTAATGTTGTATCAATTAATATGTAGTATATAGCTTACTGTACATAATAAGGAAAAATGAGTTTGTCTTAGCACTATTTTAGACGTTTCTATTTGAAATGGTCAAACATATGTGCTTGCATTCATTATTCATTAAAATATTAGGATTCTAAGCCCTAATATGATGCATAAGCTATTAACGTTTTAAAATTACTTTTTTTAACCTTAATTACGACACGAATTGAAATATAGATAATAAAAATAATAAAATAGAAAATAATAAAAATTGAAGAAATATATTTTAAGTGGTCATTAATTGACTGTAATTATTGCTAAAATAGTATTTAGTAGCCTACTAAAAGATCTCTTCAAAATATTCAATAAACATTATTGAACTAAAATAAAGAAAACTAATTCAATTGAAAAATAGTTACGGTGTATGGTCACATTTGACCATCAGTGTATTAGTGTGACCAATTAGTAAGGAATATCTGAGGGCTAAATACAAGACAATTAATGTTAACAATGTTGTATCTCTATCACTCTCCATAATAAAACGATCCTGTGAATATGGCTGACTTAATAATCAATGCACACTAAGCTGTCCTTTTTAACAAAACTTGCTGCAAACATCTAGTGAAACTGTTGTGTACCTTGTTGTGTGTTAAGCCATTCAAATGCATTAACACCGTGCTAGAAGTATTGAGCACTCCATGTACCGCGTGACTGCGCGCGGCGCGCCGCCCCGCCGGTAGGTGAGAGCATGCTGCCACTCCACTTTTCAACGCCTCTGGCTTTAACATTAGCGCCAAAACGCTATTTATTGTTTGAATTTCGCATTAAAACTTAATAATAAAAAAGCTATAGGCATAGCTTTGTTTAATATAAAAAGCAGGTTTGGCAATTTGGTGTGAGATTAAGCATGGAGATTAAGATGAGCAGCGTGAGAGCGTGACACGGAGCCCGAAAGCATGTGTGTCACGCCAAATGCGTGAGAGTTGGCAACCCTGTTACAGGCTGGTATGAATTGTGGTTTTGGTCTCAGTGGTGCGTGGGTCAATGTATAAGCAGCCTGCACACGACCGACGTTTTCAAATGACCCGCCCGCAACTCGGGTCGCAAAAAAGAGAAGAAAATAGTGTACCCGACCCGCTTCCTGACCCGCATTTTTTAAAAGTAGTAAATGCTCCCTGGCATAATATCCATTAATCCAGCCTGTGGAGGAGAGAAATGTTTCAGGCCCTGACCTGCGCTCAGAGGTGCAGCGGCGAGAGCAGGCAGTTCTTGAGGCGGCACATCATTTTCCATTTCAGCTGTCTAGATGCATATTATTGATGAACGCGATGTTTATGTTTCGACCCTGCTCGGAGAATTCATCAGCAGGTCAACTGAGAGAAAGCACACTTTTGGAAAAATGTGAAGCTCTTAGGAGCACAAAGTTACAAACTGTTCTTTTTCTGAATACTGTATGATTTTGTCATGTAAAAAAGGCTTGATTTATTTTATTTCATTTAGTTTTCTTAACAATTAAGATGTTGCATGTGTTTATCAAGTCTAACCGAAGTGTGTGTCTCTCCCCCGACTTTCCCAACAAAAATCCCGTCCTGGAATGTATATAGCCTACGCCCTACGCCAAAATTAGTTTTATGCACGCGGTTTTTCGCGTGCATATGATACGCATTTTAAGGTGCATTATACACATGAACCACCCACCCCACCACCCCCATCCTACCCAAGAGCGTGTCATATACACCCACTAAAGTGCGTATCATATGCAAGCCAAAACTCGTTTTACCGTATACATTCCACGAGATTGCACACGCGTAGCTATTGATACGCATTACCATGTGATCGTGTTGGACATTACTGAGCTATATGCGTTTTAAAGTATAGCCTATTAAAGTTGTACAATATTATTGCTCAGTTCAACGTGTTGGGAAATCGGGCATTTTGTCCCGCGTCATCTTTATTTCAAACAACCCGACCGACCGCGACCTGAGTATCATTAAAAATATTTTTGGATGACTCATAACCACCGGTACCTGCGGGCTCATTTTGGATCAACCCGCGCATCACTGGTCTGTACGGCTAATTTTGCCCTTCACGACAACTGTAAGGGGGGTGCATTTTTTTTTCTCATTCGTTTACATTATATAAAGCCTTAAAGTTCTGCATAATTAAGGGCGTGGCCACTTTGAGTGACAGGTGGATAGCCATTTATCCGCTGTCTGTTAGTCATTACGTCATCTCAGCTCCGGCCACCAAGCCCCAACATCAAAGTTTGTCCCAACAAACTTTAGTCGGTTATTCCCGTGCCCCAGGAGCCATGTGTCCTTGATGCGACTTTTGCGTTGTTCTGACAAACGAAATATGTAAATCCAGTGTATGCCAGTAGGTATTGCTTATTGAACCGCAGAAATAGAGCTGTTTCCCAATAGTTGTGAAATCTACATGGGGAAATCTTTTGCCCTCACCCAAAATGTCTAATCGCTTGAATTCTTTTTGGAATTTGTCTGCGATTTTTGCCTGCGATAGTTTGCTGAACATGAGTAAATGTGACTGCATCTTTACACAGTACACACATGGTTATTAATGCAGTTTGATAGATATCATAATGGCATTAATTTGCATATATAATTTTTTTAAGCTACATTGGCAAAAAATAGCATGTGACTTTTAACACTTTGTACTGAAAAAAATCTGTGCAAAAAAAGTTGAGAAAACCTAAAAGTTTAATGCAATAGTTGTACAAACTTTGAGTTATCTCAAGTTTTTTGTTAAATAGTTGAATAATCTTTAAAGGGGTGGTTGCATGCAATTTGACTTTTTTAACTTTAGTTAGTGTGTAATGTTGCTGCTTGAGCATAAACAGTATCTGCAAAGTTAGAGCACTGAAAGTTGAATGCAAACAGAGATATTGTCTTTTAAAATTATGGCAGTTTATTGCCTACAAAAACGGCCGGTTTGGACTACAGCAAGCTTCTTCCTGGGTTGGTGACATCATAAACCTTTGCACACCGCTGATGTGACTTCTGCCCATAATGGGAAGGGGAGTGGCCTTTCCAGACAACCTGTGCTTGGCACTTCAGCCAATAAAAATACATGAAACTACATTTGGCCATCTAACCCATCAAAGACCATTGCGTTTTTCAGAGGGAGGGGCTTCATAGAAGCAGGAAGCAAACGAGCCGTTCAAAGGACAGTGGAGACAGCGGTGTGGAAAAAAGGTCAAATATAAGAAAAATACAGCGTAAAAAAAGAAAAAAGAAAAGAAAATCAGTATTAAGACATGTGGACAAGGGAACCAAAGCTGAATTTGGTTGGATTTTTTACAGTGATGTCTTCGCTGGGCATGTCTGTTGTCAATAGCTTGAGGCTGCCTACACTATATACGTCAAAGTGAACTTTCCAAATCCTTTTGTCCTGTTGATGGAAGTAGCATAGTATACTAGTATGGGGCAGTTTAATGTTGTCGACCTTGTATATTGGCTCGTTTTGCTTTTCTCATGATGGAGTGCTTGTGTCCTGTGCAGAGGGGTTGTAAGGGTCAGTCAGAGGGTGGACGGTGGTCATAATTACACCTGCTTAAGGTGCAAGACTCCTTGAGTGGTTTCAAAAAGGTAAATGTCAAATTCACTTCAGTGAAGCATGCAGATGTTCTGAAGATTTCCATATCTGATCCAAAGTTAACTGCGTTCTCATTTGCTATTAGCCAATTATCATAACAGATTAATTTTAACAAAGGCAATTAAGCCTGTGCTCAAAGCCCTGTGATGGGACACAGACAGCCATCATGCAGATTAGATGTGATTACGTTACGTGATTGTCCTTGTTTCCTGGTGCAGTCAGAGGGAAGTGTTTACTGTTTCTTTTTTCACTTTCCCAGGGAGGTTGTTTCATCTCTTTCTCCTTTGTTGACATGATTTGGAGTTCCTCCCTCTGCAGTCCTCTGAAATAGTGTGTGCGTGCGTGCGTGTGGTTCCAGTATACCTTATGGGGAGAAAATCATATTAAGTGATATAAATGTATGTGTATGTATGTTTGTGTATTTTTTTATATATTTTTTTTTACTTCTGTGATTAGGTTTAGGGAATAGAATATACAGTTTATACAGTATATCATTATGTCTAAGGGAATGTCCCCATAAAACATGAAACCCAACATGTGCGAGTGCAGATTCGTCAGCTCCTCCTTGTGACCTTGCTTGCATCAAATATCTCTAAATGAAGGTGAATGGAAGGAAATGATGGGGAGATGTATTAGAGTGGATCAATAGGCTACATGCACCATCACAGCACCGTTGCATGTTAATGCTTGTTCCATGTTTCATTCCAATTCGAAAGCATTTCCGTTGGGGCAAATGAATTACTATTGTTATCCATCATAACGAAATACATTTGAACCAGTCCCAGAGGTCAGCTTGTTAACCCCTCAAATGTGTGTACTGAGTTATGACATTTTGTCACACATTATGATCTGCTGTCTAACCTGTGATGATCGCTGTAGATCAGTAGTAATCTATTAGTTCCCGCTACTAGACACAGCATCGTTCATTACAGTCCTATAGACTAGGTCAGTTTGTGTCCTTCTCATACAGTACACTGTGGCTTCTTTTAGTAGCACCAGGATAAAACACACACACACACACACACACACACACACATATATATATATATATATATATATATATATATATATATATATATTAGGGCCGGGACTCGATTAAAAAAATTAATCTAATTAATTAGAGGCTTTGTAATTAATTAATCGAAATTAATCGCATTTTAATCGCATATAAATATTTGACCTGAGAACAATGAGAAGTAATTTTTCACATGTATTTTTAGTATACCATTGAATAATGACTGAATACATAAGCTTAATCAACAAAATATTGTTTATTTATTTCAGTCCAGCGGACCAGCGCAATGTTTGCCAGTTTAGCAAAAGCATTTTTGTGATATTTGAGGCTCAATGTGCTGCGGTGATGCGCAAATTCCTTGTTGTATAGCTTGCACACAACCGTGCTCTTGACGACGCTTCCATTCTTTCGTTTTTAAAACAAAATTTCCCATCCACGGAGCCAAGCAGAGCGGTCTCATCAGCTTCTTCGTTCATGTTCACTCATGCCCTGCGTCTCAATCAGCTCCCTAGTGCCCTAGTCAGGGCACTGATCAGGACATAAGTCAATGGGCTGACTCCCTGATCAGTGCCCTGACTACTGAACTAGGGAGCTGATTGAGACGCACCCAAGGTTTGTTGTTGTCTTGACTCCGGAGCGCTAGTTGGTGTTCCAGTATAATCGGTCCGTCGAAACTGATTCATTGAAAAACGTTCCGCGGTGCAAAAATAAATGCGGTTAAATTTTTTATTTTTTTGCGTAATTAATTAACGCGTTAAAGTCACGTAATTAATTAATCTTAATTAACGCGTTAAAGTCCCGGCCCTAATATATATATATATATATATATATATATATATATATATATATATATATATATATATATATATATATATATATATATATATATATATATATATATATATATATATATATATATATATAATAAATAAATAAATAAATATACGGAGAGGATAAAGATGTTTATGAGCCCTGTGGTTAAGAGAATCATTCCGGTTGCCGTTTCTTCCTCAATCTCTCCTCTCCGTCATGTGATCTGACAGGGGAGCTTAAGCTCATTAAATATGCTAATCTTATCCAATCGTAGCCGTGGGCGTTTACTTCCAAGTCTCCAGTGCATCACGCCCATCAGAACCCAGCGTTCAGGAGAGAGACTTAAAACCAGTGTAGAAAATAGCCTATTACTTATTAGTTATGTTGTTTTTGATTTTAAAAACCACACGGACGTCATTAGTTGACCTCAGACCACAGTATAAAAAAATTAAAAAAGCCAGTTCATGACATCTTTAAACACTACCTTAAAAAAACTATTACTAAAACTTACTAACTATTAATAAGCAGTAAATTAGGAGTTTGAGGCAAAAGTCGTAGTTAATAGTGAATGTGTTCCCCATGTTACCTTGTAGTATATTGTATTATACTATATATGATTCAAAAGTTTGGGTCAGTATGAATATATATTGATTTATAATATGCATTAAACTGTAAAAAAAAAAAAAAAAGTTGTTTTCACTAAAATATTAAGCTGCTCAACTGTCTTTAATAATGATAATAATAAGAAATGTGCAACAAAATCAACATATTAAAATGATTTCTGAAGGATCATGTGTCTCTGAAGACTGATGATGGAGAAAATTCTGAATTACCATCACAGTTTAATTGTTAAAATGTTAAATTGCAATTATTAACCTACCGTTTTTTTCTTTTTCTTTTTTTTTTCTGTTATATTCCCTTGTACTCCTGCCTTTATAAAACATGATTAGGACTTTGTTAGCCAAAGAGGACTGGGTGCGTTCTGACAGCTTCATCACCTCTCAGTATGAAGGGTGAACATCCCCACCACCATCTCCTTCACATTGACCTCCTAATCAATTCACACCGGTCATATCTTGTTCAATAACAGTTCCACGCCAGACGGATCGATGAATCGCCACCAACACACACACACACACACACACACACACACACACACACACACACACATACACACACACACACACACACACACACACACACACACACACACACACACACAAACACACCATGTTCTCATGTGTCCCCAATGAGTTGGGGGACTGCGGTGTAGTGTGTGAGATCTCAGGGAGGAGGGCATGACACCATCATGTGGCACACTGTCAGATCGAGTCGGTGCTCTCTGGAGCTTTGCGCGTGGGGTGGGGCGTGTCCTAAAAAGCCATCGCTCATAAATGCAGACAAAAGAGCTGCTGATAGTTAATGTTAATTAATACATTCATTAACCTACTGCTAACCTCAGTGCGTGATTGACACAACCTCCCCAGTCGGAATGTGCTGATGGCTGGATCTGAAACGCATGCTGGGAAAAGATACAATAAGCTGCATATTTGTCACAACGCCTTTGTGCTCCAACCAGTCAGATGGAGACGTGCCATTTGCAGCTTTAATTAAACACAGACCATTATGAGAGATAGTTGTAAATCTCATGCAGTGATTTGCTGAAGTTTAGTTTTGTATTTTAAATGTCATGCATCTCTCTCTCTCTCTCTCTCTCTCTCTCTCTCTCTCTCTCTCTCTCTCTCTCTCTCTCTCTCTCTCTCTCTCTCTCTCTCTCTCTCTCTCTCTCTCTCTCTCTCTCTCTCTCTCTCTCTCTCTCTCTCTCTCTCTCTTCTTTATTTGAAGAACCCATCAAATAGCTCAACAACCATGGTTTTACTTTCTGTGATGTATTTGAAAAAAATCGCAAGGACTGGAGATTTTTTTTTTTAAGGTGCACTTTTTTTTTTTTTTTTTTTAGCGCCATCTAGCGGTGAGGTTATGAATTGCAACCGGCCACCCCTTCCTTTCGAAGCACATATAGAAGCTACGGTGGCCAGCACAGGCCAAAGATGTTATCGTCTGAGACAGCTGAGTGTAGCTAGCTCTCTGTAGAGTAGTTTGTCCGTTTAAGGCTACTGTAGAAACACAACGACGCAAAATGGCGACTTCACTGTAAGGGGGCCTGTTACATGGTGTATGTAAATAGAAATACACAAAAACATAACGGTTCATAATGTAAGCTCTTTATACACCACTGAAAGCATAGTTATGTATATTGTATTGCATTTCTGTCAATAGATCCTCATAAATATTACACATTGCACCTTTAAGTAATGGATCTACACTTTGGACCACTTTTTTTGCATATATAGATGACATTAAAGCTAACAGACATGCACTAAAAGGATAGCTCTCGTTTGTTTGTTTGTATATGATGACGCCGCCATTATTTTCCGACCATTGCAGTATTCATAGAAATTCCACATGCTCAAAAGTCTTAACCTCGCGCCATGCTTCCTGCTTGCAAAGAGTCTCATCACTGTCTGGAGTCTCTAGAGAGCAGACCCTCATAAATCACATCACCCCCTGCCACCCAGACACTCAACAGCGTACCGTAGACCCTATTAACCTGCCCCAATCTTAATGAGTTAGTTAACGCACTATTTTCTGTTAATGTAGCTCATCCCTGAGCTCGGGCGCCTGGGGAGTGCTGGGCAAGTGTGATAATTGGCCGTAGTTTATCATCGATTGCAGACTGATGAATGGGACGAGAGGGACTCAATTTGTTTATGCCTTGTTTTGCTTTATCTGGCTATCATCTCCCTCTCCCCCTCCCCTCTCCATCACACCTCGTCTGAAGGCCGGAGTCAATGTGCTGCTGCAGGATGTGAATGGGAACATTTCACTTGACTACGCCACAGAGGGGACGGAAACCAGCTACATCCTCATCAGACACCTGGAGGAGAATGGTAGGGTCATTTATTTATTCGCTTATTTGTTTACAGTTTTGTATGTCTACATACACGCATAACTAGGACTTAAAGGGTTAGTTCACCCAGAAATGAAATTTGATGTCATTAATGACACGCTAATGTCCTTCCACACCTGTAAGATCTCCGTTCATCTTCATCACAGTTTAAAATATTTTATATTTTAGTCCCAGAGCATATGCAGTCTATGCACACTGTACTGTCCATGTCCAGAAAGCTAATAAAAACATCATCAAAGTAGTCCATATGTGACATCAGTTGCTTGATTAGATTCTCTTGAAGCATCAAAAATATATTTTGGTCCAAAAATAACAAAAACTACTTTATTAGTTTTCCGCATTTGTTTTCAAACCTCAAATAAAGAGTCAAACGGCCCTGACTCAGTGAATCAATCAATGATTCGGATCACCAATGTCACATGATTTCAGCAGTTTGGATCACGTGTAAAACTGCCAAACTGCTCAAATCACGTGACATCTGCAATCTGAATAATTGATCGATTCACTGATTTATGGCTGTTGAATCAGTGAATGTATGCCGCGCCCACACTTACCTCAGCTGCGTTTATCATGATGAATGTAATCGGACTTCCTGCTGCATTTGTGCCATTTGTAATGTGACTCTCGTTCAGCTCACAGGCACGTTCAGTTTTTAATTGTAGTGTCTATTCTCTAACTGAACTGATTTTTTTGAAAATGAGCGCGGTGGGCAAGTGATTCAGTAATCCAGTAGCGGTGGTTTTGGGAGTGGCCTCATACGGCAGCGAAGCAAGTGCATTCTGGGAGTTGTTGTCTTTCATCTAGGGCTGCACGTTTTCAAGTTTTTCATTAACCGTTAACCGAGGCCCTTAGCGGTTAATACTCGGTTAACCATAGTGTGCGTCAGGGTTATTTTTAGCTTATTAATTTGACGACCACCATCTCCGTAGTGAACGCGCCTATAGAGAGAAATGCACATCATGGATTACATAATCAGAGAGTAGCCTATTTCTTTTCGTTTTAAATTGTTAAAAGACATTTCAAGTTTCTTAAGATCTATTTCATGTCTGCGAGGCGTACGCTGAGTTTCGTTAAATTAGGATGAGATGCGCTCCAGTTCACGAGCAATGCAAGTGGCCGCGAGGTGAGGGCGCCTGCATGATTAGGGCATTAGTAAAATATGCAGCCGAGAATGATTCACACAGACTCAGCGTTTGACTCGCGCGGCTGCTGAGCCTCTCCCGGCAGAGAGTTTAAGCATCTGTGGACTCGTCCCTTCAGCTCTGGCCATCTTGCTTTCAGTCCGCGATTAGCTTTTTTGTTTTCTTCATTACAGTTAAAGTAACGTCTGCTTTTCTCTAGTCATTCACAAGTTTCTCACTTAAAACTTTCTTTCTTCTGCTCCGTTATGCACAGCGCGCGCGGCTCGCGCTCTGCTTCTGCCCTAATGCGACTTATAGTCCAGTGCGATGTTTGTTATTTTCCTCTTCATGACGCATATTTTGACTGATGCGACTCATACTCCGGAGCAACTTATAGCCTGAAAAATGCGGTAAGCACTGCATTGCAATACTTGCATTTTGCCCCGTCACTCTCATTTTTGAAGTGCTCCCACGCTTTCTTTGCCGGCTTAGAAAGCTGGTCATGACTTCTTGTGAATATTACAAATGTCTGGCAGCGCTCTTGCGGTCTCTTGGGGTGCAAACATATATTACAACTAAATTCAAAGCACGTCATTGACGCCACTTAACCGAGTAAAATGTTTCACTCGGTTACGCAATTTTTAACGGTTAATCGGTCAATCGGTTAACCATGGACACCCCTACTTTCATCCCCATGAGACAAAAATACATTTTCTCTTTTCTCAGTCTAGAAACCAGTCTAGAGACCAAATTCAAAAGTAATTTTACATTTCTACTACATTAATAACCCACTTTAATTAGAAAGATAAATGCTAAATGACTGAAGTAACCCTTTAACGACTTTTTAATTAATGAACATAAATGTACACTACCGTTCAAAAGTTTGGAGTCTGTAAGATGTTTTTAATGTTTTTAAAGAAATCTCTCAAAAATACATTTTTTTGAAATATTATTACAATTTAAAAATAGGTCTTTTGTGGCTAATGTTTTTCCAAAGTTACTAGCCACTCAGCATTTTCACTGGCAACAATTTTGACATCAATACCATTTTTTACAAAGGCAATCATTCTCATAATTTGGCAGCAGCTATATTAGGCTGCTGTCACTTTAAGACCTGGGGCACGGATCCATTATACAGTTACACATGCGTTTTCTTTCTTTCACTATTAAGTGAACTTTATGCTAATTTAAAACGTAACTGACTGTTTACGTTAATACTCGCCAAGACCAGCGTTTTGACTGTTTTTTGTGTGTATTTGGTTAAGTTCATTAAGCAGCGGAAAAAGGGTTAATAAAAAAAAACAAAAAAAAACTTGGTAACACTTTATTTTGAGGTTCAGTTATTAACTATTAGCTTATTAGCATACCTATTACTAGGATATTGGCTGTTTATTAGTATTTATAAAGCACATATCAATGCCTTATTCTACATCCCTTAATCCTACCCAATACCTAAACATAAATGCTACAAAAACTACCATAATAACTATTAATAAGCAGTAAATTAGGAGTTTATTGAGGCAAAATTCATAGTTAATAGTAAATATGTGTTCCCCATACTAAAGTGTTACCAAAAACTTAAATTATTACTGGGAGGTTTTCACACTTTGGGTGTGAGTTCAGAATCTGCAGGACTGAGTAAGAATATGCACAATATGTACAATCTCACACCAAAATTTAAAGCCCTATAACACCAATAATCTTCATCTGGAGCAAACAAAATGAGCGAGTAAGGGACGCTGTTGGTAGAAAGCGCAGTTGATATTGTGTTTCCACTATTCTGTGGAAAATCAGTATTGGAAGCTCATTTGAAGAGTATTGGAAGTACCTTTTAGATATTTCAGTATTGAGATAGTGGCTAGTAGGAGTGACTGTGTTACATGCCACTGCTGAATTCCACCCACATTTGATGGGTTGCTAGGTGTTAATGTCAAGCCTTATTAGTATCTATTCCAGTAGGTACTAGTTCTTATTCATTAGCTACTAGTTCATAAAAACACTAAAGTACTCGTACCTAGTGGAATAGATACTAGTATTTGACAAAAAAGTACTTGTAGCATGCAAATAGAATAGATACTACAGACAACTATCCAGTCTGGTTTTCAAGAATGCGGTTGTGAGTCCTGAATTCAGTTATAGAATACGGTTGTCCCTCCCATAAATAACTGGACTATATGTGAACAACTGCATTAAGGACTCAAATACAGAACCGACAACTGTATTCTGTTGCTGTGTGAACGTGTCCACAGAGCACCATTTGCAAGTGAAGATTATTTGATTCCTCAGACATGTGAAACTGAAGAATATATCCTCCATTTGACCCAAGATAAGAGCGCAGAGAGTCTGAGAGATCCCATACTGTCTGATCCCGTACACTGATGAATAAGAGCTGTGTCATCGGACATCTGTCCTGATGTCCTCCTCACTTTGACACCTGTCTGTGCATTTATTTTTTAGGTGTGGACATGAGCTCTATGCACCAGATGAAGACCCAGCGCTCATCTACCATGATGTCTGACGTGAGGCAGCTGGTCAGCAGCGGGGGCAGCGTCAATCAACAGAATGATGACGGGGTCACGCTGGTGAGAAAATGCATGAATCCCAAAATATGTAACGGTTCACTGATCTATAAACACAACACAGTCTGTTTAATGTGTACAGATGGTGATTTGAATGGGAAGGTTTTTTGGCCAAACGAAACATGACCTGTTAAATGCGTTTCTTTTGGATGTTTTTTTGTATGTTTAGCTACACATCGCCAGTGCCAGTGGTTATAAGGAAGTGGTTTCAGTGCTGCTGGAGAACGGCGCAGATGTCCAGGTGTCTGACAACAGCTACTGGACACCCTTACATCTGGCTGCTAAATATGGGCAGGTATATATTACATTGCACTCATTTTCTTACGAATTGTCCAAATAAATATAGACTAAATCAGGAATTTGATTAATACATGTTATTACAGGAATGCATGCACATGCCAAACTATCTCTTGTAGAAATTGTGTATTTCATTTTTATTTAGATTTAATTAAAGGAATTACTTTTTTTTTTTGCATTGGCACACAACTCCCTGTGCTTTCTTGTGTTTAGTCGTTATGTCAGATCACTGCTGTTCACGGTCAGTAAATATATCGATGTTAGAGTTATCGTAGACCATATACGGTTCATTATATCACCCTCCCTTCCTGTTCCTGATTAATGAGACTTCAACATTTCATTGATCTTACCAATTCCCAGCCAGATGGAATCAAGCTTCGAGGGTACCATACAAATACTAATGTGTTTTATATGAGTTAAATAACAGCGTTTGGAGATTGATTTCTGGAGGAAAAGACAAACCTGCTGACATGGTCAAATTTTTGATAATGTTTCAGGTTGCTGATGAAGAGAATTTTCTTTCTTCTCCTTTGTTCTTTTTGTCCCTCAGGACACTCTTGCCTACATACAGATATTTCAGCTTTTTTTTTTTTTTTTTTTTTTTTTTGCTGTGAGTTTTAGGTTTGTGGTTAGTACATTCAGAATCCAGTGCATGTATTGATTTTTCTCTCCATTTCCCCTTTTCCATTAACATGGTGGTGCCGGAAGTTATGTGTATAAAAGAAAAAGAAAAAAAAAAGATGTTCAGGCCTGGACCTATGTGGACCAAAAAAATGTCCCCACAAGGACAAGGATTTAACATAGGGTTAAAGGTGCAATGGGTGATCTGGGATTCTAACTTTAGCCTGCTAGCAATAAAAGCCTACAAAAGCCACGTCCGAAGCCACGCCTCCTCCAAAACACATGAACGCGCACACAGACCAGAAGCAAGATGTCCAGAGACAACGTTATTGGATTACATCATGTACCATACTACAACAGTAACAGTACTACAATAACGAACGTAAACGTTTGCCTGCTATTTTCTCTCTGTCTGCACAGCGCACGTGAACGCAATGATGTATGATGTCTGCAAGAACAGGGTGCGCAGTGGTATGCAAACACACGATGACTAATAGGGAACACATGCTATCATTTCATTCGGACTGAATGCTACAAATGCCTTCCACAGACAATATATATTTATAAAAATACTTTGACCGCTTAACATAGGGATTGCTATTAGGATATGAGGGGACTTTTAATCAGCATAACAAAGATGTTTCTATTCTAGTTACCTATTGCACCTTTTAGTAATGTAGAGTTTTTCTGGAACACACACACACAAATAATAAACACGAATGGATGTTTTCTCTGGCCACATCCATAATTCATTGAAGCAGGGCCAGAATTTCACTCTCACTCTATCTCACAGAGACAGACAGAAACATTGAGTGAGTCATTAGCACTGCAGATGGTTGTGTGACTCAGCAGAACTGCCAGGCTGCTGAGATTCAGTTCAGTTTCATTGTTCACCAACTTGACACATATCTGTACATGCAGTAAACAATAGAGAAAATTGTAAACTGAGTGGAATCCGTGGCGAGGCCAGGAATTTAAAAGTGAGCGGATCTTGGTAAAATAGGGTGGACCAATGCCTAGTCTTAAATTACACCATTTCTAGCCATTTCCACCGAAATTACCCAGGACAATTTTTCCCAGGAACCCCCCACCCTCAAAAAAAAAAAAAAAAAAAAAAAAATATGAATATATATATATATATATGTGTGTGTGTGTGTGTGTGTGTGTGTGTGTGTGTGTGTGTGTGTGTGTGTGTGTGTGTGTGTGTGTGTGTGTGTGTGTGTGTGTGTGTGTGTGTATGTATGTATGTATGTATGTATATATATATATATATATATATACACTCACCTAAAGGACTATTAGGAACTCCTGTTCAGTTTCACATGGCAGTTGCTTCAGTGCTCTTAGGGGTGTGGTCCTGGTCAAGACAATCTCCTGAACTCCAAAACTGAATGTCAGAATGGGAAAGAAACGTGATTTAAGACATTTTGAGCATGGCATAGCTGGTGCCAGACGGGCCGGTCTGAGTATTTCACAATCTGCACAGTTACTGGGATTTTCAGGCACAGTCATTTCTAGGGTTTGCAAAGAATGGTGTGAAAAAGGAAAAACATCCAGTATGCTGCAGTCCTGTGATTGAAAATGCCTTGTTAATGCTAGAGGTCAGAGGAGAATGGGCTGACTGATTCAAGCTGATAGAAGAGCAACTTTGACTGAAATAACCACTCGTTACAACCAAGGTATGCAGCAAAGCATTTGTGAAGCCACAACACGCACAAACTTGAGGCGGATGGGCTACAACAGCAGAAGACCCCACCGGGTACCACTCACCTCCACTACAAATAGGAAAAAGAGGCTACAATTTGCACAAGGTCACCAAAATTGGACAGTTGATTTTGGTGTGGTGGATGTGGGGGGTGTTTTCCTGGCACACTTTAGGCCCCTTAGTGCCAATTGGGCATTGTTTAAATGCCACGGCCTACCTGAGCATTGTTTCTGACCATGTCCATCCCTTTATGACCACCATGTACCCATCCTCTGATGGCTACTTCCAGCAGGATAATGCATCATGTTACAAAGCTTGAATCATTTCAAATAGGTTTCTTGACAATGAGTTTACTGAACTAAAATGGCCCCCACAGTCTCCAGATCTCAACCCAATAGAGCATCTTTGGGATGTGGTGGAACAGGAACTTTGTGCCCTGGATGTGCATCCCACTAATCTCCATCAACTGCAAGATGCTATCCTATCAATATGGGCCAACATTTCAAAATATTATATATATATATATATATATATATATATATATATATATATATATATATATATATATATATATATATATATATATATATATATATATTTGCTTACACAAATTAAACACAATCTTACAGCTTACATTTGCACAAAACAAAAGGCTGCAAATTCACACACAAACTTATAGTCATGATGAAAGGATGTAGATGTAAAATTGTCCCAAACAACTCCGCCATGCTCGCTTCATTTTTCCTTGTGTCTGGTTTACATGTTTCATGGTTGAGCAGCATGCACACGCATGACCCTGCTTAATCAATGATCAAAATGTTTTGTCGATTAAATTAATTATCGATGATTAATCGAACGTTGATAAATTGTAAGCATCCCTAGCCATCTTATTAGCCAAGTTATTCTGTTGTATTTATCCCCAAAGCTGTTTTTGAGTTAATTTTGGTCATACACACATAAATAATACATCAAACATGCTTTCACATCATAGATCGTATGCACACACATGCATGACTCTAATGTGTTTGAGTCCGAAATACTATGATTTAGTACCTTGGACACACTGTCAATGTGTGTAAAGCTAGCAGCAGCACAGTAAGAGAATTAAAAAGACAGGTAAACAAATGTAGATGAATATGTCTATATATTTGTGTGTAGGGAGTAACTAATGAACACACTGCTGAGGGTGTGAATGTGAGGTGTTAGCATATGTTCAGCGCTGGAGGAAGGAACGGAGCTGATCTGGCAGCTGATGTTGTAGATGAGACTCAGAGCTGATGGATGCAGCCGTCTTTAAGATGTGACCTACATATTTCAGTATTCTCTTTGAGTTGCTCTCAAGTCACGGGTGTGCGTTTGTGTCCCTACAGACCCACATAGTGAGCCAGCTGTTGAAGCACAAAGCAGATCCGACTCTACTGAACTGCAACCAGGACAAGCCCTCAGGTACAAAGACACGTACACAAACTGTACCAGCGGTCCACCCGTACAAAGTTTTAAGCCACTGATGTTGATATCTAGTTGCTATCAAATGCTCATTGCATTTAAGTGTCTGTATTTAGAACAGTATTATTATTATTATTATTATTAAATTAATATTAATATTACTAATGTGTAAGTCAACAATTCATTTCCTTGTAAAGCGCTTTAAGTGCCTAGAAAAGTGCTATATAAATTTAACAAATTATTAATTATATTTATTGTAATGGCAAAAAAATTAATTCACATCACTGAATAAGAGACAAACATTAGCCAATTATCTTTATAAAGGTTTATTTCTGTTGTTAAACATAGCACAGAAGTGTCCTGCATGGCAGGGACACATATTAGCTCCTGAATTAATACAAACACACTCTAAATAATCAATATTCTTCATCAGTGATTACACATTTTCCATCAAATTATTATATAAGGCTGCTTAATATAGTACTGTGCATTTATATTACAATCATGAGAATATAAAAAAAAAAAAATTCTCATCATGTTTATGAGAATTGGGTAGAAATTGTACTACAAATATTTTGGGCAAAAAGGTTCTAATATGGGACCTTTGGGATCTTTATGCCTGTCGTAATGCTGCATCTACCACAGCCACCTGGAGTTGGTATGGCTTCCCCACCAGGGGTGAAGGGCTGGGTGTTTGCAGTTTACCTTGTAGAGTTTTCTTTGTTTGCTGGCAAGCCCGGGGACTGATGAAATGATTGGAGTACACGTAGACTCACTGTATTCCGGACATCACGGTATTCCGGACACTTGAACTTTTCCGCGATTTCTATAAATAAACACTTCCTGGTCACGGCATCTATATATATCCATGTGATCTTTGCCTCCTCCTCTTTCAATTCCAACATACATTGTGTTCACAGAGCCAGTCATTTTAAAGAAATTAACGCTAGTTTTTAACGTGCACCAATGACTGTTCAGAAAATGGCGGGGGGAGGGTTTTCCGGCTGGACAAAAGGAAGAGGGGAGAATACCTTGGCTCTTAAAACATGCTTACCTATGGTCGCCCACAAGCAAATTACACAAAAAAACATTCTTATGGTCTTATAAAATAATTATGAGTTTAAATTTGCAAATATTTGTACATTTTAAAGGCATATAAACGTTCAATGAGGCACTTTGAGCGACATGAATTTGAGTGGCAGCTGCGCATCAATGCAACCTCATTAAAACACCTCAAGTTAAATTAACGTTCATGTTGGATGCTGTTTTAAAAATCATTTCAACACATCTGCGTAATTTCACGTTATCTGGTTAACGTTAGGACAGCACACACTAATAATAACATGCAATTTCACAACATATCAAGCCATTAAGTAAACATATGTTTAAGTTAACGTTACTTATAATTAAGCCATAAAAGTAACGTTAATAACATTAATCATAACGTAATTTCTATAACAATAAGTTATTTGAGGACCAAATAAAAATGAATCTAGACCATTTTATAAAAGGAACTTTTAATAACATAAAAAAAATGAACATCAACAAAAAATGCATTCTGGTCTCCCCCTTTCAATAGTGTGTCCTGGCCTCTCTCCTCGCCTGTTAAAAAGAAAAACATAATGCTTTAAAAACACTTGAAGCCATAATTACAATAACTCACAACAGTATTGTAACATTACAATTTTAACATTTGGCTAAGTTACAGAAAAGCTTAAAAATGCATGTCTTCTTCACCATTTTGGACTGTCATGTGCTTCACAGGAGCAATCGTCAATCAAAACAGTGTATAGACACTTATAAATAATAAATATACAACATATGAAGATTAATATCCTTATTTTACCAACTTATAGTTGTTAAAATGTTTGCGTTTTATATTAGAAACTACTCCTCCTTACCTGTCCGAAACACAGTGAGTTGAAAATTTCAGCCGTCCGGAACACCGTGAGTCCTAACGGTAATCCGGACACTGCGTCTCCTTGCAGTTTTTTCAAGATTTCTCCAAAATCATTCGTCCAAAATGTGTTAATCAAACTTTGAAATGTCTGGAAGGCATGTCCCCAGAGACAGACGAACCAATCAGGTTTATTTTACCGCGGACTGATATCTTACGGGACTTTTTACTGTGCAACATGTCCGGAATACAGTGAGTCTACGTTACAACGCTGGCCAACTTACAGTCCAAGTGATGTTTGTTTATTTAGACAGCTGTCGCTACACATGTGCTCCAAATTAAATTCCAAACAAAAATAAAGAAATAAACAAAATACTCAAATTAAACAACACAAAACATTAATACATGTGCTAAGAACAGCAAACTAGGCATTAGGCCTCACCTCACAGCATAGCCATACAAGCTACAGCCCTTGGGCTGTCTCTGGCCCCACTTCCTGAACCTACAAACACTCAGGCTTGTATAAGCAAATTTCCCGCCAAACACTCATGGATCATACCATCTACGGGGGTCGACTCAGCTAACACCCCTAACACAAGAATAATGGTTTAGACCAACAGTGCTATCACATTCACATTTAAACATAATTCAAATCATGAATATCATTGATCACACTATAAACAATACTAAATAAAGAAAATATAACAGTCCACAAAGTCTGGGTTCAATAGCTGCCCTCAGCTAAGGAACTCGGAATGAACCCAAGACTTTAAGACAAATTATAATCATGAAACTAATAAATAAAAATCATGAAAATAATACATCAAAACAACAATAATAATGTGAACGGATGTTCACGTGATGATGAGCCCTGTGTTCATCATCACAATGCCGAATGTAATTTATAACAAACAGTAAAGATTGCAAATTATTAATTTAAATATTATATTTTATTTAATTAATGTGTTTTTTTATGTTTTTTTTTTTTTTTTATGCAATGCATTCTTGTAATGGTAAAGCTAATTTTTTTTAATCATTACTCCAGTCTTAAGGTCCCAGTCTTTGGGTGTTTTCGAAGCTTTGATTATGTTTACAGTGTGCAATATAACATAAGTTCATGTTTCGCGTGTAAAAAAACACAGTATTTTTCACACAATTTACTTATCTGTATACCGGTGTTTCCTCTGTCCTAAAAACGGCCTGATGATGTCCTTGTTCTATGAAGTCCCTCCTTCAGAAACACGTAACGAGTTCTGATTAGGCCAGCGCTTCCCGCGCTGTGATTGGACAGCAGCTTAGCGCACTTTGCCCGGAAAGATCCCGCCTCTTATCATAACGCGCTCAATGTTATTGCAAAAATGTCTATATTGCCTTATCAATTTGAGCCGGAATCAGACCCGGAGAATATCGAAGAGGATCGATTACAACCTGCTCAGGAAAGACTTTTGCTGGATGTTTCAGAATGGTAAGCTGTCTATTCAGTAGTTTAAACTGATCATTACACACACCAACAATCGATGATGTCTGAATGAATTACTACACTTTGATATACTAAGTTTTTCGGATTAGTTTCAATTACCATCTAACATTAGTTAACAAAGCTAAACAGCGTTGCACTTTGTGTCATGAGTTACATAAACTGTTAAACGGACCAACTTAAATAATAAAATACACCATAAACCATAAACAACGCCTTCTCCAGACAAAGAGGGAACTGCGTTCTCTTTTAAGAATAATCTTTCTGCGAATCCGGCATTAAACTGATTGAGATTGAGGAAGCAGTCCTCAGCAAAATGTGCTGCACATAGTTTTAAATTGTGATTATAATTTTCCGGAACCGAGTTAACCATAAACTGTAGCCACGATCTCTACGTACAGCGTCCGTGGGAAGGCCAAACAAAGGTGATTTGACTCCGGGATGAAAATAACAGCGTTTCAATGGCATGGCGACAAACACTCTACAAAAACAACGCTTCCTATTCTCGACCTGCGAGAGCAAAAGGACCACGCCCCCGAATTTGCGTGTTCTTGTGGGTGGAGGGTTCGTCAACAAACAGTTTTAGTTGCGTCATTAAAGCAGGAAGTGCAGGGCTGTAGTCCAAACCGGCCGTTCGCCGTAGGCTTTGAAAGGGAACTTCTGTTAAATAAAATATCTCGCTTGGCATTGAACTTTGAGCTTTATAATTTTACAGGTATTATTTATGCTCTAACAGTAACATTACACACTAACTAAAGTTTGAAAGATGGAATCGGACTAGAATGGGACCTTTAAGTGTCACATGATCCTTCAAAAATCAAGAAACATTTCTTAATATCAATGTTCTATGTAATATTAATTTCTTTACAGAAATCTTACGGATGCAGCTGATGATAGTTGAACAGTAACTGAACCTTATATCTTTATGGAAATGTTTAATGTTTATGTGGCATCACTATCACTATAGTAAATTAAAATCATTATGTTGATGCATATAAAATAACATTTAATAAATATAATTGTTCCTTGATGCTTGCTTGGGTGAGAAATAGTGAGGAAAAAAACTCTTGCTTATTTTTTTATATATATTTTTTATTGCCTTTCTTAGTTCTTGCAGAGCAATAGTGTATATAAATGTTGAGATATATTTAATATATACACATTTTTTCCCTATTGCCCCAGACATAGTATGTGGATAATTAAATATTACTGTATATGTAATAGATCTCTGTGTTTCACACATAATTGAGCTAAAACCAAGGTTGTCAGGGATGTTTCACACTTGTGCCCTGTGTTTAACTGTGTTAGACGGCTCTTCCTCTCTAGAGCTTTCAGTTGGCTTGATTCACTCACTTCTGTTCACTTCTCTGCTGACGTCTGTGAAACGGCTTCCACTGGCCTGTGGCTCAGGATGCTTAATATCACAACTACTCTAAAACTAACTGAAGCCAAGAGTTTCAAAAGGGAAATATAATTGAAAACCAGATCTTTTTCAAATAAAATGAGTTAAATGTATTAGACACACTGTAACATTCATATTTTAAAGTCCCCTCCCCAATCCACAGATAGCATTTATGAAAACTTGCCTGCAAAAACTGGTTACTTGGAAACAACGTGGTGTTTTGTTAAATCAGTCTTTATATCAACACTTGTTTGTTTGCAGATAACCAATTCACATATTTCTACCATAGCATTTTTACAGTCGTCTTCTGAAAAATACATTTGTAAATGTTTATTTAAAAAATTCAAACAGTTTACTGTTTGGACTGCGGTGCAAGAATGAACTAGAATGAACCTCACTGGTTCTTGAGAAGCACAAACGTACTGCGTAACACGAGAAATAATCTCATTGGTTCTTACTGAACAAACATGATGTGTAACACGAGAATAAACCTCATTGGCTGTTGCCGAAGTTCAAACGTGATGCGTAATAGGCTTGTGCACAAATCTTGAATTTGAATTGAATTTGAATTGATGTCAAAAACAGGATGTTGAATTACAATTAGAATTTTAATTAAAGTAAGTAGATTTAAATTCAAGAAAAATTCTAAGAAATTGATATACATGTCCATCTTGCCATAGCAGCTTCATCTGCATCTGTTGAGAGAATCTTTAGTGTTGCAGGAAAGATCTTCAGAGCAGAACGCTGCAGACTCGATGATAAAACATCTGAGGAGCGATTGAGAATTAGATGCATCAGTGTTGCTCAGTGAGTTTTGCATTGAAATTAATGATATCTGCATTTACAACAACTTTGTGTTATTTTATTACTTCAAAATAAAAACAACATTGGAACAAAACTAATTTAACAACACTGAGGGGTTAATTTATTTCAATTGGTCATTATCTATATTTTAGAACAAAATGTATGCAGGGTTGAGGAGTGACTACACTGTAAAAATGAATCATGGGTCTTGTAATTTGCACTCAAAAAATTAAGGTGATAATTAAAAATAGTGTTAATATTTTTATATATTATTATTATATATTATTTATTAGAAAAATTTGTTTCAGTGTTGTATAGAAATAAAACCAAGAGATACACTTTCCTATTTTTCTTTCCTAAGGGGGGGTGAAATGCTGTTTCATGCATACTGATCTTTTTACACTGTTAAAGACTTGGAATCCCATACTAAACATAGACAAAGTTTCAAAAGTTAAGGTGGACGTTTGATGGGAGTATTTCTTTGTCAAAAATAATACTTCCGGTTAGTCATAAGTTTCGGCAATTTTTTTGAGATCATGCGTCCCCTTTGACGTTAATGGGGGCGGAATTTCCTTGTATGGGCCTTACGGACAATTCTACCGGAAGCGCGTGAGAGAGAGCGAGGGAGAGAGCGAAAGTAACAGGCTACGCCCATCAAAGCGCTGGCTTGTAGGATGCTGCACAGAATCCCCAAAAACCCCGCGTTAAGGCAACAGTGGATGTAATTTGCTTTTCCGGATCAGCAACTGAGTTGCGCAAATGTTTATATCTGTTCGCTGCATTTCGGTGCCGACTGTTTCATAAACAAGGCCCAGCTCGACACAGGATTTTCCCGATCGCCTAATACTGAAGAATGGAGCAGTCCCAACGTTAGTACCGCAGGCGGTGAGTGAGACTGCTTCAAATGTCTGTGTTTTTGCCTATGCCTATCAAGTAGCCCAAACATGATCACGTATAGTTAATTGATCAATGGAGCATGCGGTGTGTAGTGCGTGTACATTTGTTTAGCTGGCCACTATATGTGTAACTTTATGTTTGTGTATTGTAAAAGCACTCCAAACAACAATACACAAAGAGTGGGGAAATATGTTGAACTAAATAAGCGTGCTTCTTCATTCAAATGCGCTACTATTCCGTGTCTTTCTATGTAAACACTAACTTAACCTGCCGTGCAAAACCAGTCCGCTTACTGTCTACACAAACCACGCGTAAACACACAAACACACGTGCACAACTGCACTTCCCACATGTACACCTTCAAAGACAAAAATACGACGATATAATTCAAGTATAAATATGTAAATAACACAAGCCGCTAAGCATATTATATAGCTAGTGTATAACTTGTACCACACAGAGATGTCCTGCTCTAGTCGTTTTTGCTGCTGCTCCTGTTCAACTGCAGCCTCTGGGTCTGATTCCGGATCATAGATGTATGGCTGTATCTGATTAAAAGCCATATTTTTATTTTGAATAAAGTTTTTTTCCCGCTGTTAGGGATGAGACAGCTTTACGACGCACTCGACTCAACACACAGCGCGCTGCTGCACACGTCATTATTTAGCTCCGCTCACACGATACGCCCCCACCCGCTCGGCTTTTTTCGGAAAGACTCGGAACAGCGCATCTTTCTTATATAATTATAAAAAAAATAAAGACTTTTCGGAGATATGCAGGATGCAATGCTACTCTGTAGGTACTCAAGATTGACATGACACTGACTGAAACTGAGTGTTTCACCCCCCCTTTAAGGAAATGTAAGCATTTTGAGGCGTTAATTTAGGAACTAAGCTGATAAAATGAAGGAAAATAAGATTACTTGTTTAATTTAAGAGAATTAGCTCAAGTTTGCAGTTTTATTTCGAGACACCATTGTTAGTTCCCAGCATGCTTTGCATATGGCTGGAAATGGAGATGAATATTGAAATGAAGTGTTGTTTAATGTGTTTTTGAGTGAAGGGAAACATCTGTTAATGTATTAATAATGTTCATTTATGTTTGACATTTGAAAAAACTTCTGAAGTTTTGACCGTTACCATTGTGCAGAAGAGTAGAGCTTATGCTAATGCTAGTGCAATAACAAGTTTGTTTCTTTGTGCCAGCATCAAACAGACTGTTAATTAAATAACATAACTGAAAGTCAAATATAAACAGGTCGTTTACATTTACTCATATATTTTTTTCAAAGTCAACTTAAATTAAAAACACATTCCACTAATAATATTTAATTCATTATAAAATCGACTTAAATATTATGTGTAATATTATTACCATATTTTTTTAAAAGTAGATACTGTGAAATAATTTTACAGTGTAGATGCGTGTAATGGAATTGTGTTATTAAATTACAAAAGGAATATAATTGTTGTATTACTGAGGTAAAATGTGTCATTACATTAGTTACTAACCATATTAATAGGAAATTGCTTTGCATTGATAAAGTCATCCAAACCACATTTATAATGGGTAACTTATAACAGTAAGCAAATACATTTCCAAAGTAACCTTCCTAACACTGAATGTGTGTGAGATTAAACACATTCTTTCAGTTGTGTGACTGTGGAATTTCTTTGAATTGTCATGAATTTAATTCCATTTCTTGTCATTCAAATTCATATTCAACTTCCTGTGGAGCGGAGTCAATTCAAATTCCAATTCATGAATTGAATGGAGGTCAATTCTGAAATTCTGAATTTTGCACAAGCCTGATGCGTAACATGAGAATGAACCTTTAGTGGTTCCTGCTGAAGCTCAAATGTGATGCGCAACACACGAGAATGAACCTTTAGTGGTTCTCTCATGTCATGAGAACATGTTTGAGCTTCCATTTATCATAACTGATGTGTGATTTGATCAATGTTTATATGTGAATAAAAGCGTAAAATCAATCTTTTCATCATATAAAGCGTTTTTTCAAACAATTGTAACTAATAGCTTCAAAGTGGGTGTTGTGTGGTGTTGCGTCAACGGAGGGACAGAAATCGCTTAGATTTAATAAAAAAAGAAAAAAAAGTCTTAAATATGTCTTAAACATATCTTTATTTGTGTTTGATATCTGAGATATAGTAATTTGGATACTTTTGGAATATTTTTGAATGACCTTTTTTTTTTTTTTTTTTTTTTTGAGAAACCTCAAAAGTTGTTAAAGTATTTTGCCAATTGGATAAGAAAAATAAACTTTATTTTTTAACTTTATATAAACATTAACTTCACTTCCCTGAAAGGTCTTAGTGTCTCATGCAATTTTGCTTCAAGTATCTTGAGGATGTTAAGAATGAATTTGAATTCATTTATTTATTTATTTATTTGAAAACAACTCAAATGTATTGATTATGAAAATATGAATGGAAAAGATGAAAAAGATCTCAGTCATTCCGTGTGCTACTTGGCTTGCAGAAGAGAGACTCGTGCGCCTCATACTAAACCTGGCAAGGTGTTCGAGTTAGATCAGTCTCTTTAGTCTTCCCCCAGTGCTCCACGTCTCAGACTCTAATCAATAGCTCATTCTAAGACTCCGGCTTAACTCTAGGATGTCTGGGATGAAACGCAGAGCCGAAGTGAATCCTTTCTTTTCACTTACATTCTTTTTAGAGAGCAGTGTATACAGTATATCTGACTTTCTGAGAGAATGTGTGTGATTGGAGGATCATTCTTTTTGGTGTCTTTCATTGAGAAAGACAAAAGGCTGGTCCCTCATTCTCTCTTAGGGATCCTTTCAGGGGGGAAGGATTATCCGCCTCCCACCCCCCCAATCAGAGCTCAGATGGATCAATCTGCAGCAGGGCTCAATGCCCATCACAGAACGGCCACATCCATGTGAGAGACAGCAGGGGGTTAGAGATACAGAGGGAATGAGGGAGAACATTGATTGGACCCCAGGGAAAATCATGGCTCAAAATGACATTGTAAATGCCGTCTTTATAGTCGCTAATGACTGTCAGATTTTGTAAAGATGAAACTGCCTTCTCTTTCAAAAGGAACAATTCACCTAAAATTGATTTTTATATAATGTTGCCTTTCCAGACCGATATTACCTACTTTTATATATTGAAAGATGTTCACTTAAAAGTAAAAATACAATTAAATAAGTCTCTTTGAAATCAACTTCATCTCTATTTGGTTTGCATCAGCTTTTTTGTTTCATTTTAACCTTCTATTACATCTGAACTGTTACTTTTGACTTCCAGTAAGATGATTTATACACTGACCCACTGCGACTTTGTCTTTTACAGACATAGCGGCGACTGAGCAGATAGCAGATATGTTGATGAGAGCAGAGGAATTCTGGGTACAAAGACAGACAGACCCCTCGGCCTCGCCTCCACAATCAGAAGAGCACTGCACAGAGGCCAACCAGGACAACAACCTGCCTGTAAAAAAACTGTATGTACTGTAGTTACAGACTTTATTCTTGATTCAGTGAACGTTTAGCCAAATCCATGGACTTTTTAGAGATTTTAGAGAATTCAGATGACATTAAGAAATGATTAGCAATTACATGTGTTTTATATTTATAGCATGTCTTTAGTTTGGCAATATTATTACACATCGCTGTGGAATGCTTGATTCTGATTGGTCAATCGCGCCATCCAGCGGTATGTTATACCCCGATGTCTGTCTAGTTTGAACTTGCCGCTTTCTAGCAAATACTTTTAAAGAGCTAATCAAATATTTGGACTCAGAATAATATTTCATGTCTAATTATTTATTTATGTGGCAAGTAGCAGTAGCCGTGTAATAAACGGGATAATGTACATCCAGCCTGTTGTTATTGCAAAATAAACCCCTTCAGGCTGATGCAAGATCACCCTATCGGGGTTTGTTCTGCAATTACAACCCCCCAAATATTAGTACAACTGCAAATGTGATTGATTTTATACAAAAGTTCAATAAACAAGACGCTACTAGGAAATGACTTATATTTTAGAGACAATACTGCTTAGTTTTGCAATCAAAACTAGCCACAAAATGAAAAGGAACAAAAAATACGATTGCATTTCTGAACAACACAGTAGTGTTTTGTTGCTAAATGAGTTTTTGAACAAATAAGTTGAGTGAATGACTTGTACACCAGTCAGGCAAAACATTATGACTACTGATAGGTGAAGTGAAAAACTGCAAAACTGCAGCTCTTGTGGGGTTTTCCCGGTCTGCAGTGGTCAATATCACAAGTGGAAGGAACAGTGGTGAATTGGTGACTGGGTCATGAGTGTTGATGCATGGGGTGAGCAATGGCTGGCCCGTGGGGTCTTGGTGTGATGAATCATGTTTTCTTTTACATCACATGCATCACCGTGTGTGTGTGTGTCGCATACCTGTGGAACACATGGCACCAGGATGCACTATGGGAGGCAGTGTGATGCTTTGGGCAATGTTCTGCTAGGAAACCTTGGGTGCTGCCATCCATGTGGCTGTACAGCCTTTGAAGGAAACAGTATTTCCTGGTGTCTGTGGCCTCTTTCAGCAGGATAATGTGAGAATGGTTCAGGAGTGGTTTGAGGAGCACAACAACGAGTTTGAGGTGTTGACTTGGCCTCCAAATTCACCAGATTTCAATCCAGTCGAGCATCTGTGGGACGTGCTGAACAAAGTAGTTTGATCCATGGAGGCCCCACCTCACAAGTTACAGGACTTAAATGATATGTTGCTAACATCTTGGTGCCAGATACCACAGCGCTCCTTGGTTTAGTGGAGTCCATGCCTCGATGGGTCAGGGCTGTTTTGGCATCAAAAGGAGGACCAGCACAATATTAGGTCATAATGGTTTGCCTGATCTGTGTAAAATTACTTATAATGTCAGTCACGTGCTTCGTACCTAAATAAAGCAACCATTTGAAATGAATTGGTTGAATGATTCAATGACTCACTCATTAAGACCAGCTACCGATGATATTAGAATCCTATTTAAAAGTTGTAAGCTTTTTTTATTTTAATTTAATATTTCAAAATTTAATATTTTAAACATTTATGTCATATGTTTTCATTTACAGTGTAAATTCATGGCATGGTACCTCTGAGCTGCATTAAACCTGTCTGTGTAAAGACAAAATGCCACTTCAAATGCAGCTGCTGCGCCAACATTTTTTTTCTCTCCCTTCCTTCAGGGCTACTATGGCTCTGCCCATCTCTAGGAGGGACAGTTTGTTGGAGAAGGAGGCCATGTTCAGGGACTCAGGAGGGGGACTGACACAGCAGCCTTCACTTGATAACGGGCTGGATGGACCATATCCCAGCTCTGCAGGAAAACTGGAGCAGGTCAGAGGAGAAATGAGAACTGACTTGGGCAAATTGTACACTCAATAATGTGTAAAAAAAGAAGAAAAAAAATATAAGGTTTATATTAGGAACACTCATTTGAAACATATTCCGATTATTATAGATCACACAAGCTCTATTCCAAAACACAGTGAGTCACCTACATGTACAGAATGACATTTAAGGCATCATCGCTAGGATTTTAGGTTTGTTTCTGCCCTGGAAGGCTTGTTTTTATAGATAGCTTAAATGTACACTATATTTTACTGTATAAAACTCAATCAATCCCATGCATCCACTTAGACAGTGCAATTGTATTCTGTACTGGTCTTGCACATTCAGAGTTTTTTTCTTGTTTCTAAAGGGTAAAAAAGAGAAATTAGTAACATCTAATACACTTAGATCCTCTAAGTCTCACCACAGCAGGCTATGGATTAATGCATTTTGAAAGTCCTGCCTTGCTATTGGTAAGCAGCAAGTAGAATCAGTCATAATTTGGATGTAGAGAGCCTTCATAATCTATCCCACTGCACACTCTGACCCTACACACCCTGAGGATGACCCTTGACCTCTGATAGAACTGAGAAAAGCAGTTTCATTACTCACGGACACGCAGTGCTCTGCGAGTTTATATTGGAGTGTATGTGTGTGTGTGTGTGTGTGTGTGTGTGTGTGTGTGTGTGTGTATTAGAAAGCAGAAAGTCTTTTTACCACTTCCTTTACCGTTTTCTTGATTAGACAACATGACATGATGAATTTACAGTCATTAAAATGGCTGATCTTTTTTTTTAATTAGTTTTTAAAATATATATATTTTATTCAGCAATGATGCATTAAATTGTTCAAAGGTAACAATGCAAACGTTTATAATTACATAAAACCCTGGTTTCCAAAATATCTTTTTAAATTATTTGTATTGTAATGATTTCTGATGGATCATGTGACACTGAAGACTAGAGTAATTATGCTGAAAATTCAGCTTTGCCACCAGAGAAATACATCAAACATGTAATATATTAAAATAGAAAATAGTTATTATACAAAATAAAATAAAAAAATGTACATACAATATTTTTACTGTATTTAAGAGGCTTTTTTCAAAATCATACTAACAATTGCATTGATTGGTAGTGTGACTTTGTAGCAACTGGCAATGTGAAATTTTTGAGTGAAAAATAGAATATTTTAGCAGGAAATAATGTTGACCCGAACTCGATAGTATACGGATTTTATTGAATGATAGCATGGAGTTATGGGATTATACATTTAATATAATTTTGGTAATGTCAACATAAAACAAAACAAAAAATTCAAAGAAAGAAAAAAAAAACATGTTGATGAATGATTATGAAAACAACAATTTTTGTTATGTAATATTGTGCCTTGATGAGTCAAGCACAATAAAACCAGGGGCTTTTAAAGGGCCAGGGGCCAGATTAACAAAACATTCTTAAGAACAAAATTCTTCTTAACTGCCAATTTCTTCTTAATTTCTAACTAAAAATATAAGAAAATTTTGTAGTCCCAAAAACATTTCTTAAAAATGTTCTTCTCTTTTTTCTTATGATTGTTCTTAAGATAACATTTAGGAAGTATTCCTATTCACGAAAAGAATGTTCTTAAAAATCATTGTAAATAACTTCTTAAAGTTAGAATAACCTCCAACCTATCTTAAATACCAAATGTAAGATGTGTAACGAGTTTATTGGCTTGTTTCAAATATTAAGCATTACAACATAACAGTAGCCTAGCTAAATATAATATTTATAACTAATAGTATCATATGGATGAGTATAAAACCAGCAACCAGCGCGCACCAACCAGCAAGACAATAGCGGATGAGAAACTCCGCATAATTTAAAAAAACTTGTGTAAATGCGTCACAAATAGTAGTTTTAAGACTTTTTCAGGCGAGAATGTACTTGTTTAAAGATAAAATCTGTGGTTTATTTATAAAAAGAGTGAACCTATTTGACAATTTGACAATTTGTGAGATCCAGGCGATCAGCAGGCGTTCAGCGCTCGTTAACCCGCCGAGAGCAGCCTTTCCTGGGCCAGTTCTTCTGACGTCTGCTGCGGGCTCGGATGTCTCTGAGATGTGATTCATCTCGTGTAGATCTAACAGCCGATCTTTGGTAACCGAGCAGAGTTCTTGATAAACGACTAGGTCCTTATAAAATACAGATTTTACAGACACGGCACATTAAAAACACGATATTGAGTGATTAACTCCCGTCAAGCCAGTCACGACGAAAATAAGAATTTTTCAAGAATTGCACTTAGGAACATTCTTACAAACTTCTTAGAATTTAGCTTAAGAATTTTCTTAATTTCTTTCTTATTAATTGCGCTCTCAAACTAATGTTTTTTGTGTGAAAAAAACACATTTCTTTGTGTTCCAGGTGAAACTGATGCCTCCTGCCCCTAATGATGACCTCGCATCCCTCAGCGAGCTCACGGACAGCAGCCTGCTCTACGAAATGCAGAAGCGCTTCGCCAACGACCAGATATATGTAAGTAAATACTATATTAACATAATTGGGTTTCAATGAAGCATGCATTTGTTTAGTCAGAATAGTGCAATCCAATCTTACATCACAAAGTCTCAAATCAAAAATAAACACTACATTAGGGAGGTGACATCTGGATTCTGGCCTCTATCATACAGCCTGTGGTCTTTACCCAAGCCATCCGGTCCACTGTGCCTCTCGCACACACATTGTTGCTGGATCTCTTGTCTTGTGGTCTTGGAGAGCGGCCAAGGCCTCTGTTTGTAGCACGGCCAGGGACTGGTGTTTGGATGGCAGCCCTCTAGGTCTCGCTGTATTCAGGCCAAACACTTGAGCCAGCCCTGGGGAGATGAAAAGACATTGACTCTCTGTTAACGGCTGCTGTCGTTACTGTTACTATTACTACCATGACTGTTGCTGCTAAATCTTGGCCACTGACTTTTACTACACGTCTTGATGCTACTATAATCCTACAATAGTACTAACTCAATCTCTGCATCTGGAATCACATACTGTTGTGAAAGTACTTAATTTGGTTTGGAACTAACTTTGCGACAGTTAAAAAATAAAAAAATAATTAAGAGAAGCTATTAGGACTAGTAGTTGGCGTGTTTTGTTGTAAAAACTTGGCAACCCTGTCTGCACGCACGCTGAAATCAGGCTGGAATACACGATCTTTGCCGGTGTTGTAAAATAATTTAATGATACACAGAGTGCTTACCCAACATGATCATCATTTCTGAGAGAAATTGAGATGGCGAATGCGATACAAACAAGCTCTCCGTTTAGGATTCAAAGAAATATAATCCAAGCCCCTTTGATGGAGTGAATGATTACGTTACTGTTTATCATCTGTCCGTCATCGTCTAAAGCCCGCCCTGATGATTTCATTGGTCCGAACAGTTTCTGTTCGGGTATAATTACTCCTCTATGGAGCGAGGCCAGACCGAATTGCCCGACCTAAAAAATGTGTGGGCGGGGCTAAGGTAATAAATTGAATTTTCTTTATCTGTTTGCAAGAATTTTTTGGACATTTGCTTAAATAACAGACTTGTTCTATATTAGACTGATTTTGCAAGTATTTGAACAATGAACTAAACTAAAACTAAAATAAGTCTTTTTACCGTGGTTCTGATTTGAACTTGAATTTGTATAAATTGTTTAATTTTTGTTTTAAAGTTTATATATTTTGGTTTGAATTCAGTCCGAACTATTCATTTATATTATCACCCAAACTTTCACAGAAATCTTTGTTAGTTTATTACTACACATTATTATTATGTTTGGTCTCAAAATGCACATATATTGTCAAAACTAAGTGAATAACATGATTACCTTTGTGAAAAAAAGTACTCTTTAACATACCTTTAAAAAGAGCATATTAATAAACAAATTTTCCTTATGTAAATTATATACAAGTGTGAACTGAATGTATTTTTTCAGATGTATAATTGCACATTAGTTGCAATTACATTTAAATTGTATTATAGTTTAAATTTATATTAAATGCAAATTGCTGAACTTTTTTTGATCCACTTTAGGTCTTAAGTACATCATAATGGCTGCTATTGTCTTGTTCATTAAACTATACTTTAATTCCTATTTTAAAACCTTTTAATTTAAATGTCTAATTACATATTTGTGCTGATGAATTGGCAATGTAAAATATAATAACTTTAAATGCAATATTGAATGACACCACTTAAAATTATAATGATTTAAAAATTTGGCTTTTAGTATGTTCGGCTTCTAATATATTAGTTAAAACATCAAAATGGGTGCTCATTTAAAATGTACTTTGAGGTAAAACTTAATTTGAAATTAAAAAGTGCATTTTAAAATTAAGAAACAGTCACACACCCAAAACGTTTCTCGAAAAGGATTCCTCTCTGGAGAAACGTTCAGTCTGTCCGATCACAAATTCCACCACGTAAATAGTGAGTCCGCCATGGTGCGAGCACAACTGGCTTTTAAAGGGAATGGGAGATGAGACTCTGATTGGGTTATTTCCCGTTACGCCCAAAACACACCCAGGACTCAAGATGCCAGGTACAACACTTTTAGACCATGCGCATGGCATGCCGACCGTTTCTTTTCCGTCGTTAAATTAGCAAAATGCCCGGATCGCTAAAATCAGGCCCATAGTCTTGAAAGTGTATTCTCTTTAAGTACACTTAAGTGGATTTTTATTTAATTAATATAATGTTATTTGCAAATATATATATATTTTGGTTACTTGTAAGATATGAGGGACACCAATTAAGTGCACTCCTTTTTCACAAGGATGCATATATTGCCCAGCACTAGGTGTTAATATGTCAATGTTGGCACTTTACAGTACGTGTATTTTTTTGTGTTTTTTTTTTTCTTTCAAAAGAGCAATCCTCAGTGTGAACAATTCACTAGAGCATCCATTCTTAGTCACACACATAAATCCTCAATTCATGTGACATGACTGTTGTTCTGTCTTAAAGGAGAGTTCTCTTTTCTTATGAATCAATCAGAATGTGATTAAAGGAATAAATCCATCTCAAGATTTATCTTCCACCTCAAATTTGATCATTCAAACAGTCCCGCGGTCCATAATGTCTGGCAGTCGACTACACGCTGCTCCTTCATGACTGGAGCCAAATCTGTGCTTAATGGCCACTGCTATTCCCACACTATACAATGGGGCATAATAAAGTCTCCCTACTGATATAGAGGGAGAGAGCAGAGATGGGGTCTTTTGTGTTACACTGTAATGGGGTCTAATGATGTCTGTCATTACTGCAGTGATGGATTGAGACGGTGATGGTTACTGATCATTTAGCGAGAGCTGGAAAGAGTGAGAGATGCCAGACGAGCACTTTGTAAGAGGAAATTGATCCATGTTTCCCTCAGCAGATGAGAAGTCCTGTCTGATGTTGCTCATTAACTTTATTCGCGTCTTGATGTAGATTCATTCTTCTCTAACATGGACTAGTATACCTACACATCTCCAAAGGGTGCCGTCTGATCTCCGAGTCTTGTCATAGTAAATAGGTTGGACATATTCACTAGTCTCTAAAAAGAGGCTCAAGTTTGCAAGTATGCCAGTATTCAATAGATGTTTTGTAAAAAAAAAAAAAAAAAGGGGGACTAAAAGGTTATTGACCATCAGGTTGCTTTAGAGAGCAGACTAGACTATGATGGCAAAGCTGAATTCTCAGCATCATTACTCCAGTCTTCAGTGTCACAACACTGCAAACAAAGCTTTTCTTACTTTGTATTTTTGTCTTGTTTCTAGTCCAAACATCTATAAATTCATAAAACAAGAAGTATCTACTAGACAAGCAAAAGTAATTGTCTTGTTTTAGGGGGAAAATAACTCAAAATTAAGAGAGTTTTTGCTTAAAATAAGCTAAATAATCTGCCAATGGGGTAAGCAAAATAATCTTACTTCAAACAGAAAACAAGATTATATTGCTTTCCCCATTGGCAGAAAACTCTTAATTTTTAAGGTATTTTTTTCCCAAAACAAGACTATTTTTACTGGTCTAGTAAATGTTTCTTACTGTAAGAATTATTTTACATTTTGACTAGAAACAAAAAATACTAAGTAAGAAAATGTTTATTTATTTTTTTGCAGTGAAGATCCTTCAGAAATCATTCTACGTTGGTTTGCAGCTCAAGAAACATTATGAAATACATGTTTCTAAAATACACATTTGTCAATAGTATTGGCATTCTTTTACTTAATACTTTTTGCAACCTCCTTTTGTAAGGATAACAGCTCTCCGAGCTTTCTCTTATAATGCCTGGTGAGTTTGGAGAACACCTGACAAGAGATCAGAGACCATTCCTTCATCAATAATTTCTTAAGATCCTTCAAATGTTGGTCCTTCTTCAGGTTTAAGATTTTTGAGATTTTCGGTAGCCCTTTATTTTACAGCCCTATTCCACATGTACATGCTTAGGTTATGACTGGGTACTAGCCCTGGCCTGAACCTATCCCTAAACATAACTTTAACCCATGTAGTTACCTTATATTACAGTAAGTTCTTGGGTAACAACACTGTAAGTGGACTGCGAGTACCCCCCAGCCCCCCCCCCCCCCCCCCCCGTTTTTAATTAGTTTACTTCAATGGAAGGTAAGATTTTTGTTTATTACAAAAGTTCAAAAGAAAAAACAATGCAGATTGATTTACACATCACATCACAACTGTATATTACTAGCTAAAATCCTCAGACAAAAAAAACTTTCAAAGATTGTATGATGTTAATCTTCCAATCTTCCTCTAAAGCTCCAATATTATTAACTCTGCAAACCTGGCAACATTTCAAAGGAAAGTGGTGTTCCCCGACTCGCAGAAGTTGTGTAGCACCAACTAATCAAATTGAAACCACTCATTTCAGCCAGTTCTTGTGATTATTCGTGCGCAAAACTGTTTAAATGTTAACTCAAATTCTCTGTATTTTCAGACCTACATTGGACACATTCTTCTCCTCATTAACCCTTACAAGGACCTGCCCATCTACTCTAATCTCGTAAGTATAGACAAGTGTTTTCTTTTTTATTTAATGAATTAAATATTTCATTCCTCAGCAGTATGATTTAGAGAGCACATCTGTATAAATGGCCTTTTTGATTTGTTCTCTAGTTCACACTCTGTAAGCACAGCGCAGCCCGTCGAGTTCAAACAGGACTTGATCTCCTGATAAATTATTTATGACCTTCCTGACAGTGATAGCCTACTCAACATACAGCACCCACTTCCTGTGCCCTCTTCATCTACCCATCTTCTCCCCTCCTTCCTCTATTTATTTCTGTATCTTCCTCTGCATTGTTAGTGGTTCTCAAGTTCAGCGTCCGCCCAGCCCCTATAACTGCCGCCCCCTCTGATACAGCTGGCTGTCCACAGAAAGGCAGAGTTGATGAGAGCACACTCATCAGGGATACACAGCATGTTCCGCTCTCCGCTAAGAAAAATAAAAGATGACAAGATGACCATCTGTCCACCGTAACGCTTTATTGGCACATGAAGGGTAGCAGAGGAGTAGATAGGACAAACACACACACTTTATAAATGATATGCAGTGGATCCGCTGGGGCGTCTGTCCCCTGTTGCCCCCCCGCATCAGAGACTCATTTCAGGCATGATTTCTCCAGTGTGTCCTGCAGATTGGGGCTTAGAGGCAGAATGACGCATTGAGAGAGTAGGACATATGTACCATCATCTGTGATGGCCTCGGACCACCGTCAAGCTCAGGTTACATCACCTGACCCCCTTTATCACACTTTAATCCAGGGCCTGTATATCAATCTCTGTCCTTCAGTGCACAGCTTCCATCTTGTCCCTCCAAACTGTCCAAGTGAAGCTGTTGATCAATTCCAATCACTTCGGTATAAAATCCAGACTATTGTGACAAAACTAAAATATTATATTCTTAAACGTAACATTTTATTCTAGTTAAAGGTGCCCTAGAATGAAAAATTGAATTAACCTTGCCATGGTGAAATAATAAGAGTTCAGTACATGGAAATCACATACTGTGAGTCTCAAACACCATTGTCTCGTCCTTCATATGTAAATCTCGTGAATCAAAAACACCACGGAAAAATAAGTGCTTCTCAACATAACGCCAACCGTGACGCAACCATTGGGGATCATTTATATGCACGCCCCCAACATTTGCATCTGTCCAAACATGTTCATTGTCAGGCGGAACTGACGGTAACTGGGACTGTAGGTAAACAAGACACTTGAGGATAGCAAAAACGGCTCTCATCACACACATCATGTTCAGGCTGTGCAGGGCATAGATATACATATCTATGGTGCAGGGGACGTCTGGGCTTTCCATATGTCAACAGTCATGGTTGAGGTTTATTATAATCGGATACCACAACAATTTATTTCAAAATCATTCATTTGTTCGGCCCATTACAAGCAAGCTTCGCTCAGTGTCTTAAACTGAAGAAAGGGGACACTATATTCCTGCAAGCAGTAAATAGTGATTTATCCACTTATTGACTAGCTTTTTAAAAAATTTCTGATTAAATTAAAAGTTTCTTAGAGAGACAGCATTGTCTAGATAATGCAAGAGTACAGTTACAATTGGAAACTCCAAGTACCATACAAAACTAAAAAGTGAGTGGTGTCTATGTCTAATGACAAAGGGTAATATATTATTTTGTATTACAAAATACAACCGTAGATACATTGCTTACAGATCCTTCACTCGATCCTTCTAGCAAATGTCACCTTTTCCACCATATAAGTTAAACCGAGTTATATATTTATATTTTTGAGAACTGAAGTAGGCCTATGGTGTTTTTGCATGCTTTCAGAGTACATCTCAGTCACTGCGTAGCTTACATTATGGCTAACGTTATATAAACAGGCAATATCATTGACAAAAAAACACAAGTCTAAAATTAGACTGAATGACACTTTAAGTAGAACATCTCAAATGGAGATTGCTGAAATGCAGCTTACTTGTTTATTGGTGTTTTCAGATCATCCGCGCTCGAGAGAGAGAGAGCTTGCGTGCATATGGTTGCCAGATTGGACATGTTTAGGTAAAACACTGGATAGTATACGTGTTCTTTTCACAGAAAAGCTCTGTTTGGTGGATTTAAATTACTGATATCTGGCAACCTCAAACACGCAACCTCTTTCTCGCGCGCAGATGATCTGAAAACACCAATAAACAAGTAAGCTGCATTTCAGCAATCTCCATTTGAGATGTTCTACTTAGTGTCATTCAGTCGGTCTGTGTTCTGTCAGGACTCATGAGCCACTTTACTGAACAGCTGAACTTGTGTGAGCTGCTGAAATAAGCCAATCAGAGCAGAGCTCAACATTAATATTCATGACTCTTCCAAACAGAGCATCACATCCTAGGAACAATATATAGGGTTGTAAATGGACCTGTAAAACTGTATCTGGGGAATTTTTGCCCTTAAATAAGCCACATACCCTCTATGTAGATATCAGAGAACAATTTAACATATTGTTTCAAATCACTCTAGGGCACCTTTAAAAGTTAGTCACAAACATTAGATTAAAAACAATCTAACAGTAGTAAATGTATGTTAAATGTTTTTGTTTTGGTGTTTGTTTTTCGGGGATGGGGTGTTCTTTTGGTATTTTGTTTTGTTTGTGCTTCGGGGTTTGTTTTGTAAATGTTTTGCTTTGGTGTTTTTGTTTGTTTTTGGGCGAGGTGTGTCTCATGGTGTTTTGTTTAATGTTTCGTTTTAGTGTTTTTGTCTTTTTTGGTTTTTGTTTGTTTTTGGGTGAGGTGTGTCTCATGTTGTTTTGTTTAATGTTTTGTTTTAATGTTTTTGTCGTTTTTTCCTTGTTTTTTGTTTTTGTTTGTTTGTGGGCGAGGTGTGTCTCATGGTGTTTAGTTTAAAGTTTCGTTTTGGTGTTTTTGTCTTGTTTTTGTTTGTTTTTGGGCGACGGGTGTCTTGTGGTGTTTTGTTTAATGTTTCGTTTTAGTGTTTTTGTCTTGTTTTTGGTTTTTGTTTTGATTTGTAAGTGTTTTTTTTTGTTTTGGTGTTTGTGTTTTTTTGGGGGGGTTCTTTTGGTGTTTTGTTTTTAATGTTTTGTTTCAGTATTTTTGTCTTTTTTGTAATCGTGTGAGGTTTTTTTTTGGGGGGGGGCTGTTCTGTTCGTGTTTTGTTTCAGTGTTTTTGTCTTTTTTGTAATTTTGGTTTTGTTTTGTGTTTTGGTGTTTTTTTTATTTCGGGGTGTTCTGTTGGTGTTTTTTTATTACGGGTGTTCTGTTGGTGTTTTTTTATTTTGTGGGGTTCTGTTGATGTTTTGTTCTTAATGTTTTGTTTCAGTGTTTTTGTCTTGTTTTGTAAATGTTTTGTTCGTCTTGTTTTGGTTTATTTAGATTTTTTTGTTTAGTTACATTTTTTTTTCTTTTTGTTTAGTTTCTTTTTTTTCCTTATTTTTATAGTTGTTGTCTTGGTGTGTT